>NC_049204.1:19154812-19478562 GCF_013347855.1 Anguilla anguilla | reverse complement strand
AATTACAGAATCAAAAACGGAGAAAGCAGCACAATATTTTCTTTCTTTCTCTTGACTTTCCCATTCCTCAGCCACGGGAAGCAAACCAGTTCAACTGGCTGTACAACTCAGAAACAACACCCAAATATTACACTTTATAAATATGCGGAATGAAGGGTGATATAAACACTACGAATGGTATACGCACAAAACGTGCCATGACACCAATATCTGAATGGCAGAATATTGATTATTATTGAATTATATTTTTGACACAGAAACGAGACACTGCTCTGAAGGCAAAGTATAATAATAACAATCACAATATTTTTAAGAATCTGGTTCTCTTTTTCACCCTACATTTTCAATTCAATTTTTCCTCTGAAACCCTGGATCCTCTTATATAGATAAAAGTTATTCCGATTGTCATTTTTGATGATGATGGTCATGATTATGATTGTTATTGTTATTAGGTAAACACAATTGTACGCACTTTAACAGAAACAGATTGGAAGTTTGTTACTTTGAGTATTTATTTATGCTTTCAACACAACTGTTCTGTAATTTGACTTATTTTTGTCACATGTCAAAGCGAGTACGAAATTAGTAATAAAATAAATAATATAGTTTGACATTTTGTACTAAAAAATTGAAGTTGAAAATAAAGAACAGCCTCTTACCTCGCAGTCTTCATATTTAATATTGTCGGTTAATTTCCAGAGCATTTTCATGGGTTGCAGTACCTACTGAGTGTGCCTTTCCTGTTTTACAGAGAATTCGGGTACAGCTGAAACTATTTTTGTTGGAACTGCTGTCTGCGCTCTGAGATCTCCCTCTAATGGTGGAAGTAAAAGCTCCTGCTCAGTACTGTAATAACATGCTGATTCCCTCATTAGCATATCAACAGCAGCTTGATTCCCATCGACCCAACACCAATGGACACAGGTAAAATTCGTTCGAGACTTAGCGCATGTCCTCCCTTACGCGCATTTACTTATTTTGCCATCAATAAATAGGAATGTATCTTACTGAGGAGCAGGTCATAGGTTACTTTTATTTCATTGTTGTACAAATGTGGTTGATGCTTGCTTAAATGTACATAACATACAACAAAATCGCAGTACTGTGGTCAGTTTTGACGTTTCACGATATGCATCAGGTCTAGGTTCCGTTAATGAACAAGAGTGCGCGTGTACGTACATGCTTGTGAATGTATTTAATTTTGCCCTGATTTCCTTAAAAAAGTAAACATTTTTATTAGGAAAATCTTTCATTTTAATAACTTTTTTCCAGAAATAAAATATCTTTCGTGTAATTGTTGCACAACTTGTAAATATTATAATGAACGCCTTAACATTTAAAGAGCTGCAGTTTTCTTTGGCGAAAATGATTTAATAATCTGCACTGCAGAGCGTGCCACAGTATGCAGAAATGTTCCTCTGTTCCCTTGCACCTTGTTGCCTCTCCGACAATCGTAAACTGTTATTTTAGTCCTATTGCGGTCTCAGGGTTCAGAAACAGCCCAACCAATGTCATGCAAAAAGGATAATTCTTTAGTGAATATATGGGTCTATTGACAGCAAGTAAGACCACATTCTAAAAATTTAAATAATTAACACAACAACATGGGCTGTTTAATTTGAATGAGAAGCTGCAATAGCTGAGTTCAGTTTGTAGTCTTCCACAGCGAGCACCCTGGGTTGCTGGTCATGAATCAGGTTGCAAAGTTCTAGGCGTTGGCCTCTTTTAATTTCCATTACCATTTTTGGTGGAGCAACTTCACAACTCGTTGTCATTAATGAGAAGACACAAAAACGGGGACTCATTTATGTATCTTCGTGGTAAAAGGCTGTGAGCGTGTGGGGCTGTGTGGTAATCCATAACAGAAAGCTAAACTGTGGAACCCCACTTATGATGGGATGTTTCAAATAAAAGTTTCACTTGGATTTTAAGGTCATGGTAACATATTAGTACTGGCCTATATTTTGTTTGACTGCGCCCTTGTAAAGAAAACCATTCATAAAAATGATTTCTCTTCATGTTAAATGGCGGATGCAGAAACTCGTTTACGAATTTAAAATATAATTGCATGCGTAGGCTACACCCAGTGTGGCTCAGTTCTGTCAAAACTTTTAAACATGCAAAAATTGGGCTTAAAAAACTGAAAGGACAAATGGAAGACCATCTAAAATTACATCACATAAACATTTTCGCTTTGACTGGAGAAATGAATAGTAAAACGTTTTTAAGTCAATTCTGAAACTCCTGTGAACAAAGTTGTCGAACCTGAGAGCGGCCAAAAGTATTTAGAGCACTCAAACTGTGATAATTGTATATTTGTGGAAAAAGTGACTCAAGTCTTATCGTTAAAATATTGTATAAATACAAAAATTATACTACATATGAACAGCATTCTGAACCTGTGTTTTGTAGTTGTTCAATGACCATGATATGCAGTTTTGTACGTCGCTTTGGAAAGCGTCTGCTAAATAAATGTAATGTAATGTAATGGAAAGAGAGCGCTGCTAGCAGGCCCATTCTGCAAAACGCATCACAAGTGTAGCCTAGACAGAAAGAAGCGGACGACGATAATTTATAGAATTATTTTAACCTTCCACATACTGACTCCCAAAATCTCGTTATGACTTCAAACATCATCCTACGAGTAGGTTTACCCACAATTTGCAATTATCCCCAGAAATTGAAAGATTAAAGCCTATTTGAATGTGTACCAGATGCGGTCATCCCCGGCTTAAGTAATTAATTTAACTGTTGCGCTAACCCACGATTACTTAAATTACTGGAGGGTGCTTATTACCTTTCGCGAAAAAAACTGACGAGACCTGCTTTTAATATGAGCCTTGTTGACCGTGGATATGCTCAACACTTATTACATATATGTATAATTATACCCTTGTCTTAAATTAAACCGTACGTACCTGCCAATCCCCCATTTTCCCCATTATTGACATTCTTTTTGTCTTCTTTCTTTATATGGCGGAACAGGAACCGTGTTATCTCATTGAGCCTCTGATCTGTAAGCCAATTTCAGCGTTTACCTGAACAGGATCATCTCACCTGGACATAAAAAACAGCGTGCCACCTGGTGGCGCATGCGCAATACGCCACGGGTGTGTAACCCCAGTCAGCTAGTATTTTGAAAAAGCTCTTCAGAAAATTTGCCTGGAGTTTTCAGTCGCTCGTCACATTTTTAATCCTTTTAATTAACAGTTGCGTCTGATCACGTTAGAATAATCGAACTTCTCAGCATTTGACGGGCGTTTAGCCATATAATACGCGAGCAACTATTAGAGAGTGTCTAAATTTACATTTTCAAAGGAAAAGTTTCCTATTGTGTCCCAAGGGTGTGTTCTACTAATATATGTTGTATAATTAATGGTCTGTCCACCCTTTACTATTTAATTGAGTAGCCCATATGACAATTACTGGTCGTGACCTTTATTTTCCCTAACCGCAAACAAACTTAATTTCAAGTTTTTAACAGTCAATCAAATTTTAAATTCATATTTGTCAAACATGGACTTTTACTTGTATCTATGTTTGATTATGAGTCATTATTATTTAGAATACCTCATCTTTGATACAAGAAATGTCATATAAAATTATATTTCAATTATGTTAGCTAATTGTCAGATCGTGGATGTCGCATTGATGTGAATGTTGTTCCACCATCTTTCAAAGGCTGCCACTGAAAACACGTTTTGCGTGCTTTTTGCTTAATATACAAATGCAACAGTGGGTGCAAATCTTAATATAAGCAAGAGTCAACCAGTTATGAACTTTGATGACCACATAAGCTAAAATTACAAAGTAGATACCTGTTGTGATTTCAAGCACTTGTGTCCTTAAATTCTTAGAAAATGTAACTTGCTGCAGGAGAATAATTTTGAGCCATATTGACCGGTGAAATATGTAATAATATTCGTGAGGTCTTTTCTTGAAAGCTGTGAAAAATGTGCGTGCCGATCTTAACGCATACCGCGAGATGGTTAGATTGAGTAATGGAGCGTGGAATGGGGGAATCATACTTCGACGTACATCTTAAATGACTTCATGCAATTACTTTAAATGTACACAATTTACCAGTGCTATAAACGCACTTTCTTTCAAGTATTTAAGAGTGAAAGCTTGTTGATTTTACAGTTCAGCAGTATATACAAACAATTATGGAGTGTAAACAAAGTCTGTACATTTTTTGTTCTTGGGAGAAGACGTTGAGCATTTGATATAGGCTAAACAAAACTTTGTAAATTAAAGAGATAGCCTAATTAAATCGTATTGTCCCAGATTCCAGGTGATTTCAAGGTGAGATGTAGGCAATACCACTTTTTGATTGTCGGTGTTGTAAGTGTTTGTGCATGTTTTTATTATAAAGTAGACAACGCACGTGTAATCCTTTGGAACCCTGGTTAACTCGTATTGGTAAAAATTTCGGCCCCGTACCTTTTTGCGATTGCAAGATTCTTTAAAACAAAAAATTGTTAATATAAACACAATTTATCATAAAACTTTAACAGCGTAGTGCGCTTAAAACTAGGCTACAATATATGGAATGACGTTCAGGGATACCGAGGGAATGCGCAACACTGAAAACTTAATCCACCCTACCTGCAGTAATGAAGTAGATGTTGAAATATACAATTCTGTTCGCATATACGGAATAGGGTCTCTTCATATTTCAATAATAACCTGCTTGTTTAAGGATAGATATTGACCAAATTAACCACTGTCACACTGTAGGCTACTGCAAAGATACAAATATTCATACATGCCCAAATAACCATATAACATAAATAGCCTTCATGCAGTGGGAAGGAGGAGTATTTATGGGCTGCTAGGTGTTATCAATTCTGTACAAGTATGTACGCTCAGTTCAACGACAGTGCGAAGTAAAAATTGGGTAAATAAAAAGGAAAAATGCAACTTGTTGCGAAGTCGCATTAGAGTCTATAGCATAAACGTCTATTATTATTAGTAGTAGTAGTAGTAGTAGTAGTAGTAGTAGTAGTAGTAGTAGTAGTGTTGTTGTTGTTGTGTCGTTTCAACACCATCATCTTTCTGAACATAGGCTATCCCTACTCCTAAATGAGTAACTTTGTTCAAGTATCCATTGCGGAATTTTTAGTACCCTTCGCCAAAGATGCACATGGATGTATTACATCCTTCTTTTTGGAATAACGGATCATTCAAGGAATTGTATAATCTAGAACGTTTAACAACATACTATAAAACATGATTCAGAGAAATTTAAACTTCATATAAAAGGTTACAGTAATACAAATGCACTGGTGAGTGCAATTGTTAGCTACACAAATAATAGGTTTTCTAAAGCCTCTTCTATAATGCAGGTGGTATGAGGCAGCATCACTTAGCGGATTAAGTGAACGCTCTTAATAAGGCTGCTAAATTAAAAGTGTTTCTTTACGAGCTGTGCGTGACTTTGACGCTCATATGCAAATTAGGCGAAGTCTTCCCAAAAGAATATAGTACGAGATGTATGAAACCCTCACAAATTTAGGACCTCTCGCTTGGCCTGTTTACGAATTTAAACGTAATATCTTACATATCACATCGCCGATGGAAAATGGTCGTATAGGCTACACAGTTTATTTGGGCACATAGGCCTGGGCCCGCTAAGTTTCTGGGAATTCGACAAAAATAATGCAAACGTGTTTTAAGTTTCAAATGAGGATAAAGAAATGCGACTTACCCTCAGTCAAGCGGCATAATCGGTCCTCTGGCGCCATCATCCTTTGAAAAAAAACATTGTTTTGGTTTAATTGAATGGATCAACATTGATGTTAAAGAATCAATATTCTGAACCCTGATTAATGTAATTATAAACACGAGGTCATGATAGAAAAAAATATTTGTTCGACTATGCTCACGGGCAAATTATTTCTCACAAATTATTTCTCAACATAAATGAGCAAACACTTGAAATAAGTGTTAATTCCTTCCAAAGCTGTTGTTAGTAAAGTGTTTCTGCTGGTGCAATTGCTGTTTAAGCTACGAATGTTTACAGTTTAAGGATCGTCAATGCGAAGTAATCAAGTCCATTAGGCTACTGGTCCCAGTTTTAAATCCAAAAATAAGAAACGGCTACGTTCTTTATGGGTAGACCAAAGGTTCTATGTATTTTACAAATGTTTTACAAATGTCGTGTGATCCAAAACGCAGTATTTCACCATTTTACCTACAGCCTGCAGATACCTCCTAGAATAATTCAATATTTTCAATTAGGCTATAAGTCATTGTCAGCATCAAATGTAAAGAGAAATTAAAGTAGTTTGGATACCCTGGGAAACATCTATCATTATGGGGTCTACCAGATAACATCGCTAATCCTCTAGCCCCATCTTGCGGTAGCACCTGGCAGATGTTGTTCTTAAAAACTATATCATTCATTATTATTATGAAGTACTCCACTCCGACATACGACATACTATGAATATAATGCAATGGAAGGTATTTTATTGCAGTTAAATGTGTATGTCAGATATATAGACCCATCAAAAAGTACTGGGACAACAAAGTTCAAGTTGGGATGTGCACCATGGACCAAAAAAGCATAATTTCTCCTGATAAGAAAAATATGGCAGATAACTACCAGATATACATTTTATTACAGCTGATGATTTTGGACCCAAGAGGCAATAGGCTACTGTACAATAAAAACAAATAAATATTAATAATCCAGTCAGAACGAAAGCAGACAAGCCAAATGGAGAAAAAAAAAAAAAAAAAAAAAAAAAAAAGTGTTTTTTAAAAAGTGGAATATTTTGGAAAGAAAGGAAAATTTTCATGGTATATAATTATTATATAAATATAATTATTTTCTGACTCACTCCTTACAAATAACTTCAGCACTTCCTGGCCTCATGGAAACAATTCAGATTTCAGATACAACTTGATTATAAAGCACCTTCTTAGTCTTCTCCTCCTCCTCCAGCTCCTTATATTATTACTATTATTAGTTTATTCAAACTCACATATCTGCCTCACCTCTGATCCCACTGAGGTTGATTGTGTGAGTTTACTGTAGCATGCTAACACTACAGTTCATTAACTGAATGTAAATGAAGACCATGACCAGAAGTTATCAAACTTGTTTGGCAGTTACCAATTGAACTACCTTCCTCTCCCTACCCATGGAGCTTGGCTAGGACAGACATTGGCTATATATGGACTTAAAGTAGGAAGGACGGTTTCTGGTTCCGACTACAATTAACAAAATCAGCTCACTTTAAACATGTTTATTAAATTAAGATTATGGAATACAAATATATAGGCTACAACGCATCCTTTAGTATAAGCGGTCGTAAGTCATTTTTGATACACCAACATTACCAAGAAGCTAGAACATCGCCAAAATCTTTTGATGGTGGTATATAATTGTATTGTAATCTTATTGTATATAATGTGGGATAGTAGTATCTCCATGGGCTATACTTGTCACACAGGGCATGAAAAACAGTCATTGAATTTACTGTGTAGTGACACGTGATACATGAACGTAAAATTTCCCTCAGAGGGATCATAAATAGTAACATTTGTAAATACACTGCAACAACATTCAGTGCCAAAACTACCAAAAACTCAACCCAAATCATCTAAAAAAATACATTTTCCCATTTCCTATCCTATTCACCTGGCTAGTGGATTTCTCAAAGCGATAAGGACATTTGTCCCCTGGCAAGTATGCTATATTTTACCTACTGCCTTTAATTTGGAGAATCATGAGCCTACTGTTGGGCAGAGCCATAAGTGATAGTGTTGGCACACATTTCTTCAAAGTGAACACACATTTTAGCATTACATGACCACCACGTGGTAATTAAATAATCACCTGAGAAATGTTCTGGAATGGGATGACTGTGCAGCAGGAGGCTTGAGAAGAGACAAGGTTGCAGTGCTAGAAGGCAGCAACTGCAAGTTATGAAAGTGATCATTTCAACAGGCCCTACATGAGAGAAAGGAACTCTAACCAAGGTGGTTCCAAGGAAGATCTAGACAGAAGTCTTGACATCTATGCAGCACGCTGGACGAAATGTCATGGTATGGGTTGCACAACATCCAAAATGACCTATTTTCACTAGACCTGCAAGTAGGATAGATTCTTTGCCTTCTCCAAATCATTTAGATATTTTCAGTAGGTCATACTGCCATGCCTGATTTGCAACTTTGCACAGAAAAAGAGACAAAATCTTAGGAAATCCACACACCTGACTGTTGAGATGTAGCCAACCTGTCCATAGTGCCTGACTGAAAAAATAAAAACATTCAAATATATACTAATAAAACAAAAAAGGTAATGGCACACAAGTTTCCAAAATGTTCAGAAATCCCCTATTCCCAGGAGATTCAATACCCATATAATCTCAGCACATACCTCTAGCTTTAAGACAGACTTTCAGTTGGCCCTATCCTTGACACAGCTGTGATTATTTTGGATCAATGACATCATTAAACAAATATTTAAATAATACCACCCTTACAGCATTTAACAATTTACAGCAAAGTTAGATCACAAAAAATAGATCCAGCAAAAAACAGTAGCACCAGTTCACACAAGCAATTTTCTACCATTTTAACCCCGCCCTGCCCCAACATGAATCGTAAAACTCAACATACTGATTTTATTAAAAAGTGACATTTTGTGCAATGTCTGCATTAACATTGGTGTTGTTCAAAAATTATTCAGGAACTTCACTATTAAATGCAATGAGAAGAGATTGGTATCATGGAATTCCAAACCCTTTGTCTTACACTGAAGTTTCACAAGCTTCATATTGTGCCCATTTGTTTCAATTCCTGGGGACCTGTGACACCTTGCTAAACACTGCACTTACAAGAGATATTGCACTGCATACAGCACAACCTATGTCAGTATCTCCTTGATGAGACACCTTATAATCATTTTGAATTAAAGTGATTATGTAACAAGCCTGTTTAACTGAAGCAAAGATTAAAATTTAACTGGAGGTTACTGATTATTATTACAGCTGCAATGCCACAACAGAAAAGGCAGACATTTTATAGTGGGACATCACTGGCATGGTCATGGCTGGTTCCAAAATGCCTTCACTTTCTGAATCCATCAGTCTACAAAAGACTTCTTATTTCAGGGACGGAAACCTCCAGCAGCGAAACAAGAGCCACTTAACATAAATACAACATCACCCACCTGCCCTCCAAAGACAAACCTTTCAACAACCCAACTGGCAAGAAACTGACACTTCCATGAGTGAGAAACACACAAAATTAAATACAGAGTCCATTCACAGTAAAAAAAAAAAAGACCCTTCGACAAGAACTGCAGTAAATAATATATCTGCAAAAGCTGTCTAGAACTGTACAAAAGGCATGTTCTGTACACAGGGCCTGGGGAGCGGGAGGCCGTGCGTGCGGGGAGGGCCACCACTGTCCAGCCCCCTGCGGAGGGGCCTCAGCGACCGGACGGGGCGGGGATCTTGGACGTGACGCAGTCCAAGGGCTGCCAGTGACAGTCCATGAGCGAGTCGTACAGCTCCTCGCTGCGCTCCATGAACTGCCGGTTCAGCGTGTCCACATCCAGCTGGGGGCTCGGCTCTGGGAAAAGACGCCGGTGGAGAACCATGATGAAGAGCCCTGAGCTTAAAATCTTCTGATGACTAGCCTAGCTGACATTCTCTCCTCCGTAATTGCTTTATACAAATTAAAACCCTTGCTTGCTTTGATGGATTATGCTATAAATGTGAGATTTGCATCAGTTTGGGTAAATGTATGCAGAACAGCATTAGGACAATATGCAGGTTTACACAGCAGACAAGGCCAATTCCTCACATCAAATATTTCTGAGATAACGGGTCAGTACCTTCGACCTCATCGTCAGCATCTTCCGTGGATTCTTGCGTCTGCTGGAACTGCGGCACACAAATTCACAAAGACAGTCAATATACAAACACTGCTCAATGCACAACACGACACCACAGACTCAGTGGCACCCCACTAAAGGTTGCACTGTGATCCCTAAACCACAAAAATGAAAACATGCTAACTAAAAGTGGTCCAGAGCAGCTTCTTTGTGGTCATTTAAAGAAAGACGAAGACCTTATCTTGGCATAGACCCATACCTCTGAGGAATCCTGTGCGAATGTGGGAGGAGGTGGCATGTCCAGTGGAGGGGGAGGGTACATTATTCCCGGGCCCGGAGGAGGGTTCCCGTAGGGACCGTATCCATAGTTATAACTGTTGTACGGGTCGTATCCCCACTGTGGGTAGTAGTTCTGCGGATAAGGTTGGTAGTATTGCTGCTGGTAGTTGTTGTAGCTCTGGTTTGGGTGGTAATTATTTGTCTTGTTGCTGAAAGGACAGAAAAGTCAAACCCCTAAGAGCAGATAAGAAAACAATCTGTAGCAGGTGAACAAGTAAACTGAAAGCAACTGAAAACCAGATGTCATGTCTGCATGTATCAATGGGCAAATTAATTACTTTCACTTTATTTTTCAGGTCTGAAAAGAAGAAAAAATCTTTTAAAAAATAATTCAAAGTTCATTTGAAAGAGCACCGAGACAAGGCATTGTAAGAAAACTTGGTGTTGGAAGTGCCCGATTTCACTCCCTACAGATTAACTTACTGTTGCACACCATGAAGTTGACATTCAATGTTTAATATTTCCTTAGAATTGGCTCAAGAGACGACTCAAGTTTTATAGTCTCAGGTGTCCGCATAATACAAGTCCACCATGGACAACCAACCTGCTGAACACCAACCTGTCATTCTTATAGTCTTACCTTTTGTTCACAGCTATGCTAATTCTGATTGGTTTCCCTCCAAGACCCTTCGTGTTCTGGCACTCCTCGAGGGCTTTCTTCTGCTCTTTTTCATCACCGAACTTGACAAAGCCATAGCCTCTGTGAACATAGTACTCAAAGCCGTCAACGCAATTTCTCCAGCATCGCACCAATGTTAACATGCAAGCTAATATATTTGGAAAAAAGAAAATATATATTTATGGAGGAACTGAAAATGTTGTTACTTTTAATATGAAGTAGCATCACTTCAATTGTGTGTAGCTCTTGCTTATCCTATATGGGGGAAACAATAGTTTTAGCAGATTTACCTTAATTGGAACAGAAGCAAACATCTCCATTTTCCAATCAAAAGGCAAGAAAAACAATAAAACATTTTGTGAAGAAATGGGGAATTTCTAAGCTACCAAAGTAATGCAATCTTATGCAATATATTCATGGGACTGACAACTCGGTTCTCATAGGTGGCTCCATGTTGCACACATTTGATTTGCACTGTGGTCTTTCACCACCCAGTTCTCTTTTTTGAACAGTGTCAAATTGAACCAAAACTCATCCATGTTAAATAAAATAAATCAGATTAATTGGCTGGTTTTTTTTTCTCCACATACCACACTGGCTGGTCAGAATTCAGACCTATATGGTGAGGTAAACACAAAATTTATCAGGTATCCAGTTATCTGGAAACAGTTGACTGCACCATACAACTCCTTTACCTAGAGTTCCCATACAGGTCTGTGACCACTTTTCCTCCTTTGCACGAAGGGTATTTCTTCACAAAAAAGTCATAAAGTTGAAAGTCATCCACATCTTGACTGAGGTCGCCAACAAAAACAGAATACTCTGGCCTAAGGAGTGAAAAAAGGTAAAAGTTATAAAGGCATTTAATCCACTTAAAAATGACCCATAAACCACAGGAAAAATTTGTCATACAGATTACATTGGGATTTTAGCAAATTATTCACATATGTTCTGTAGTAAAATTTTCACCTTTGTCTTGCTGAAAGACCACACTGTCAATTGGCCCTCACAAACAATTGGTCTCAAAGTGCTCTATAGTAAAGTGCTCTACACTTCAACCACTTCTGGGTAGCACACATCTGGGTGATGTATGGCAGTCTTTCTGCGTCAGAATTCTCACAAAACTACAAATTATCTGAGGTGGAGGGGGGATATATTGAGCCAATTTAACTGGGAAATGATTAGGAGGTAGGCAGAGTCTAATTGTGAAAACTGCGAAAAACTGCATTTCTAGGCTAGAGAGCCCAGCAAGCTCTCATGATGAGTGCCTTTACTAACTGAGCACCTGCAGAGCCTTATACAGTTTGCGTTTTTATTGTATGGCACCACAGAACAATGTAGTATTTATAGCTTACCCTCCATCTGGCCTCTTCCCATGTGTGGCGTAGTTTAACTTAAATTTTCTGGGCTATAAAGAACAAGAACAGAAAAAACCCAATCGTAACAACAGCATGCATGCAGTAATAGTGCATATAACTATGAAAAAATAAATAAGAGTAAAAACATTTGTACTGTTACATACCTCTGCCTCTCAGTAAAGGCTTTCCACTCAGTAGCAACTTCCTATCAGAGTTTATTCACCAGCCATAAAGTCATTTTACAAACAGCCTCAAACACCTTCATTAGGGAGAAAATGCAGCTCAGTAGTGTGGCTGTCAGCTGTTATATGAAACCAACTGGTTTCCATCTATTTGTTCATTACAAGGTCGGTGCAACTAATCAAATTCTAATCATAAGCAATCAAGTGAGTGCACTTATGAACATACAATCGAAAGTACATCATTCAAAAAACATGACTGATTAAACAAGACTGCAGATCCCAGGATAAATTGGGAAATATTATTTATTTAAAATGTTACACTATGGACTCACTGGATTTGATCCTGGGACCAACTTTCCATTCAGCCGTAGAACGCAGCGATCAACACAAGCTTCATCTTCCAGCTCCACAAAGCAGTATCCAGCCGGACCACTAGAGGATGGAAAAATATTATGAGCGACATATGGTCGAAAGACTGTACCTTCATTTTTTTTTTTTAAACCCAAATAATATTCCCTTGGTAAGTTATACAATTATATACAATGTGACCAGTTGAATTGTTTATGCTGAAAAGAAAGCAAGTAAAGCATAACTATAAGTAATAACTTGTACAATTTGTTTATTCTCAAGAGAAGAAAAGACTACATTCAACATTAAAATACATGGTGTATACAGATCTACGTAACCATAAAGCTTTAACTACCTAATAATTACATACAATAATATTTACTATATTTTACATACATGTTGGTGTTCAGTTTAACCTACAGGGTCCAAGTTAAACTATGCGGTTGTTCCCTGCACTTGGAACGGTACTTCTCTCTAGGGTTTTCGACACACTTGCTACTGGTTATGGTTATACACTTTGTTGTACGTCGCTCTGGATTAGAGCGTCTGCCAAATGCCTGTAATGTAGAAAATGACGCGTAAAGTTGAGCGCGTTGTCTGAGTCGCAGGGGCTACAACATAGCCACCTACTGTACCTATAAATGACCTACCCAGTTACTCTGTGACATATGATTTTAACGCCGCGTGCAGTCTCTCCCATGGAATTGAAGGCTTCTTTAATGAAATTCTCATCCATGTATGGGTCCAGCTGTTCAATAAAAAAAAGTTTATTTTTATAAATGCACAGCTAACTTAACTACTCTAATAAACACAAATATGGTATTTAACTGTCAACTAACATTGTTTGTCAGCAGACCAAAAACTGCCCCTTCAATTATAGCAAAATGTTTGATAACGTAGTTAGCTACGTTTTAAGTCGAGTTTAGCGTAAGCAACGTAATATGGATAACCAGCTATCGATCTATTAAGTAAATAGCAAACTACTATTGACAGTTTACCTAATTAAAAAAGTCGTTATCTAAACAGTTACAACAAGGAATGTTAATCAAAATAACCACATTACTAGCATCTAATGTCAGTTAGCCAACCAGCCGCATTGCCATTTCAGTGAACCACAGCAGCTAGCTAATGTTAAGTCACTCGGCCTGCAAACTTACATCGCCCATCCAAAGGCTAGCATTTCTGTTGAACATCTTGTTGTGGACTTCGGATAAAATATGGGGGGTGAGAATGGCCACTTAATTTAAAGACAAAAAATATATATCACACTAGACTAGCTATTGGTACAGACTAGCTATTGGTACAAAAAGCCCAGAAGCAGAACTACTGCCAAAGATATTCTTTGCTACTACTGTATCTATTTTGGAAGCAAAGACCCACACAGGCCTTACTTCCGTAGTTGTCCAGAACACTGCCTGATTTAAAAACGGCCGTTGAAATAATTTAAAAAATAAATAAATAATGTTTTCAGTCACAACTAATCATAAGTACTCACGTTTACTTATAAATAATAAATGTGTTTTAAAATAGAATAAATTAGATCTGCTGACATTTTCCGTGAAAAAGGAAAATTCTCACACGGTTCGTTCAGCATCAGGTCAACATGGGTTCGTAACAAGCCTTCAGCCCTAGGGTTGGGGACTAGTCAACCTGTGCAGCTATATTACTTCGTTTAACAAGTAAACTCTGTCTACACACATGTGGTAGTATAGCCAATCAGCATTCCAATTCACCCGAAAGGTGTTTGACGGGGTAGAGATCAGGGCTCTGTTCAGGCCAGTCAAGTTCTTCCCAACCAAACTCAGCAAACCATTTCTTTATGAATCTTGCCTTGTGCAAAGGGGCATTTTCATGCTGAAACAGGAAAGGGCCTTCCCCAAACTGTTGCCACAAAGTTGGAAGCGCACAGTTCTCTAGAATGTTAGCGTATACAGTAGCATTACGATTTCCCATTGCTGGAACTGCCTACCCCAAACCATGAAAAACAGCCTCAGACCATTATCAGACCTTCACCGAACTTTACAGTTAGCTATTCGGGCCAATACATTACATTACATTACATTACAGGCATTTAGCAGACGCTCTTATCCAGAGCGACTTACACAACTTTTTTACATAGCATAGCATTTTACAATACATTTTTACAATATAAATTTTACAATACAGTTGGCACTATGCATTCCACCAAATCCAGATTAGCCTGTCAGACAGTGAAGCGTATTTTCATCACTCCAGAGACTGTGTTGCCACAGCTCCAAATTCCAATGGCGGTGTGCTTTATACCACTCCAGCAGACACTTGGTATTGCACATGTTGATCTTAGGCCTACGGCTGCTTGGCCATGGAAACCCATTTCACGAAGCTCTTGACGAACAGCTCTCGTGCTGAAGTTGATACTTTGCTGAGCTGTTGTTGCTCCTAACACTTACAGTTGACTGGGGAAGCTCTAGCAGGGCATAAATTGACTGTTGGAAAGGTGACATCTTATAACAATGCACCGTTGAAAGTCACGAGGTCTTCAGTATGAACCATTTTACTGCCAATGTTTGCTCAGTGCAAATTGCATGACTGTATGCTTGATTTTATGCACCTGTTAGCAATGAAATATCTGAAACCACTAATTAGAAGGGGTGTCCACATACTTTTGGAAATAGAGTGTGATATGTTAGTAGCCTATGTTTTATTTGTTAATTAACTTGTTTATATTTGGTAAATTTTACATTCATGAAGGTAAGTAGGCCAAAGAGAAGCCATTTTAATGTTTGAAAACTGAAAGAATAATTTAATAAAAATCTATTAACCTAAAAAAAAAAAAAAAATTAAGAGGAGGCTCCCCTAATTGTAAAATGTAAAGTGTGTTTGCTTTAGATACACTTGATTATGTTAAAATATTGTCAGCGTCATATTTTATATTGAGTTCATTTATGCAATAATAATCTTTATGTTCATATAAATAAAAATAAAAAAATAAAAATAAATAAATAAATAAATACATAAAAGCAACATGCTTAATGTGGTCGTGAGGGAACACTTCCTCAAGCTGCAGTATTTCCGGGATCCTTCCATTTTATTGGTTGCACTACTGAATGAATCCGGTGAGGTAGAAGTGTAGCTCCCTCGCAAGAGGTCAGTTTATCTGTCTCCCATAATGTATGCAGCACCTTGTCTTTTTATCTAGCAAATACACATTGGAAAACGTAAGCTATCGTCGTTATCTGTATTCATTTTCTGTTGTTCCGAGAAGTGGCAACGTTTGTTAACCTTTGGCAGTAAAGCTAACAGTTTTTTGTCAGTATCGGGCTTGCTGCATTGAAATATCATAAATTACATAGTCGGACACTGGACGTCCCTCTGAGGTAACCCAAAGTAGCTAACCATAGTACAATCCTATATCCTATAAAATCATGTATTTATAAGTTTTACATCGCTAAATATGTGACGCAGTGGTTTAGTTTTGCTTTTGTCGTCAACAGCACGATACGCTGTAAAGCCTTGGGTGGTTATTTATCGATAGATGTTGTGTTTTTACTTGTCATGTCGGTGAATAACAAATGTTTTTTTTAATTTTTTATCTATAATTAGGCATTTCGAGTAGGACGCTGTGTATGTCTCCCTAAAATTTTAATTCTTGGACACGTGCAGAATTCAACTCCTGAATTCTGCCATTTCTGTGCATTGCTAGATTTAGCCTTTAACTACACTTATTTTTGTGTGTTATTACGGTTCATTCAGGAGCGTCCTTTTGTGCACATGACCAATGCGGAAAGAATAAAGGTTACAGTACTTAAACTTAGTAGAAACGTTTGTTAGCCAGTAGTGCTACAGTTATTTCATCAAATATTTCTTTACAGGTACACAACATGTCTGTTGACTGGGTTGGATATGGCTACGCTGCCCTTATTGCATCAGGTGGAATAATGGGTTATGTGAAGAAAGGTACAATAATGAGGAAATGGAGATCAAATCAAATCACAAAATTTGTGCAGGCCAGATAAAGTTTACAATTCCACTAATGCACCGGCACTTTGGATACAGTGCTGAAACAATACAATAATACAGCAAAGACATTTGCACAATGATAATAAGCATGCCTACTTGTGGTTTTGCAAAGAGTCAAAATTGTGTTCTGATCCCTCCTCAGGCAGCGTGCCCTCCCTGGCTGCAGGTGCTCTATTTGGGGGAGTAGCAGGGTTAGGTGCTTACCGGACTTCTCAGGACCCAAAGGACATATGGGTTTCTCTAGGTAATATCTGGCATAAGATATCGAGGATATCATAAAAGGGTATGAAAATGAATAGCTTCATGTCGTTGTTTTGTCTTGTGCTTCTCCGCTGAACAGCTGCTTCTGGGACCCTGGCTGGTATTATGGGAATGAGATTTTTTAAATCGAGGAAGTTCATGCCAGCTGGCCTCATGGCCGCAGCAAGGTAATGTGCTTATGACTGTGCACTGTCACGATGATGCATTTTTATTTCTGTTAGGATAACACAGATGGGGAAATATATGTGGGGTTGGTTGAAAGGTTTTTAAAAAATATTTTAACTATTGATAGTACAGTAATCAAATCTTGGTGGAAATCACATGTGGACCCATGATGGCTTTGTTTCAAGAGTAGATGAAACCTTAATATTGCAATGGTTTTGTGGTTACGTGATTCCGATTTGACTGCTCCCTACAGCTATCTAAGTCTTGACACTACTCCACTTGATCTAATGTCATTTTCTTCATATTTGCATCTTGATCCCTAAGATATTATGTTTTCTTCCTATATGTACAGTATCCTAATGGTGGGGAAGATTGGTGTGGGCATGCTACAGAGTCCCCAGGAATCATAATGAAGATAAAAAGACATACTGTCCTCAATGTAAAGTGTTATGGACTTTCTTTTGTTACTATAAAGTCAAAATAAATATACTGAGCTTTCCAATTTCTTTTTTAAGAGCTGAAACTGGATTTTTTTTTCGATCTAATTAACATTGGCTTCAAAATTAAGTGGAAAAAAACTGGTATCCAATCGCTTAATATTGTCTCTTGAATGCAACACGGATTTCTGATCATTATTCACACACTTTGTAAAGACTGATTGAACAGTACAGTACAATACACACATAAAACAAACTCCAGTATTTATGGCCATTGTTATTTTAATATTCAAGATAAATATAAATACACAAAAGGAACTTTCCTCTGTAAATATGGCTGTGTAAAATTAAATGCAAACATGAATGGCATTTATTTCTTAAGCCAGCAGTACAGCAAGCTGATTACTCTAGACAGAACAATTATCAGATAATCAATGTGCTGGGGTACAGTGAACAGAAGAACTTTGAACTAGAGCTCTTTGCTTATATTTACATGTAGAGTCCCAAAGACTCATTAGGAATCCCTGAGCCAATCAGATTTGCAAAGCACGAGTGTGGATCTAGATGTTGTGTATATATTTTTAAAAATTGATGGGTGGTTACCATTCCACTTTCTATAGTGAAAAGTAAACATTTAAAAGCAGAAAAGTGCTGGAGTTTGGCAGTTGCTTATGAAGTCTTAAGCTTTTTTTTGTGTGCAAAAATTACAAATGTTTGAATGGATTATAAGAGTTGTACTGTACTGAGGAAATCCTGAGGTTATTCAACACATTGAACTTAATGGAACAGATCCTGTGCATTCTTTCTAATATTAAAAACTTAATACCACACACTGGGAAAGGAGCGCAGTGGCTTGATGTTATCCTACCATGGTAGTGCTGAATGATATTAAAATTATATTTCATCCTGAAAAAACAGGAAATCCATCCATTTTGCCCATGTCAAATTGGCATACAACTGCACTTAAAAATAGAGTCTGTGTCTTTTCATTAAGAAAATGTAACATTTGAGGAATTTACTGTAATAACATTGTATTCAATTAAGAGACCTTAGGTCACATTTCAAAAACATTTTTTTAAATATTCACCTTGCCTGGTTATGGTTTATTAAATTAATATGCAAAGATGTCAATCATCTGGAAACTAATTCTATCCAAGTGCTAAATGACTTTTGAATTTCATACAGAGGGGGGTCGGGAAAGAAAACCAAAATATTGAACGTGGACGAATGACACAAACTTATTAACAAAATAATATGAAATGATGCCAAAATAAGGTTTACATCTCATTCTGTTTGATGTGTGCATCTATGTGCTGAAGAAATTAAATTTGTGTTGGTATGCTTGGAACATACTTTTGAGCCTATTTGAGCCGACTTTGCTACACCTGCTGTTTTTAATGTTTAGGCATAGCATAGCATAGCAGTCTACCTTGGTAACAGAAATATACCTGACATGATTTTCAAGTCAGTAGGTTTAAAATATAATTAAATTGATAGCCCCATGTGTAAAAAATAAAAAATCAATGTGAAAATACAATATACTTCATAGCACGTCATGCACTCTGTTGAGTGTACGTTCTTATAGCAACAATTCCTGGAGGCATCAAGACAAAGCTCTCAGAATCAGGTTTTCCTGGCGTAGTGCAGTGTCTATATTGTACTTCACCTGTGTGTGATATGTCTACAGTTAAACAGTGAGCGTATAGCTGTGCTACCGATGGCTTCCATATTTGGCTGCCCAGTCTGTCCTCCCGTGCACTGACTGAATAGGCCTTGCGCTGGACAGAAGGTTGCCAGAGTTTCTCCCATGTGTCGCCAAGCTCATTCCTGAGATTTGAGATCTGGAACCCTTACTCTTCCACCCTTCATATTCTGTAGGGAAAGACAGGATGATTTATTTTTTTGGAGACCATTTTACTCGCAAATGAAGCAGGGCGATTTAAATTTTAACGAATGAATGGTGTATCAGTCGTGTAGGCTGCCAATCAGAAGTGAACACCCATTACAGAACAGATACGCAGTGTCAGATCTCTAGCTCCATTAAGAAATTACATACTTGGTATAAAGTTTTTATAACTTTGCTGTTTAAAATTATTAATAAGACATTAGCTCCATTGTGTTCCCACTTGAGGTGCTGCTGACACCATGTCATTGTAGCAGTAATGCCCATTAAGGAGAACTGGGCCCATGTGTAGTCATCTGGTCGACAATTTGCCAGTGTATAAGTTGCTGTGACTTGGTCTTGGTATTTCTGACACAGTGGAACTAGCACTGTAAGAACAAGCATGAGTATGGAGTGCAATGACTGAATGTCACTCAGCGTGCTCTTGGCTGTACTTCAGGTGAGAAATTGCTGCATGTGAAAGTGAGAACGCATTGGACGAGGTCCAGCCCCCTCCAACACATGGGTGCCACAAAGGCACGGGCTCTACATAAGCAGGGAATATTGGCTCCTTTAGTTTTTCCTGCCTCAGTTTTAAATGGGCTTCACATTCAACAGGCGTAAAGAGAACATCCACTGGAAAGCAACATGAACTCAAAATGCTATTTATATGTAGTATTCATGTGATTGTCATAACACTACTTCAGCGAAATTAGCACTGCTGCTACAGCATCCTGTAACCTAACACCATAATATCTATTACTATGACAAATCACTGAACACTATGTTAACTGAAGTGAAAGCATTCCCCTAGAACACACTGTAGTCTGTGGCCCTGCGGATAGTTCTTCAGTCACACACTGTATCTCCTGCTCTCTTATTTTATTCATGTGCCTAACTACTGAACTCAGTTAAAGCCTCAGCTTCCACAGACATCCAACAACACACAACCAAATCTTCAGCAATGTCACACAACTCGTACAATTTAACATTCTGATCAAAGTGACTTTACTGGGCATGTGCGAAATGCATTCCCATCAGACGGAACTTTCCTAAGACAAAAAACAGTGCCATGTGGACTACAAGCATATCATTTTAACTGCCACTTAACACTGCACTAAACAAAAAATACATTTAGTAAGGTTAAATGCTACTAGCAAAGTAAAATGTACCTAGACATAATAGAATTAGGCCTGCATTTGCTTTCTGACTGTGTAGAAAGTCTTCTTGCCACATTACCTTCATTTCTTTCAATCAAGGCTTTATTGACAGGGGACTTTAGTTTTGATGGGCTCAGTTTGTCATTTCTAAGATCAGCTGTGGGAGAAAGGTCCACTAAGAGTGAGAAAACAGAAACGGGGGTTAGTGCAGAAAGGAAAGTAGTCAGGAACGGCAGGTAGTGAAAGACAAGAACGTTCAGTGTTAACCAAGATTAATAATGAATTGTTCTGGCCATGTCTTGCATATTGTCAGAGGCAGGTTTTGAATGAAACATTGGCTGACTGCTTTTGCTAGAGTAGTCTGAACCATACAGAAATGAGGCTAAGCAACATCTATGTGCTGTAGCAATGGTTACCAGTTGTTTATCGTGACACAGTACTAGGAATGATACAGAATGACTGGGAAGCACTCAACAGCAATGCAAAAACTATAAATGACTACAGTTCCTTACACTCAAAATGGCAACTTACTTGCAGACTGGCCTTCTAGGGGTGCAAGATGGATCCTTTGTCCTGCCGATCCAACCTCTTTCTTTTGAAAGGACGGAATATACCCTCCAGTAGGGTAGTTTGTTCCAAAGTTTCCTATGAAGTGAAAACCCAACCAAGAAAGCCATGTTAAATGACAAAGGTGATGAACTATTTACCGCAAAAGTCATTAGACATATTCAAAACAAGCCAGGTCTTCGCATCTAAGCATCACCTTTATTGGTCACTGCCTCTTTGAAATGACTCATTCTATTTCCATTCCTGGTCCTGTGGGACCTGCAATTTTACTTCCAGCTGAGCCCTAGTTACCTGGGCTAATTCATATATTAATT
This sequence comes from Anguilla anguilla, assembly GCF_013347855.1. Classification (NCBI taxonomy): domain Eukaryota; kingdom Metazoa; phylum Chordata; class Actinopteri; order Anguilliformes; family Anguillidae; genus Anguilla; species Anguilla anguilla. The sequence continues at coordinate 19,457,075 of NC_049204.1, read as the reverse complement.
AAAACAGATGTGTTTGAACCTGCTTTGTGCAAGGTTCAGATAGCATTACTTGACCAATAGTTGAGTTGAAACAAAAAAAGCATGCTGGGAAATTATATGCAGATCAAAGATTAAATGCAATCACAGGTTACGAAACAAATAATCAGTGTTAAAAACAAACATTTTCTCAAAATAATAAAATGTATGCATCTGGCAGATTCTCTTATCCAGAGTGATTTACACAGCTTGTATTTTTACATAAAATCAATTTGTACAGCTGGATATTTACTGAAGCAATTTCGGTTAAGTACCTTCCTCAAGGGTACAGCTGGAAGTCATGGGATGAACCTAATATGGCACACTGTGACTGTGAACCTGTGACCCCTGAGATTCAAGCCCAGTTCCCTAACCACTGCACTAGACTGACACCCCCACATAAATAAAACACAAAGTACCTCTGGACTGCTCTACTTTGTCAAGTGTCTTTTCTTTAAGAAGAGGCATGCCTGAGGGGCTGGGGACACTTTCCTCTGTTTCCACGGAAAAGGAACAACAGCAGAAATGGAGAGGCAGGCAAAAGAAAAGACCAAATTAAGTGAAAGCATGCAAAGAAGAAAAAAAAAAAAAACAAAGAAGCATGACCCCACCAGAACTGGGCTAGCTGATTAAATGTTGACTGGAAAATGAATGAATGGAGATGAAGAACAGGATACAGAAAGGATGCCCTCTTAACAAAATCTGACTTTGATTGAGATCCTGATTGTAAGGCATCTTAGACAGCAGTCTGAGGGGACACTCAATCTTCAGCTGCTGTCTTAATACTGCCCTGATCTCATGAATTAAGAATCAAGGGAAGTCGAGATATGCTTTTTGTGTGGTGGTCAATAGAGCAAATGAATAATAGAGTGGCTTCTGCATGCCAGGGCCTGTAATTTAAGCTTGCCTAAAACTGCGCTTTGTTCTGAAGCAGTATTAAAGACCAATGATGCATTGGAAAATTCAGTGCCAAGTGTCATGCATGTGCCATTTGTAATGTGCGATATTGAAGACACACGAACAAGTGGATTTTAAGTAAGGACGTGACTTCTGAGGTTAACTGCAAAACACTATGAAAAAAGAAACCAAAAATGCACTTTACATGGCAAGAATGGCATATGACAAAATATACTTGGTGAAGTAGCATGCTAATTGCTTATCTAAACCAGACAAATATATATTAATTGTCTGGTTTAATAAAAAATGAGCATTCATTTAATAACGCATGGCTATTTAAAAAATGCTTTACTAGAAAAAGCAAAGAGCTCATTAGTTTTCAGTAAGATGGATCATACCATCTAATGTGACACAGGTTTCTTCCAAATGCTGTGAAAAGAATTGATGCCTTTGCATATGGACCACATTAAATGATCAAACATTATCATCTTCATGGTTAACCAAGAGCAACTGGCACAACTTACCAATTTGGACACAAGTAAACATACAAAAAACACTTTCAGTTTTCACAAGGAATTACCTGCATTGATCCTGGTAACAGACAGCCCAGCCCCAACGTGTTCGTGAGGCTTATGTATTAAAGCCACAGAGCTGTCCCATAGATCTCTGCTTGGCTGCTTGTTCACAACTAAAGGCGTGCTCTTGGGATTCACCCCTGAAAGAAACAGGAAGCTCAAAGATCTACACAGACACGTATGTGCGGGAAGGCAGTGCAGGGACACAATTAATTAACCTACTAGGAAAAAGAAATCTAGGCCATAACCGTTCCCCTGGGCTTTCTGTTCTCTTCAGTAGCCAAGTATACCAAGTGTCTCAATGAACACAATATTAGGGTAAAGCCAGAGGTGGAAAATCCAGGTTCCGAAAGTAAAAGTCCTCCCCAGTATTTTGTTCCAATTACCTGGATTTGCTAATTGGCACAATTATTCAGCCAGGTGGTAGAGATAATTAGTGAAATCAGCTGGCCGAGTTCATGGGTGGAAGAAACACAACACAGGACATTTATTTTCTGACCCAGGGACTTTCCACTTCTGAAAATGTTGAAATAATTCTTCAGGGATGAAATCAGATTTACATCATTACCACTGAACATTCCACAAAATTCACTAACAGGCACAGACGAGCAGATTAGAGGCAAAATTGGTCTAATCTGACAGGAAAGGTGTGCTGCTGAAATGATTACTTCTTCATAACCATTATTCATATGGTCCACAACCTCATCGCGGTGATGCATAAGCAAGAGGCACTGAAAGCTCCACACAATGCTCTTACCAGGGAGATATCTCGACTGTCGAAAGTAGTGCTGTTTGGCGGACGTAGAGCCGGGCAGACCCAGGTCGATCCGGTTCGCGTCGCTATCGCTCGGTAACTTGGTCACGGCGCTGTAGACACCGACTGGCTTCGGCTCCGAGGGCCTGAGAGACACGATAAACCCAAAGAAAACCTTTACTCAAACCACGAAGGGTACGTGTCCGTGCGTCACCGTTACGGAGAGAAGGGGGACATTCAGAAGGGTTCAAACTCGCCGACAGACGGAATCCTCTCTGGCTTTCTCTTTCAGAGACCCTATGCTGGGTCTCTTGGAGTACGAGATTTCGGATTCGTCCAACCGGTCCCAGCTGTCGGAGGTTTTGACAGTGGTCTGCCCCCATCGCCTCCGCCCGCTCCTCATGCCCAACAGGCTGTTCTCGTTCCCCCCAGGAGCGTGTCTCTGTCACACAGAGAAACATCTCCCATCAGCACGTTTACACAGCGTACACTGCTATGAAAGTACATTTACTAGACATTTACTACTGATCAACAGCCAACAGGCAAGATAAATAATAAGTAATAAATGCTCTGAGTGAGAGAAGATGCAAACTAACTTCTTTTCTTCTTGATTATAGTATGGCATGGTGTGAGTTGTATATAGAGAAGGCTGTACATCATACATACGGAATGACTATGCTGGACACGTGAATTAGAGTGAATTCAAAAGAGATGTACTGGAATTTTAACATTTAATAATTAATTTAAAGTCACTGTAATTATTCTACATTTACACTTAAACACGAGGCCCTCGTTCAGATATGATTTCTGCCAGACATAAGAACGGAGGTTACACAGGATGCCTGCCCTGTCTAGTAAGTCTGCACAGATGGTACACATACAACATGTGGTCAACTGCACATGAGCCATGCAGAGTTTGTTCTCAGCGCCAGGGTCGTTAGCCTGTTAGCCAGCGTTAGCCAGAGTTAGCCAACCTGGTGTCACGCAGCTCACCGGCAGCGAGTTGCTGTTGAAGCAGTGCCGCACAAAGGGCTCCTGCTTGTAGCTGTCTGTCTGCGGGGCTGTCTTAGCGAAGACCTGGGGCAGCGGGATCTGCTGCAGGGGGTGGTGCTGGTGCTGGTGGTGGTCTCCGTCCAGAGTCTCGGCCTGGAGCTTCAGCACGGGCTCGGAGGCCGACTGCAGGTCCGTCCTGCACAGGGAGAGGGGCTTGGAAGCCACGGCCTGGGCCGTCTTCGCCTGGGTCCTCTGCTGCTCCTGGTGCTGGGAGGGGGGGCCCAGCACCTGCCCCACTTGAAAGTAAGGGTATCTCAGGGCCTGAAATGTACCAAACAGCTCCTTTTTAACTGATGAAGGACAGCGCCCAGAAGGCAGTCCAGGGGGCTGTTTTTAATTCTTCCTACAGGACTTTGGGTGTCCAGAAAGTGTCTTGTTAATTCATTATTAATTGTTCACAAAATACAAAACCTTTCATGGAAATTAAGTATTCTTTATCACATCACGAGACAATCTGTCTAATATAATCATTCTGCTGCACTTGATCAAAGCAGTAGAGCTCATATCATAATGTTGGGCATTACATTCATCATCTACTGCAGTGTGCCGGTCAGGGTGAGCGTGCCCGAATCAGAGTTGGACATTGTACCTGCACTGCTGTGGGTCTCTTCTTGGGGTCCCACTGCAGCATGTCCTTCATTAGTGTTATGGCCTCGTCGCTGGCATTGGGGATCAGCGTTTTCAGGTTGGTGGGAACACACTGAGGGAAGCGGAAGTCCATAGCGGAGGCAAGCTGGTAGCCTTCAGGCCAGTCATTCTGTTGTAGGGGGAAATACAATCAGCATTGTCATAATGTGGATCTTTAGGTGTAGACAGTGATCTGACTCTCCAAATGACTACAATTGAATGGGCACCATTTGGGACAGCGACTGGAATGACTTTGAGGGCTTTTTTTGCATCTAGTTGTAGAAAAATGTACCACAGCTTGCTGCAGAGGAAGTGAGTGAATTAGTAACTGACCAAAATCAGAACACAACCACCAATACTGGTCAAAAAACAAAAGTCAAATATGAGTGTAAAAACACACAAAGTGAACAGGCTTACAGTACAATGTTTTTTTAATATTAAGGCTGAGTAATCTTTATCCATCATCCTTATCTCTCATCAAACACCTCATAATCAAACATTTTTGTTTGAATGATAGCAAAAAAAACCACAATCACATTCCAACCCAATGAGTCCTGCAAACTGACACTCATCTTTGTCAGCTCAGAAGCATCCTGCTGGTCACTGACCTTCTTCACTGTCCCAAGGACCTGGCAGATCTTGAAGATCTCGTCCACTTCGCTGTTGCCGGGAAACAGAGGCCGGAGGGTGTAGAGCTCGGCCATGATGCAGCCCACGGCCCACATGTCGATGGGCGAGCTGTAGGCAGAGGACCTCAGGAGCACTTCTGGAGCTCGGTACCTGGGGAGACACACCCGAGGCACTCTGCTCATACACTTCTGCCAAGGGGAGGGCAGACGTTCAGATTTCTGATCAGATGCTCTTCCATTTATGAGAAGTGGAGCAATATCAAAGTCAGTCAGCTTTATCATCTGATTACTCAGGGTGAGTGATTAGATGGCAATCTTTGTGATAAGAATGCAATTGCTAAAGGTGAGTGTTGGAGATGCATGAAGACGAAGAGTAATCCTATCATTATCGCTGAGCTGAGGAGCCCAATATTGCAGCATGGCATAGCATTTACACTGGGTACTTCTGAAAGTCCGCATTTTCGATAATGCGACCATTCCAGCTTTACAAAATACAACGGAAACAGGGAATATATCCCTTTCCAGGGAAAATATTCCAGTTTAACTGTTCAGGTAGCAGTGTTTGAATATCTGCTTATTCGACATGGGCGCCAACGGTTTTCATTGGCTTGAGCCGGTCCCTTACCATCTCGTGGAGACATAGTCTGTGTATGGCGGACGAGAGCGAATCTCCCTCGCCAGCCCAAAGTCCGCTATTTTCACCAGCTCCGGGCCCATGCACAGGAGGTTCTCTGGCTTCATATCTCGATGGAAAAATCCTAAGGGAGCGTCATATGGTCATGTGCGAAACTGTATATACATATTTTAACAGAACTGACTTCTTTTAACAGATACATTTCTGAATGTACATTTCAATTAAACAGTCCCTAGTGTTGTTTAATAAGCACTAAAAAAAAGACATAGCTCAAGGAAATTGTTTCATGTAAATACAACTGATAGACATACAATGCATTAAGGAATCGGTAGTGTTAAATCTGGTAACTTGCATATTACAACATGGTGCATGCGTTGCATAAGACAACACCTTCTAAGAGTTTCATCTTCTATGAATTTACTAATATAAATAATATATTCAGCTAATACAAGTGGATATGATATACATCTGTGTTTGAATTGTTATTATCATGGAGGATAAGTGATGATATTCCACATAAATATCCTCAAAATAATTTCAACAGCCAAACATACTGTCTGAATGAACACAATACTAGGAGCCAGAGGTGGAAAATCCAGGCTCAGAAAGTAAAGGTCCCCAGTATATAATTCTAATCACCTGGGTTTGCTAATTAGCACATTTCTTCAGCCAGGAAGTAGAACTAATTAGTGAAATCAGCTGGCTTCATGGGTGGAAGAGATACACGGCAGGGCTTTTACTGTATGACACCTGGACTTTTCATACCCTGGTAAAGCAAGCTCAACAAATCTAGATGAGGAAAAGGTCTTCAAAGATGCGAAGAGACATAGACTAGGGTATAATGATGACGGCAATAGTGCAATGCTCATCATACGCAGCGACAGAGGGGAAGAGAGTAGAGCCAGAAGAAGTCTTACCATGCTTGTGCACAAAGGCCAAGCCAGACAGCACCTGGAACATGATGTTCCTAATTTCATGTTCACTGAACAGCTTATTTTCCCTGGCAGCGGAGGTGTGGACGAACAAACAGGAAGGAGAGAGAAGAGGATGAGGAAGGTGATTTCAGAGAGGACATGCGGCTGACAGAGTGTGTGGCGGCCCGGCCGTCCGCATTAATTACGGATCGCACCAGCCCAGCCGTACGGGATGAGTCATGCGCTGCAATCATCCGCCAGCTGGGCAGGAAATAGAGCCATCCACTTCTAATTCCCCGCTTCTTTCATTTTCACGGAAGAGACAAACAGTCATTTGTCGCAGGCAGCAGATTATGAGCTTAAGGTCGGCGCTAGGATTCACATCCATCCCAATGAACAAAAATTACTGATTACATACCTAAGGCTGGAACTCCTACACACAACTGAAATGCTTGTTGTATAACAACAGATTTGGTCGTTCTTTGCCTTTTCATATAAGAGTGAAGTGAAACGCACCTTAACAATTATGTGTACTTCATGTGTATCCAATCAGTGACAATGCAAATAGTTAAGCAGTAGCAGTCAGGTGATGAACAGGCAATGTCCATCTAATCCAGTGGTAAACAACCCAGTTCCTGGAGATCTACTCTCATGTAAGTTTTCATTCCAACTCCAACAAAGCTCATTCAACACAGAGAGATCTCGTTGAGCTGCTAATTAGTAGTCAGGCGTGCCAAATTAGGGTAGAAATTAAAACCAACAGGATGGTAAAACTTTGGGAACTGGGTTGGTTACCACTGATCTAATCACAGCTTTTAAATCACGAACATACACCTTTAAACTTTGAGACAACCAAGCAATTCAGATAAACTCATCTCGCAAGCCCAATGGTTTGCCCAATTGAATCATCTATGGCCTGAAATTCCCTCTGCAGCTGAGTATTTTTAGAAAAGTATAGGCTGTACTTTGTTAATGTAGTGCACACTCAGTTATTCTTGTTCTTTGGGTGGGACGACACTGCAGGCCTGAAATAAAGACCTACCATGTTCATGGACAAATGAAAGCCCCTGTAATATCTGATAGGTAATGTTTCTGATGACTGATTCAGGGAACAACTTGCTTCTGCAATTGAAGAACCAATACATCATAACCGTCAAAACCTGTTCAATGTGTTGGTCATGTTTATTTTTCAGAACAACAGCATGAAAAACAACTCGTGCAAGTACATTCATGCAAGCATTTTTTTCCCTGATTCTTACTGAAAACCATATATAGGATATTCACAGTTCACTAAAAAATAGCTGTTGTAAATCTCAGATATACAACCACATGCTATCGTTAATCTGAAGTCTGATGGAAAAGGGAGTCAAGTATTTGAAAATACTTGATACCTGAAATACTTGAATGTTTAGTTGGACATCAATGGTGATTTAAGATTTCTTGGCTAGTTCAATCGCATCTTTGTGATGTGATTCTGGAATAGAAAAACTCTAGTTGCCATTTAACACACAACACACCAACAATTAACTTGGGGAGAGTACAATGGAGGATTTTCTTTTTTTTTTTTTTAAATACCAAAACCCTTACCTGTCTTTCATAAGCTGGTAGAGATTCTCTTTCATGTATTCAAAGACGAAGTAAAGGTGGTCATTCTCCCTGATAACTTCCTTTAGTTTCACAACATTGGCGTGATTCAGCTTCTTGAGTGACTATAAGCAAACATACCTTGATAGCTCAGCTTAAAACAGAAATTTAACACAATCAAAATAAAAACTAAGATTTTTACATTAATATTAGCAAAAAATAAAGAATCATCAATGCCACAATCATTTCACCTAAATACTTGTGATATCATAATTAAAATAATACTCAATTATTCTGATATTCTGAAAAGTGCTTCAAAATGTTCTAAAGTTCTATGGATGAGTATGCACAGCTCTTACCTTGACTTCTCTCAAGTTCATGCATTCTTCCCAAGAATAAAACTTTCTCTTCATTCTGCGATATAAACACCAGCATATAACTATAAAGAAATCATCCTCTTCTGTGAATTTAGATCAGCATGAGCCTTTTTCACACCACACCATCTGGCCAGCACTTGCAGTGTTTAGAGCACTTAGATAACAAAATCAGTTCTGTAAAAACTGAGCAAATAAATACAGCAGATTACACAGATGCGGTAGTTTTATGAACATTAAATTGATATAACGCTAAAATGAGTTATGTTGCATTTACTTTGATTTAATCTAATAGTAAGCCCATATTTAATGTCAAATGTATGACCTTTGAACCTGGAGGTCACTCTGAACACAGCAGACTACATTACTAAAAAAAACCATTTCTATTTCAATTTATACATTTAAAATGATTAGGCTACTTCGCTTCAGATGAATACTCACGTGAATTACATGGCTAATCATCTGTACTTATCCTATACCCACATGCAAGTCCTACATACCACATTAAGAAAATACAAACAGCAATGAGCAATCAATTAGACCCTTATCATTCCTGATATAATGCATGTCTTGAAACATACATGATTTACAGGAACAGGACATGCAGATAATGTCCTCCAGGGCAACCGCTCGCGCGGAAAAGGGGGCAACACGACACTCTCCACTTTCACTATCATCGAAGAAAGGTATCGCTTTACGCGACTACCGTTTACAAACACAGCCGGGGCAGCCTCTGTTCCGCATCCATAATTTACGCGCCTTGACGAAAACACGCATGTAAGCCGGCATTGCTTAGCGAAGGGAGCGAGACAGAGAACACGACCAACGACCCGTCACCATCCTGCCCGTACGCGAGTTAAAATTCACTCGGCGTTTTCCCTGTCAGACGCGTGAGAATCGTAAATAAGCCTTACGTAGGCCTGCTCAGGGAAGAAGCATGCTGTTGATTTGAAATGCACTGATCGCTGGCTAGTAGTGACAAACCAGGATTGCTTGAGCAAATGCCATTTCCAAGTTATTCTCATTTCTCAGAAAAGCTCTTCATAACACAGGCCCCTTGTTTCACTACAACAGTGCCCCAGAAAGCAATGGTGGTGGGATTTGAGTGGGTTTGATTATGCCTGCAGCTTATTTTACTGCCAGCAGCTTGCATGTGGCTGAATATGGAACCCTTATTCATTTTATTTGCTGATGTGCTGAAAATTAAGCTGTGTGTACAGCCACCTACAGAGAAAGAGTGCAACAGTGAAGACAGACAAGGGCTGTCTGCATTTAAATAATAAAGCCATTTACCCTCAGTCTGAGACAGACAGCTTTGAGAAATACGTTCCCTGCTATACCATTTAAGTTAAAGACCATGTGGAGCAGGAGAAATAGCCTCTTGTGGGAAAGGGGACACTTACCTTTTGATAGCCACAAGCTCCCCTGACTCATTGCTTTTTCCCATGAGCACACTGCCATATGTGCCATCGCCCAGCTGCTTGAGCGTAGTGTAGCGATTCATCCTCCCGGGGTTAATCCTCCCTCGGTGGGATATAGCATGCGGACACCTGCTAACAGCGGTCACGCAGAGCGGGGACTCCAGGGGCAGGTCTCCATCCGCACCGGCCACCGCGTATCCTAACAGACCCTCGCTGAGGTCAGCGACAGCTCACGCTCCATCTCCACGCGCCTTCACAAACGACACAAGAAATGTCCTCAGAATAAACCTGTGCCCTTTCGAAATATTCACAGACCAGAACCAGTTAATCAGGCAGAGAGTAATCCCAAACTGCAGCTTGTATTAGAGGCTCTGCTCATCTCTGTTGGAAAATGCCGTTGCATAACAGCAGAAGTGCTCTCTGAGAGACAGATGGGCATGAATAAAATCAGGCGTCCCTGCTCGTATAGTATGATGTAAAAGGGAAGAGCATTAAGCCTGCACTGACAGGCCTCAGTCTCAAGTGCTGGCCAGGGATATAATACAGGTTTGAGTAATTAGGTTCACCAAGGTACAAATAGGATCCCACTTAGCCATGACACTTGAGACCACTCGTTGCCTCTCAATCTCATTCACTGTCTATTTGGGTTAAAGTTGAGGTGGAGCTGATTTGAATTTAACATCTGTGGCTGTTAACCACAATGGGTTTTTTTTAGTTCTAAGACTCTAACAACAGCCATAAATATGTTAGTAGAACAGTGCTGTACATCAATTCTGGTGCTTTGTATACTGATTTGTTCACCGATAGAAGCTACTCTGGGTAATATTACTACTTTATCAGCTTGATAAGCAGCAATTGAATATCATGTTCAGTTTCCTGATCCTCATTTTTATCAGCCTATAAAGCATTCACACCAGCCCAGATTTAGCCATGCCTCGGTGTGGTCAAGGTTATAACAACCCAAAAACCATCTGTTACCTTGTGTTATCTTCAGCTTTTATCTTATCTTTGTATCACCTTTTATTTGATCTGCCATGTCTGCAATTTAGCCTTATTACATGTCTGCTCAGAAATAGTCTATTATTTAACAGAAAACAATAATCACACATTTTGTGGCGTCGTATTCATTCACTTCAGAATTATAATCAGTGCATGTAAAACCTCTGAACTGGACTGGAAGCCAAAGTCCAAATGTCTCTATGTATACATGGATGAGCTCACAGGATGGTGTGGTTTTTTTGGCCCTGAGTAATTGACATCAGCATGCTTCACATTCATTGACCATCTTTTTTCCTAAAAACATCCTCAGTAATATACAGAAAAGTCCTGTTCTGTTTGAACACTAAAGGCAACACCAATCAATGTTGCCATTAATATTGACAAATCTATGTTCCCGCTACAAGCCAAATTGGCAACATTTCAAACCGGTATTGGAATAAGTGAAGTGTAATGGCCCATGTGAGCATCCAGAGTGCTCCTTAACTTGATGTATTCCTGAAGCTGTTGTATGCATGAGAAATGTCATTCATTCATTCATTCATTCATTCATTCAACATTTTGTTGATAAAATACCTCATAATAAACCATTTATTTCCTGGGGAAATACAAGCGGGAGATATAAATGTAGTCTATAATAAATCTGGTATACTCTTGTAAATAATGCTTAGATGCAAAAAAAAAAAAAAAAGAGAGTTCTTTGCAGCAGTAGTGAATAAAGACAAAGCATCAGTTAAATGTGTGCATGAATTAGGTTATGTGGGAGAACATGGCATAATAATTTTGCCTCCCCTGACTTCCATATTTCACTACTTACAGAACAAAGCTAGTTTCCATACCTGTATGTAGGCTATGTGCTGGTGTGCTACGCAAGCATCTCTTTCTCTTGGGGCATGCTTCATTACAGAATACAGTGATTCATTCGGTATTATTAATATGTAATATCAAACATGATGCATGGTGTAAACTATATAACTATAAAACAATGTGTTTTGTGTTTCCTGAAACAAGCTGCAGACTACAGGCTAGACCATCACTTCTGTACATCTAACAGATTGTGCTTGTTTGCTTTGTTTTATTTTATTTTAATCTGTTTGAGAGGGAGATTGGGAGGAATTAAGAAATTTGTTGATTTTCAACAAGGCAAATCAGATGCGCATAAAAGATAAGTTGACAGCAAACACTACACCTCCCTTTACCAGGGAGTTTCACAGACCACTCATCTGTAAACCTTCATCCTCTTCCTCACCTGTCATTGTGATTTAAGAGAAACGGATTCATTTTGTCCTCAAGAAATTATTAATCTTTTAAACTTTAACTGTTAATGGTTATTTAGGAAATCGGATTATATTAAAGATATGAGTACATCGGTTTATTTTCATCAAAATTATGCTAGATTATTTGCAAAATAAAGTGTTTTATTCTGTATGCAATAACGTACTTCACATGTTAACAACACTGAATTAACCTGAATCACTTTTTATATCATTGTCATCCACAACCATTATATAGCAAAATGTTGATGTATAACGTTAACGTACTAGCTACAGTAATGTTCAATTCGCTGATAGTACTGTAACTAGCTAAAGAGGGTAGCCAACGTACTGCAGGCTAGTTAACACGGAGAGGTAGCAATCTAGAAGAAAATCAAAATAGCTATCTTGCAAGAACAAGGAACCAAAAAAACTGAATTGGCAACCATCTCGGCTTAGCTTCTGACAGCACATGAAATATGCAGCAATTTAGAAAACCCATGAGATCAATTTAAAATCAGATTATTCAAGAGAACTAGCCAGCAAACTAAAGAAGCGACAAGACAGATTTAGCCTAGCTAACTTAGTCGATAGCTAACAAGTTGGTTAAATAGTCATTCTTGTCAACAACACTCAGTTTAATCAACATGCAATAGGTTGCTTACATTAGCTAACTAACCAGTTAGCTTGCTATTAATAAAATTAATGAGTAAAATTTTATAATAATGAAAATGCTAATGACGATTATCGTTAATTACAAAATATGAGATGACTCACAATCTGACACGTTTAAATTTATTTCACAAACAGGACAGCAAAGCAGAATCCGCAATAAAGCATAACGTTAAGGTAATATTGAGGCTAGTCTAGTTGTAGTAGTAACACATTAGCAAGACACCAGTATCTAGCTATACAGTAACGTTATACTAATTTATGCGAATGGCCTGTCGTCTATCTTTCATTCGCCTTCTTGCGGTACACTTACCGTCAATTCGTCGTTTTTCTCCAAAAGTTCTACCGTTATCTGTGAGGCCAGTACTGACTGGCTCTGATAAAAATACCGCAGTTCTCCCTCCAGTTGCAATAATATTATGGTTGTGTGTGACTCTTTCCCCTTAGCAACGAAGACTCCACCAGAGTTGCCAAACGCAATGGCTTGTGGTACCTCACGGAGAAAATGCCATACTCAGCTTCTCCCACGTGCAATGTGTTGCCCAACAGACGCAAAAAAACTGGAAATATTTAAAGGCAAAAATGTGGCTTTTTATCCCTAAAGCCTCTTATTCACATAGTATGTACTTTGCATTACGTTTAGGTGACATCACGGGCTTGACGTGTGAGGACTGAGCTGTGAGGGGGTAAGGCACAGCAACGTCTATGGGCACGTCACCATCTTTGTCCGAGTGCCAGGCTGTCCCTAGCTAAATTTTAACGTATCAAACTTGAAATATCGTGTACTGCAAATAGTTTGTCCAATGATGCAAGCTACTCTTTTAGACGGGTGAATTTTGTTGTTTATCCGTGGCGGTAGTTTTTCACTGGAATATCGTGGTTTTATATGTGCACATAAGCATAGCCTAGGCTACACATAAAATTATAAATAAATCAAATAACCATCATATATCACATTTTAAAACCCTTTAAATACCGGTGTCTACTTTTCAAGTTGAATGTTTACTTTATCTGTATCGTCTTTATACATGACAGATGACTTAATAGGTTGGCAGAATAATTTAAACCAAAATTTCAATATACCTTATCTTCTTAAGCATGCTAAACTAGCAGAACATTTACCCAGCTACCTTTGCTCTCAGAGAACATTTAATCTGCGGGAAGATTGTTGGTGGTTTCTCCAGTAGGTGGAGCAATTCATCCATGGTTTCTCGTAGTGTGCGCACTCCAAAAAAAATGGATTGAATGTACAGTCCAGTCTTTCTTGAACTATATTAATACTCTTCAGGAGTTCGATTAAATACAGTATATATCTGATGTTGGGGCATAATTAGTATGTGTATCCTATCCACTGTATACTTCTGCGTACCTCTTTTTGAAAAGTTGCTAATTATTTCACTCACATTGACCTCACTTCTTCAGCAAAGATATTGCTAACCTATGGCTAAGGTGGGTCATGGTTATAGTTTTCATTCTAGTCAATATCATTTGGTTCAATTGGGTTGATTGTCACAAGCAAAAGTTAAGTATATGTAACCATATGCTTATGTATTTAGTGAGAAATATTTATGTACAAGCGGAGCATTTGTGATAGGGAAGAATTAAGGCAATGTATTAAATACTAGTATGCACACAATAAAAACCAGTCAGTGGTGCCTTCCAAATGCTGAGAGTGGGCAAAACAATTCCATGCAGGTCCAGAAAATGTATTGCTGAGGTATGTGTTTATCTCATTGATCACTCTGCACAGTGGTCTATGTCACCTCTTCAAAGTCTGAAACCATCTCCATGCCTGGTCTGCTTGCATGCAAAATCAGATAAGCCAGGTTTTTTTACATCCCTTATTTATTTTACTCCCTTTGTTCAGAGGGTTTGCTAAATCAATTAATGCCAACATCACTTGTGCCTGAGGCGGCCAAATAAAATGTAGGAAAAGACAGAAAGACATGAAAGTTAATTGTGAGGACACTCATTTCGCTATTTTGTTTTGAAGTTCCAGAAGTTGACTGCCCTTGCCAGAAGTAGCCATTATTATGATTGATTAAACCTACGGCGACAAGCTCTAGCCCAAGGGGTCATTGTAGCCAGGCCAAGCGGGCATTACTACTAACGGTCCTTGTCGTCTTTGGGCCATGCTCTGGGGCGGGGTCCAGACCGTCTAACTGTGTTTGCGGTGCTGACGGACCGTATGTTGAGCATGAGGTGTGAAGTGGTGGGGCTTCTACCAATGTGATGAATAAGCCGCTTCCTGTAGAACTACTCCATGGTGGCTTCTCTTCCTCTATCTTTCCAGGCAGATGAGGGTGCATGTCCAAATTGTAGTGTTTATTAGGTGTTATAGCCCATTTGTAAATGTATAGATGTATTAATAATAAGTGGACACTATGACAGTGAACAGTGGTGTACTGTACATTGTATTCATGCATTTTTAATTTCACATGCATGTATTCATATCATATTGATATGAATTGTGACTGAATGGATGACACATACACACAGACACACACACTCACACACACACACACATATATATATATATATATATATATATATATATGAATTGGGGAAGCAATGTATCAGGCAATAGCAGACGTTACGTTCATGCTCAGAGGTTCTGGGGCTATTAGTCTTTAAATCATTCTGAGCTGAATTCAGTCCTCTGGCTTTGCAGTTTGGCTATATCTTTGGATGAAAAGTGGAGAGTAATGTTTTCATTTTATGTCAATCTGATATTTGCGAAAAATCAGTGGAAACAGAAACATTAAACAAAATGTATTTTTAAAAACAAAAAGTGGCAACGGTATTGGAATTGCTTCATAAAATGGATGTTTATGGAAAAGCCATTTATGGGACATCAAAATAAATAGTGTAAGCACTTCTGAGTGTATAGAGAGCAGTCAGAAAAAATATGACTCAACTGCCACCTTGCAATCACACCTGATTTAAATAGTCATTCTTTCCCAACATAACTTAGACTCACAGAAAACACTTGGGAAGATTGTAAGAGTTGATCTTTTAAGTAGATCATTTAATCCAGACTGCTTTCATAATGTAATCAAACTTTCTCTTACTGAGCTACATAATGGACTGAGGCTTTGAAATTAATATCCCAACGTCTGAAGAGTTACAAAAACCACTTGGCATTCTTTCAAAATAATTACGTATTATTCTATCTATTGTTGTAATTTCATCCCTGTTTAATCCTTGACATCATGCTGCTTCCAGCATGTCTGCCTCAACAAAAACACCTTGTCATTCACCTGGATAATCGTCATCATACTGTGTTTGTACAGTGCAATTTGTAGGATTACCTGTACTTACTCTAGTAAGAAAAGCAACTCTGAAGTGGAAAAAGACTTGTGGAGGCCTTGCTTAGTTCACATTTTTAGAGGATATTTGACATTCCTAAGTTTTTCTAATCACAGACACTAAATTCATTTGTGCAAAATAGACAATACATACTTAAGAGATGATTCATTTCTGTTGTATTCACTGCAGAATTGAAAGTACAAACCTTTTTATTACAAAACACACTATTGTGTGATAAGAGTACATGTTATAGTGTAGCAATTTCATACACTGTACACAATTTTATATGTTTTGTATGTAATCTAATAAGTGCTTTTTGGATCGGGAAGGAAATACACTGATGTCACTGAAAGGGAAAGTATGATGTAAGAGGACCTCCCAAATGTAGCACATTGCAACTCTTTCAATTCATTTAAGCAGGTTATTATTTCAATCAAGAACAGTTTGTGTTGTCTGAAGTAATATTTTTTATATCTCAGTTGAGTCATTGTCATGTTGAAATGTAATAATCATTGCCATTAATGCTTTCTCCTCCTAGAAGAAGCATCTAATTTAGATTTATTTTAATTGCTCTGAATGAGGTTTTCTATCATTGAAGTCAATGTGGCATGTTCAGCTAAAGCGCTTGTGATTTGGATCGAGTTCCAGATTAAGAATTGAATCAAGACAATGACAGCATCAGCTGTGGCCAGGGGGCTTACAGGACGACACACAATTGGCCATTCCATCACTCTGGGAGAGAGGCTTTTTGTTCACAGGATTTTAGTCTTCATCCTTCAAAAGTGACTGACAGTAAGGAAATCCACCATTTCCTGTCTGCCACACATCAGTGCTGCATAAAATGTGGTCTTTCAACAGACATAGTGACCATGAATCTCAAATGGTGGACTTCAGTATGAAAAACAAATGGTGGTTGACAGCGTGCATTTTGGAAAATGTATGTGTTAGTTTTCAGGCACAAGGAATCAAAATTCACTTTTTTTTAGTGGTCATACCGAAAAAAAAAAGTCTTTCAGCAATTTCTATTTTGTGCCGAAGAGGTCAAAGAAAGGTTTGGAGTGGCACTTAGTGCTACCATAGGCCAACAGCTGGTCAAAGCAGGAGATGGAGCACTTCATAGAAAGCAATAAAAAAGACAGGAGGGGAAAGCAAAAACAAGGACAATGCCATTACATTTCCTGCCTGTGACTTCAGTGAATCCTTGCAGTGGAACACTCTGGGTAGCTAATGGTACTCTTGTTATTGATGTTTCCTGAGTGAGGTTGGGACTCGGGGCCCTCTCAGAATTTCACTCTGCTCAGCTGCCACCATGTTGCCTGTGTAGGTGGAATCAGCTGTCCCTTCCCATGCAGGCTTTCCAGCCACGGTCACAATCAAGCAAGTGCGCATTTCATCTGGAGCCTTGCTTAGTCTGGCCAAAAATGGAAATTGGTGTCACATAAGTATTGCTTTTAATAACCGCCTTAACTTCCAAGTATTCAATAAAAAATCTGAATAGCTGCGATCATTGAGAATCCAGTACAGAGTGTAAGGTGAGATGTTTTTCTGTTGTTTTTACTGACCCACATCGCTCAATGTGATTTGAAGTGCCTCCCAGTCCCAGGTATATCCTGACCCTGGCTAGGAACTATCTGTGGCTCTGGCCTACCATTCATTGTAGCTAAAGTGGATTGAGGGACAGCATTTGGCTTTGATGTCAGCATTTGGCTTTGATGTTAAGGCTGGGTAGCCACTTGTGATGAGTGCCTTGTACAATACATGTTACTAGTAAAATGAAGAAAGAAAACTGTTGAATTCTGAGCTAAGTCAGTCTGAAAATAGTCACTAAATATAGCTAATTCAGCTAATTAATCACCACACAGTAACCCCAGATTTCCTTAAAAAATGTGCTCGTTTAAATCATGCACAACAATGTTGCGTGATGTTTTTATTTTAATTGAATTTACGAGTGTTAACTACATGAATATCGTAAACGCATTTTGTAAGAATTGACTGTAAATAAGTATGACAAAAGAAATCAATAAAACACTAGTTGTAAAGCAATTTAATCACTTTCAGTTTCTTTGTTTCCAAGACTAGCTATCATTAAGTCAGCGGTATTTAAGTTATGTATCGGCTCAAAAATTAAGCTTGGCCATTGGCTCTCAGTCATGCTGTACTGTATATGGCTGAAGTGAGGGACAGTCCACCTCTGAAATGCCTGGAAGGGATACCAAATTCACCTAAAATCCTAAAATGCAAATAGACTTTTGTTGAAACAGCTTCTACCCTTATTTGACTCTGTCTCAATTTTCTGGAGTCCCCAGTCACAGTTGTAGGACAATGACTGCAACTTCCTCCATCAGTTTTTTGAGAGCACAGACAGACATGTATCCTCCAAATCATGTACAACTGTAAACTGTTTCTTTGTACTCTTTTGTCAACCAAGCTGAAACAGAAAGACTTGGACTGACTAACCACAATAAGTCAACAAGTGAGGTAAAGGTTCTAGTTATGAGGTTGAGGGGAAGGCTCTTGACCGAAGCCCTCTTTCCAAGGTGATGTCTAAATATGCCTCGCCCTGGGGAACTTGCTGTGGCCAGCACTTATTTTATTTAACCTTCATTTAACCTGGATAGGCTCTTTAAGATAAAAAAATCTATTTTTCAAGAGCGGCCTGGCCAAGACCTGCTAGGTCAGGATTGATTCTGTATTGTGTTGAGTGTCTATGCACCAAGAAACAGGGCCTTAGCTGGACAAGCATTTTCAAGCAGAAAATGGTGGAAAATTATATTGAGCAGCTCTCATCTGACTTAGTATGGACCAGGAACACTGGAACGAGGCCAGTGAGTGCACAGCAAGATCAGAACACAGACACCTTAGAACACTACAGTCAAATGTGTTCCTGAATGTTTATGCATTATGCTTGTGTAGGCAAATCACTAGGTCAAATCATGGTTAAATTGGGGGAAATAAACTATTAATCTCCCGACCTGCTCTGAAAAATGCAAATATGAAAATGGTCTTTAACAGTACATGAAGATCCTCTAAACCTTGATTTTGTTTCCCTTGTCTTTCTGCAGGTAATTCACACTCCCCTCAATACTGGTACTGTGAGAAGCCCTCTGCAAGGCCCACTCTTAGTGTGAGAATCATTTCAACCATCTGTAAATATCATCACTTTTCCCATCTCTAAATATCACCTGTCCAAGGCATGGGTATGCAGGGGTTTTCTGGCTCCTAATGTATTGCTTGCTTCTGTTGGCTGTGAATTGCTGCCCCGATCTTTATCAGGCTGTTTGAAGGCTAAGCTGTGTTGTTTACATGCTTTCTGCACTGACTAGAAAAAGTTAGAGTAATATGATATTTTGTCATGTCCCTACATAGGGCCAGGTGTAAAATTCACCCTTTGCACCATAGTTTTAACACACTGCATTTGAAATGTATGATTTTGGTTTAAAATAAAAAATGACATGCATTATGACAGTGGACAGCATACAAGGTATAATACTGTATATCAATATTAGAGACCTGGGAAAACATTATATTCAAGTGAAAAAAACAGCACCCTCATTTAGTCTGTTTTGACGTTGGTGGAATAATCCATCAATCGGTGGATGTGTTAGACTTGATTTAGGTTCCACTGGCATTCATTAACCATTACAATGTAGGGGAATATCCTGTAGATATAAGGATTGTGTTTCATAGGGGCATTCTTGCCATTACAATATGTGATGAAGGCAGTCTTTTATATTCATTTGTTTCCATTTCATTTGAGGGGCTCACACAGAAAGTGACCCCAAGATTATCTTACAGTCGCTCAGGTCATTTTTTAGGTTTTTTGAGGTAAAGATTTTCATTATTTCAATTAAATAAAGTATTTTTGAAAGTATATTTTCATAGATTTGGCAATAACTATCTACATTTTCATCTTCCTGACACTTAAAAATCCAAAGATACCCAAAACCGAAGGGTATACAGCAATTACCAGTGACCTGCGTGACTTTCAAGCTATGGTAACTACAGCAAAGCAAACAAGATTTGGTTGTGATAATAATAAGTCAACATCTTCAGGCCAAAGTTTGTTTCCTAAACAAAGAGCAGAGAAAAGGTCTTTGTAATTTATAATAGGCAAGCAGTCAAATTTACAAGATTTGACCAGAGGTGGAAAGTCCAGGGGTCAGAAAGTAAAAGTCCTGTCATGTGTGTCATCCACCCATGAAATCAGCCATCTGACTTCACTAATTAGTTCTGCCATCTAGCAGAAGAATTGGGCAAATTAGCAAATACAAGTAACTGGAACAAGATAGTGGTGAGTTACTTTCTGAATCTAGATTTTCCACAAAGGATTTGACGAAACGTATGTCTGAAATATATTGTGGATTCCTGTTTGGTCTTATTTTAATTCATTATGTCCTTAAATGCCAACATGACTTTATCATAAATATATAACTGAATACATTGCTTCTTTCCTTTACTATATCAATGTTTCATATTCAACAGCTCTTCCTTTTTTAATTGCAAATATTCAGGCTAACAAGAAAGGCTTTGGTGGTTTCCCTACCCCTCGTACAAAGCCTTATACACAGTGATTGTCCATTTCTCCTTATCTTTATGGTTTGAAACAAATTGCACTCAGTAGCAGCCATTATTTCTGTGAAGGCGGATTATGCAACCAATGCTGCAGTTTGCTGGTATGCAGTTGATCAGACGATTGAGTGATGAGGCAGGGAATCCTGCCAAGTTTACCTCTCCTTCTCCCGGTGCATTGTGGGTAGCCTCTCCCTGCAGACTTACAGTACAGTTCTTTCCTGTAACAGGAACTCTAATGTGAGCAATTACATATTAACCAAGAGACTCCTCAGGAACAGTCCACACATTAAAAATGTGGAATTGAAAATAAATACATTTGCCTGGAAAAAGTATTTTTTTCTGATTAAACTTGCTTTAACTTGGGCTAGTATTTGGCTGGACCTAAGCAAAGTAAAGTTAGAAAGTCCCTTTATTTTCTTGTTTTTTTAAATATTCAAACATTTATTACTAGATGATTAGGAATTTGCATCATAAACATTGCTGTTTTTGGTCATTGTTCAGTGTTAAGTAGATGCATCTCTGATAAACTCAGCTTCACAACATTGTTCTTGTACAAAATACTGTTGCAAATACATTCACATAAGATAGTCTTGGGGTTGTAACAAAGCCATCAAATTCCATGTTTAATAAACATCAACTTAGTAAAGCAGTGACACATGCTATAAGCTGGAAAATATTTGTCAAGTCTTTGGGATTCATGAAATGTAGAAATATATTGGGGCATTCCCTATCCATCCATTATCTATACTCGCTTATCCAGTCAGGGTCACTGGGGGGGGCTGGAGTCTATCACAGGGAGGCAGGAATACACCCTGGACTGCTCGCCAATCTATTGCAGGGCACATACATCATTCACTCACACACTCATACCTATGGGCAATTTAGAGTCTCCAGTTAGCCTACCTGCATGTCTTTGGACTGTGGGAGGAAACCGGAGTACTCTGAGGAAACCCACACAAACACAGGGAGAATATGCAACCTGTTCTTATTAAATATCTTTCATTAGCGTATGGTGCATATGAAAATGAGTAACACCTTTCATTTTAGTTCATGTCTGAATGAAACCACAATGACTGAACTTCCCAATATAAATCTATTCCCTAAGCAGTCTGTTCTCACGGCTGCCCTGCTGTACCCGTGCCTCTCCACACAACCGTACAACAGAAATATACCAGCATCAGCAAATTCTGATCCAGTTACCTAAATGCAGACATGCAGAAAGGCTACCCCTGCAGACAGCACTGACATTTAGATAAGCATCAGCCATCACTATTCTTTTCAACCGGTGTGTACTGTCAACTACACGCTGTGGCCTTTTATTTGCTGGTGAGTGTGAAGCGTTTGTCATTGAGCCCTGAGAGCACTTCCCTTGTGGGTAATAACACGTAGCTCAGGTGTTGGCTCTCCCGGGTGATCTTTCCCCCTCTCTCCTCAGCTCCACCAAAAACAATCCCACAATACCTTTGTTTTGTCCCCTGTTTGTTTATACAGAGGGAAAACATGGATGACTTGCGCCACTACAACTAACGAACACTTAGCGCCTTTTTTCGCATATCAAGATTAAAGAACAAGAAATGTTTTATTTCCTAAACAATGTCCTTGTTTATGTGTTCTGAAATTTTTTGATGTAAGCTCTTTTTCACCATTAAGTTTGAAAGCCTAAAAATACTGGAAATTATCAAATAGATGAGAATAGAAAAAAGCTGACATAAGTTGACATACAAGTGTTTATATGAATATTCCACATCATAGGGCCCTTTTGAAAAAAAAACTGGTCTTGACTTCATCACTTTATTTTGTAAAAAAGAGATATTTGTTACTATTAGAATGTAATGCTGTTCTAGGAATGATGCCTTCATTATTTTTTGTCCTATTATTCTACCCAAATAAAAAACAAGCAGACACCTTTTCTGAATGAGAATCACTTCCAAAATTGCTTCATAAAGGGCATTGAACTTAAGACTGTTCTCTGTAAATGGTTAATAGTTTACCTTATGTCTATCACTTAAAATAATTCATAATTATAAGGTGAAGTTTACCTACATATTTCTGGAAGAATCAGTATGTTTTTGAAAAGCAACTCAAACTCAGTGTCAAGCCACACACAACAACAGCAAAAGTCACAACAGAGAAGATTTTTTATAAATTATTATTTCCCACAAAAGTCTTTTTTATGGTTTTATTTCCTCATAAAACAAACCTTTAAGTCATCAAAGTAAATTTACTATTCCGCGCTTCAGTCGTAGATGACTCAGCAACTCATAATATCAGCCCAAGTAAATGTGACAAGCGGTTTTGTTTCATGACCCTGACTAGCAATTATATTGATTTTAAGAATTTAAATAGATTTTGTAACTAAAAAATGCGAGAAGCATCCATGCCTTTGCAGTGTGAAAAAAAAC
Organism: Anguilla anguilla; assembly: GCF_013347855.1. Taxonomy (NCBI): domain Eukaryota; kingdom Metazoa; phylum Chordata; class Actinopteri; order Anguilliformes; family Anguillidae; genus Anguilla; species Anguilla anguilla. The sequence goes on along the minus strand of NC_049204.1, from coordinate 19,434,394 downwards.
TGGCTCTACATGTCTTCTGCTGAGTTTGTGTAGGAACCAGGTGTGCAGGATCTGGCTGTGTTTGGTGTTGTTTACCCCTTTGTCTGTTTATGGTGCTTATCAAATTACAAAGGCCAAAAATAGGGTCTGTTGCCTGAGCTTAGCGGTAATCATCACATAGATTGCACGGAATACTTTCCCCTCTGTTTGTATAGGCATCTTAACCTGTTTTCATTTCTACCCCTCATTACACATGTGATCCAAACACTTGGGGGAGGATTTCAGTGGGGGTCACAGTCTCTTAAAAGCACATGAGTTTCCTAGCTTCATAACTTACCTCATGAAGCAGAGTGCTTGGAATGTTTGAATTCTTCATGTCTGCATTATGCGCTGACTTTGTATCTTTTGCTCCCCTGCAGTCAAAAATATCATTTTCCATTTATATAATTATTGATGGAAATACATATTCAAATGCAAGACAAATATAACATTTTATACAGATATACGGATGGATGTGGGTGAATCATGTTGCTGGCAGCATCTGTATCTCAATATGAAATGATAGTTCATATGATTCATAAAAGTAGTCTGAATGATTACTGTTAATGGGTTTTCAATTGATTGTTGGTTTTATAGCAGCATGAGCCACATAAAGTTAGTTATAAGGCAATTTTGTTGGGGCAATGGTATAGCAAGCTGGCTGTCACTAATTTTGCAGCCCATTATGAAGGAGCATAAAGGTAACCCAAAATATTAGGATGCAGTAGGACACTCACCAAAATTACTTGGAAAATGCATACAGCCAAGTAATGTGGTATTACAAATACAGTTTTAAATTGCCACACATGGCATTAGGTTGCTTCTATGAAACGACTTAATACCACTTTTTTATTTCTCAATATCATGATGGATTGCCAAAAAAAGCCTGCTCTGTGGGGGTATTAGTAATATGATTTAACATTCTGATAGCAAATCCCGCTGTGAAAAAGTTTGCTCTCATGTTTCTTCCGGAAATAGTGGTGATCTCCTACCTGCTTGGAGTGGACGAGGCAATGTTCTCACTGTCTAGTTTTTATTTCATGATTCATCTTAACAAGAAGATCTTTTTTAACATAGTTTATCTATTTTAGGGGATTTGTTTCATTTCAAATCGAATATGCTCGAGTGCGGAGCCAAAACAACAACAACAACTGAGTAACTGCCCAGGGGACTTGGGGGCTGCACTGTAACTCTACAGGATAAAGAGATACAGTTTTGACGCTTGTACCTTTACCTTGGTCCAAAAGCGTTATTAACATTTTTAAAGACTTGCTGGTTAGAGGCAGATGGGCAGTGGTGCATTCGCATTCAATTTTAAGTGACTGCATGTCTGGCTTCTGGCAAGGAGAGATGTAGACGCAAGTAGTGCACAGGCAATCATAACCCCAAATCTCCAAGTACACTGGCACTCTTTAATTCTCTCTCCAACTGGTTGATTGCCTGGCTTCTGTTTCTTATACTTGTAAGCCGACTTAAAACTGAATAAAGGACTTCTGATGTAGTTCTACACTACTTGCTGAACAACTGCTGGATCAATGCGGTCTTTTCTAAAAACATACAATATCAACTCCATCAAGCATTATTCTTAGCCAATAAACAATATTTCCAGGTACACAATTCTTACTACTGATCTGGATTCTATTTCAACTGAATCCAGGAAATGGATTGAATTTCAGTTTAACCCAACAGATGTACATGACAGTGAAGTTTATTTTATTATTTATTATTTTAAGAAATTGGCGTGTGGTAACAAGCATAGAGTTGGCACAGGGACCTGCCATCAAAGGCTTGGCAGCCTGGTACAGGATAAATGGTGTGTCCTCCCAGCTGCAGCAGCAGATTGCCCAGCCCCCACAAAGGTGAGGCCACAAATGGTGATGGTGGAGAAGCAGTGGGGAGTGCAGCAAACTGTAATTAAGTCTGAGCCCTGTTGTGAATGGACTGGAATGATTGGACTGCCCCAGAGTTCTCCCTGATAAAGCCTTCTTTTAATTTCCCGGATTAACTGAATTAAATTGAATGGACTCCAACTTTGGCTATTGATTCCTTTTTTTTTTTTTTTAAAGTAATGAATTAAAATACATTTAAAATACAGTAACCAGCTGTACTTTCTTCACTTTAGAACTAATTTTTCAGACAGTATGCTTGAAGCAGACCAATGGCTATTTAATTCTATTTTACCATCTTGTTGCATTTGGTTTATGCAGAGATGGAAGCATTTCTGAGAAAATTTCAGATTTTCCCAGATATTCCCACACAAAACTTAACTTTCAGAAGTTTGTGCAATTCCCCTCTGAATTGCATGCCATATTGAAATGAATGTTTTTTTTATGTCGGGTACACAAGCCCGAAAGGTAGTGAAAATAACACAGCATGGCATTAGCATTACATGGTGTGACATAGCAATAACGTTACAAGGCGTTACCAGGATTACAGTCTCATTATGAGGCACATGTAGGAAGTGTATTTTTCAGCCTTCAGGATAATTCAGGTATTACAACATGGCAGCACGTTCCAAAACAAATTGTGGTGTATTATTTCTCTCTGCACTTGTAGTATGCTCCTTACTACAATTAGTCTTCCTCTTTGCCAGAAACACATTATAAGAACCTCTTTAAATTATTTTTAAATCAAAACAAATTTCCTTGGAAACAACAATATATGGAAATAACCTATTCCTTGCTTCCTGTTTAGTCCAATATTTTGATTATGGAAATTGTCATTTGAGTAATATAGGAATTATTTAATATCTTTTTATTATTTGTATTTTTAAAAAAATTTGTTTGGTGTCTACATCCTCATCCAAGAACTACATATTCAATCATCCTCTTGTTCTTTCTGTGTGTGCTTTTAGAGTTAGCCTTTTCTTGTCTTTACAGATACTTATCTTTTTTCTTATATTTGCTTATCTCTGTGTCCTTAATTGCAATTTATTTACTTTTTCTTTCATTCTTTTCATGTCCATCTGTAGAAATGAACTGAGAACTGGCATTTTTTACTGTGCACGCAGATTTTTGAATGTGATATGAATTTATGTCATCAAACTTGATATAGAAGGTGCATACACTTCCAAAATCTCAGATGAACTGAACAGTGGACTGAGTAAAAAAAGAAGAGTCTGCACACTCTATATGCTCCTGAGTAACATGAAATTATTATCATCCGAAAGTTTCAGACTTTAAGACTCAATATAATCTATAGTTTATGAATCCCAAGGGATTAAATTACAAAACAGAGTTTGTTTGATTTTTTTATTATCTCTCCTCATTTATGCCGATGAAAGGTATCATGACCTGATCAGTGCATCTCCTTTTATGTGCAAATTGCATGTAACTCTATTTTATAAATAATTTCCCATATCGCTGTAATATGATCGTATTTAAAATGCTCCAGCAGTTTAGGAGAAAGGCAGTCCTGCTCAGAGTCCCTGCTCCCTCAGATGTGGCTTATAGCTTTGCTTCCTACTAATGGCTGTTTGCTTTTCACGGAAGCGGAGAGAGAGAGAAGTGGGTGAGAGAGAGGGAGAGAGAGAGAGAGAGATAGAGGGAGGGGGGGGAGAGAGAGAGAGAGTTAAATAAGCGCAATGGAATTCATGGTGCAAAGCAGCTGGCGGATTGCTTATCAGGGTATCAGGGATGATGCACAATATCCTGACTATAAGATTTTAATCTGAGGCAGTGGCTAAGCCAGCAGCTTCATGCCCATTTAAGAAGACAGTACATTTTTGGCCTTCGCTTCCTGCTCTGATAAGGATTCTCACGGAAAGGTGTCCTCCCCATACTTATCTCGCTGAAGCATCACACAGTCACAAGACAAGCCTTGCTCTTTTGGGGCGAGCGGTCCTGGCTATAGCATAATCTCAGCGAATAAGAGATGGTTGTTAGTGGAATGAAATGGCACTGACCGTGCTCCTAAGAGGTCTCGATGTCAGTCATAGACAGAACAGTGCTTTTGCACTTCTGAATATAGCAGCTAAAATGATCTCATATAAATACAGCAGCGCAAATGAGGAAGTGGTTTATTTTTATTAATTATCATGATGACCCAACCACAAGATTGCTTGAATAATTAAATGTTAGATTGACTGAAGGCTACCACACTCCAGATACAGTTTTAGTTGTATTGTATGCAAATATGTACGCTATTTAAAAGGTCAAACGTTACAGATGCTTTGTGAATTCAACTGCAAGTGAGATATTGTCAAAGTCCAAGTTGAAATATTTAACTTTTAAAAATAAGTTTTAAATAGCTTAAGGAACTATAGCAGGAGTACCATTCTGTAATGGCCTGATAAACCATTCACAGACACCATCATGACATACAGTTATCTTGTCTGGTTCTGCAAGAAAGTTAATGAGGCCAATGTAAACAATCCACATACTAACTGGATCCCTATCATTTTTATGCATGCCTGGTTCATAATCTCAAATCATAGAATGTATTGTATTTTATCTAAGGCAACACATTTATTTGTTTAAAAAAAGGGAAAAAAAACTCATGATCATCATGCTCATGTGCTTGACAACCGAAGGGATAACATAAGTTCAAAATCTGGCACTGCTAGCAGTGGTGCTTCTGGTTATACTGCAGGGAAGATTAGGGTCAGAACCAGTACAAACCGGAAAATCCCAAAATGTCACCCTCAGTGTGTTGGCCTGTATCAAATAGGATACCTTCTGTCATCCAGAATAAGGGGTTTCAAAGGGATTTACATGCCAGGTTTGACGGTTATCATATGTACTCTAGCTTGAATATTGTCACTGGTTGGCCATTGTTACAACCTTGTATCATCAAGAGGGGTTAAGGAGAATCCTAGAAATTCATCCAGTTGTTCTGGGGAAGTTTTTGCCAACTGATTTGTGTTTGAAACATTCTGCGGTTGTGTGGCTGTGCCCTGGCCAAATTTGTCCTTCCTGTTGCTGGGATTGGTCAACATTTCCCAGCAAGGAAACCAGTTTTCTTGTGCATAAATGGTCACCCCATCAGACTGCTACCTAGAAGTCAGGGTAATGTACCAATGAAGTAAGCTGGTTTCCCACAACATCAGTGTTTCCCAGTTTGAAGCCTGTTATGACTGGAGCTGGTTTTCCAACTGCCATGCATGAAGCAATATGGTTATGAATGTTTATTCTGAGTACAGAAACTACTGATGCCTGTTCAGGTTAGACTTGCTGAAAGCCTTTTATCTGGCTATGCTGACCTTTCAGTGGCTGCCGGTTCACAGAATTGCACAGGCGATCTGCACGTAGGCACATCTCACACTCGTGGGACTTGAGCCAATTCAGAGCAGAGAAAACTCCGCTCATGCTGGTAGCTTTGATAAAGTATCAGTTTCTCGACATCACCTAAACAAGCTAGTACGCAGATGCATCAGTGATGTCTGGAGATTGTAAAGAATGCAACTGTATACAAGGACCGAAGACATAAACTAGCAGGGACAAATCAAGAGCGGCCATTTTGGCTCCAGTGGAACCGAGGTCTTAATTTGCCATTGTGTTCCCAAAAAGACGGCGGGAATTATTTCCACCATCTCATCAGGGATAGTATTTCAAAAGATTGGGGTTGTTTTGACACAACTTTCAGGTTGACTTGCAGTACCCTTGGAATACTGCCATATTTTTCCATGGAGCCAAGGCCAACGATGACAAATCTTAAGACTCAAGACAGAAGTAGTAACCTGTTTGATTAATCTGTTTCTGTGGAGCATGTCAGGCATCGCATTGTGAAACTGAGGGGAGACAAGGCCTCTCTTTCACAAAGAACTGGGGCGCTTCTTCAGTTTACATATTTTTGAATTGTTCTACCATTTCACGTCTGGCAAGTACCGAAGCTCTGTTTTTTTTCCGTCTTTTTAATCTGGGAGTTTACCGGCAGATCTAAAAAACACACAGTTAAGAGATTTAAGCACCTGAAACGCACTGACTGTGTGTTTCAATCTGGTCCGGAGGATTTTAAAGGCAGCAACAAATGGAACATTATCTCAAAAAGACAGTTGGCTGTATCAGGAAACGTAAACATATTTTGCTTTCTGCAAAATTATAGTTTGTAAATTACTTCCCGCCTAATAAAAATGCCATAAATTATTACATCAGCAGACGTTGCATAAACATTGTCCTGTAATGTGTACCGTAGGCAAGAGAATGTATTATTTCTGAATAACTACAAAATAATTAATTTTCTTTATTTTAAAAATACTCTCACAGAGTAGCAGTCTGTTAGATTAGATAGTCAGATAATCCAGACTGTCTGTGGATCAGATTCAAATGAAATAAGCCTCTAGCATTTCAAAGGAGCCAGCATGGGAACCATGCTGAGTCACAATTCAGCATAAGGGTGTTTATGCCCGATAAACATTTTTCATGGATGATGTGCAAACATCAATCAATCATTTTTGACCTTAAGATGTGTTTCAGGTAACTCCTCTATGTGAGCATAACAAAAACATAATACAAATTGTTATATACTGCTCATAGTTATATTTAACTATACAATTTTACAGGGGCTAAATTTTATCCATAGGCTCAGTATGCGACTGTGAATCCTACAGAAAGTGTATAGACAGCCACACACTAGTTAGGCTGCACAGTTATTATACTGGGAGACTGCAGAATTATTGCAGGTAGCTCAGTCCACTGGTGGTGTTGCTTTTGCACTATGGAGAAGGGGATGCTTTGATTAGGGACAACCAGTGAAACAGGGATAACCAGTGTCCAACTTTGGTACAATACATTGCATGCCTTTGCAATAATGTTTCAATTATACAGTTATCACCTATTACTTATTACAATTTTAAAATAATTATATTGTTACTGATATTGTGCTTTACACTTCTCGTTGTTTCTTTAGGAACATGACTGGACACAATGGCCATTGTTGGCTCTCACCAGATGTTACTATTGTTGTATGCTATGTGTTACATTGCTCAGGTGTGATGCATGAATAGAAAGAGGCCAACTTCAAACAAATACAGACCCATCATGGAGTGTTATCACAAAGGGCAGGTGATCTGGAACAAGTTGTTTCAAACGTATGTTCCTTTTTCCTTTGTCTGCCCATCATCCTTCACCACAACGCCTCTCTGTTAAAGAAGAAAACAAAAATAAAACAGAATGCCCAGACAGAAATGAAAGAAGACAGGGAAAAGACTGTTTCAGCTCAAACACGTTCCCTTGCGGACGAGCGTTGCGCTCACGAAACAGAAGGCCAGTGGTGTTTAGTACATCCATTAGTGCTTCATCTCTAGCACACAGACATAACAGTGCTAATGTACCTTGGTCTTTCTGTGAACCTGGAAAACTGACTAAAAGATGGCTGAATAGGGGCTAAGAGTGGCATTACAAACACGCGACACGTTTACCTGAGGGAAAGCACCTCAGCAGTCCCAACACACCTGCCGTCCTTCTTGTTTTACTCAAAACATGTCCCAGCCCTAAAGCAAGCGTCCTTGTGAGCTGGTTTCTCGAGGGCCAGCCCATGTGAGGGTCACGTGGGAATCAACACCTCTGATACAGCAGGGACCTTAAAAGTATCCAGTTATTTATCATTCACACGTTTAGGATTATTATCAGAAGAAAGGGCCAGTGGGAGCATGTAATCTTAGGTCTGAAAACACTAGACACTTGGGACATGAGACCAAAATTATTGTGATAATCTTAAGATGTTTGGTAAATAACGGAAATAAATGATCTTCAGTGTTATAGCCATTCTTGTGGTTCCCATACAATGCAGTACCTCATGCAGAGCACTCCAGCAATTCAATGAATGTCATTACATGAAAAAAATCATAAAAATACACAGAAAAAGATCAGATAACAATTGATTTTAAATCTCTGTATGTTACTTATATTAACATATTAGAAACTGTTAATAGTTGTTTTTCATGCACTTAATTTGTAGTAAAACTTGTGTTTACTGGATTACTATTGTTAAGTGTACACTTGTAGTTGCATATAATAGGAGGTTAACTATAATGTTAATATTCCATATTTGAACCTTTCTCTAGTAATTTGCTTTAGTACCTGAAGTTAAACTGGACTGGGGTTCTGGCAGAAATGGTTAGGCACATTGGCGTACAACAGAAGTGACTGACCTAGGATTTGAAACTTAAATCTTCCAGATTCACAGTCAGTTTCCAAGCCGCCAGTCCGCGGTGTCACCTCTATCCTCGGTGACGATAACATGTGATGGCGTACAGGGCATGCAGAGTGCAGTGTGTGTGTCAGTTGTGTCTGTACATGTGAGACATCAGGGCAAGCTTGTTTGTATCAGGCCCAGTAACCGCCACACGTACAGTTAGCACTTTCATCTACAAAGCCCGCCTCAGCGGCCGACTTCGGCAGCCATATTTTCAAAACATCTTGGAGACCATCTGCTCTTAACTTCCCAAACCGATCTCTCAACGGCCTAAAAAGCGCAATTATGCGAGGGGGTGATGAAACGGCAACATTGTACAAATACGTTGAGCAGGCCTGTCCAACTTCGCGTAATCCAGACGAGCACAAAGGGCGAATGTGACAGGGAGTGAAAGAGAAATGCCATCAGACGGTGCGTTCCTTCCAGGCAGGCCACTAGACCGAGCTCCTCCTTCAGGCCCCTCTTCATTGTGTGCGTGTGTATGCATGTGAATACACAAATACAGCCATTGGTCTGCTTCTGCATATTAATTGCTGTATTCTGGGGCTGATCTTCCATTAGGAAAAAAAAAAAGTGTATGGCAGCAGTGTAATAGAATTGTACTGCATTGCAGCACAGAGGATTAAAACTAGTTACTGTGACTTAATACTTGTCCATTTATCTCCCATTTCTGGCAGACAGGTCTGAAAACCAAACAAAAACAAAATATTTAAACGGAATTGTGAACATGATCTTGGGTTACAAAGATAGATATCATCAATAATTCTATTTGTATTTTTCTTTTTTACATTTTTAAAAAATATGTTTCTGTTGAACACATTCTCATCCCAACTCGTCAGATATTGCAGCTTGGGCAAGGGCTCTTCTCGTCACTATTCGACGCGTTGAATAGACTTGCGCGTCATCGGTTGACGAGTTAGGTAGCCCATTGAATTGAATTACCACTTCGGCGGATTTTGACGCTATGGACAGACAGTACCCTGAACCTCAGGGCAAATTCGGAGCTCCTATAGACAATACTATTGTGACCTATTTGAATTAAATTACTTCAAATCACATACACATATACCGAAATATATCAGAAATTATTTCATTTTAATACTATAGGCTACACGGAAAATTATTTTAAAAACATCAACATAAACCTGGGCTAATACATGCTGGGTGACGTAGTTTATTTCAATAGCCTAGTAGTCAATGGGCTACCTAACTCTTCAACTGAAGACGCCAAAGTCTGATTTACCGTATTGCCGTTCTGTTTAAGTAAGCACAGACTATTTTACAAACAGATGACATGATGTACTTTTTTTGGCAAGACTTGTTCTTGTTCTTGCTCCTACACTGTTTATAGTATTCAATTGTCATTATAGGAGCGTCCTTTAATGCCAACCATTTTCTGGAAAATAACTGAATCATCGTCTAAACACCTGATAACCATCTGATGACCAATCACCTAGGCATGTACTGTACACAGGTAAAATGAAGCGTGGAGGACGTTCCTGATTATGAGATACATGGGAATGTTTAGCCTTCTGCTTTCTGTCTGATTGAAAAATTATGTTCTTATTTTTTATGAAAATATGCAATGTAAAGACAGAGACAGTTGTAGATAATATTTGTTTCGTTTTTTACAGTATGTTGGTTGTTCAGGGAATAAGCTATAGAAGGTGTGTAGGGCTGAAGCCAAGACCAGGTGCAACAAAAAATTTTGTTCATGCAAATGAAAACAAGATTTCATTTTTTGCCTTCAATGTATGGAGTGATTTATTTAGCAGTTTAACATTTACACAGTGAAAAAGAAACAACAGCCATCTTCTGGCACATGGCCAACAGGCATATTAACAGGAAATCAGGATTTAGTTAAACAAGCAGGCAGCTTTTTAGTCCTAGAGCCCTTAGCCCTCAAATACATTTCAATTCATTTGATTTATATTCTGCTTTTTACGGAAAACTGTCACTGTCACAAAGATGCTGTACAGAATAACAGAAAAAAAATAAAAACTCGGCCTGGACCCCCAAATAACTGCTACCTGTAAACAATTCTGAAAATACTGTAACATCAACAGCGTTGCATATTCTGTGTGGGTGAGCCTTTTGCCACAGTTATTTGAAACTGTCCTGTTAGCTTCCAGAGAAATGCCTTTATTACATTTATAATTTACATCTGCACCACTGTTCCTCCCTTCATACCGTACACCCACAAAGACCTTTACTTGTTTTCATGCATTGGTCTATTCTTATAGAACACTACTGTATACAAGCTATCATACTCTTGCACAAAAAAAGTAAATTCATTGTTGTTGATTTGTCTGACATAGCAGAAGTATATTTATGTTAGGTAATATTAATATAGTAAACATTGTTTGTGTAATATCAAAAGGATTAAGGGTTTAGTTAGTTATTTGAAGGTAAGGCCATTGTTTATAACTATGTTGACTCTCAGGGTCAGATTTACCAAACAATTGCTTCAATTTCTTAAGCAAAGGGCTGAAAATTGTAAAAGAAAAGATAATGAAGAGAAAAAAGCATTTTCACTACTAACAAAACACAAATGATAGCTGTTACATATATACAGTATATATATATATATATATATATATATATATATATATATATATATATATATACACATATATACGTATATGTGCACTGTTTACACATGATGTCCCATTAAATAATTTATCATTACGAGATCATTTTAAAAATCAATGTATTAATTGAATGAACCTTAGAACACATCACTAAATATGAAGACATAATGGTCATTTTTTAATTGTATAATGATTCCTTTAAATGAGTAAGTATTGAAAGAAAGAGAATTGTGCATGCAATGCATACAGATAGGTGTTGAAACCTGAGTTTGACAAGTCTACTTTGAGTCGGGCCTCTTTCAACTCACACGGTTATTGAGCTGGTGGGCCTATTGCATGGATGGAATCTTATTCTGCAGGTGCTAATCCGTTCTTATGCAGGAAGACTGCCAGGGTCAGAGAAGCAGAGAGTGGAGGCAGTCACACACAAAAGTGTATTTCCATCCCTGACAGAGTCAGCGGAGCGTATCTTCTGCTTTGTCCCAGATTAAACATTCCACTCTTTTTCTGCCTTCAAGGTGAAGACTTTTGCAGCTTCTCAAAGTGCTTAATGGCTCTGTCAACAGAGGGACAGGTACATTGCATGGGCAAAAGTATGTGGACACCTGACATCCAACATCTCATCCACAATTATGGGCATTAATATGGAGTTGGTCCACCCTTTGTTCCTATAACAACCGCCACAATTCTGGGAAGGCTTTATACTAGATGTTGGAGCATTGCTGCAAGGGATTTGCTTCCATTCAGCCGGAATAGCAGATGGGGTCATTACAATGCATTACATTATGGCATTCAGCACATGCCTTTAACTGAGGAACTAACACAGATAGAATTTTGACATACAATAAGGTTATCCATCCATCCATTATCTATACCTGCTTACTCCTGATCAGGGTCGCATGGGGTGCCGAAACTTATCCCAGTGTGCATTGGGCGAGAGGCAGGAATACACCTGGGCCAGTCCATCACCGGGCAACAATCAATTTATGCAGTTGGATATTTTCTACGGAAGCAAATCAAGTTATTAAGTGCACAATTCAGGGTACAATGCCAATGTCCCAGCTGGGATTCAAACACACAACCTTCGAGTTGAAAGCCCATGACCTAGCAATTATGCGAAACTATTGCAGTGACCCGGGATTTGATCTTCGGCCGCAGACACTAGAATAATGTGCTAATAAAATAAACCACCCCAGAGCCCTCATATGAAGAGCTTTAGAAGGAGAATCAATGTGAGCATTATCTTGAGCAACTCCTCTTCTTTATTATTTTTTTTTTTTACAAATGAACCTAGGGCAGCTGTGCTTTCTTTGTTCAGTGGGGCTAGCTACTTTCAATCATATACTATACTGTGCATTCATGAAACCATTTTCTAAGGTCCTTTTGCTGCCACCAATGATTATTGATACTGCTGTTCAGGGCAGAGGAAGAGATTCACAAAGAACAAAACCGGTCAGTTTGTTTTTTCCGAATGTGTGTTATAACATGGACATAGCCTTCACCGCCTTTTGTATCAGTTTCGGTTGATTTATGTTAATGCTACATGGCTGGAGCATTCCAGACACTGTAAACATTCCTCAGCTTTTCAGTTAGTGATATGAAGGTCCATCCTTAACAACTATGCGACATCTTCAGACCAGCATACTGGGGATTCCAGTCACAGTTCACAGGTAAGGACAAGACAGCAGTATTCGTCTTCAGACCAGGCTGCTTCCTGTGACACAGTAATGGACAATGTAGGGAGTGGGAGCGCTCTTGTTTACTGAACAAACTGCTTTGATATTGAGCTCATTTCTGAAATCATACTATTTCTATGCCTTTTGCAACATGCTCATGTTATTATTACATGAATGCATTGACTTGTGGATTGTTACATACTCATTACATACAAATTACATACTCATTCTAGTTACCTGATAATACTCTTTTGTAATATTAAAAAATGTATGAAATATAAAGATTCATGAAATATGAAACATAATTTTCATGTGGGATTAAAAAAAACCAGATACTTCCTTTTCCGTACTTCTATTTTAGCTATTTTTGTTTCAAAAGTTGAAGAATGACACAAATAGGTTATATTAAATCCATTGCTTAAGTCTTGAATGCATGTGTAACTTTTCCAAGTTAAAAGGCACATTGGCAAATATTCAGTCAATATCTGTCCTTATATCTGACTTAAAATTCACAGAACATCACAATTACAAGGATGCCAATAGTTCACATCTGAAATGTTAAGATGAGATTTAGCATTTTTTTTTGCACATTAACTTAACATTGCAGTGTTTTAGTAGATAACTTCAATCCCAATCGCTGAACCACAAAGTTCAGCCGCAGTTAAATTGCTTCTTGAGGGCCAGAGTTCCTCGTACAGAATGTTCAGAATGCCACGTGCAGTCCTTTGTCACCGGCGTCATCAAACGTGGCGCATCGCTCTGATAGGGATCGCAGTACCACGAGAGCCAGAGGCCCCCGTTCTCCAGGCAGAAAGGTCTGAGGTAATGGCCATTCTCAGTGCCCAGGACACCTGGGGCCCCCATCTAATCACTGTCAAGTGTGACCTACAGAGCGGAAACACTCTAGGCAGACACGCGCTGCCTGCCTACTGTCCGGCTTCATAGTGGCACTTTGAAAGGACTCCTGCGAGCTGAAAGCTATCGCTCAGACCATTAGTGCACTGTCATGAGGGCTAAGCCTGCTGCGCACTTCTTCCACTTTAATTTTCTAGAAAGGAATAGATTGCACAGCAAGATTCCCATTTCACATGCACTCTTTTTTTTGCTAAGCAGTTAAAACAGTTTTTTCTTCCTGTTCTACATTTCAAGATGTTTGCTTTACAGTGCAGAGAATTCAGGCTCATTTTAGTCAGCAGTAATATATTTAAATTATGTCTTCAAAGGCACTAATGAAAGTATTGCAATACAAAAACACAACACTGTCTGTACAGTATAGCCAAAATGCCCATGCCACATATTTCAGCAGTAGGTACAAACATACGCACAAAAGCATATGTCCATGCACGATCGTACTATTTGCATAATTTCAACATAATTGTACAGAATATACTGTACAGTACCCCCAGCTTATAAATAAGCTCAAGTTAAAAGATTTACAACTACGAATCATCAGAGAAATTGATTCCATATGCTCTTGAGGGACTAAACATATTTCACATGTTACAAAAATACAATGTTTTTCTGTACTCCAAAAATATGCAACCACCTTTGTAAGCTCTCCCAGATCCCACGTGTCTAACAGCCAAAGGAAAGATCCTACTTTTGAGCATCTCTCAGTTTCAAGCTCTTTGAAGTAAAATAAGGGTGCAGAGATAATCAGGCAACTGCTTTTAGGCATGCCCTATCTTTCTCCTACTGTTTGTAAACAAAACTTTTTGAAGTACGGTGGAGAATCATGAGGGTAGGAGATGAATATAAGGGTGATGGGGTTTCACGTGAATTAACCTTGCAGCAATCAGGCAAAAGCTACGACTGCAGTGATAATCCTAAAGTAAACCCTGTGCCTAGCCTTCCTGCCATTCACCAATAGAAAGTGAATTCAAGAGGTCGGTTCAAGGGCAGAGCTGTGTATTATTGGTTAAAAAAATTATTGGTGAAAAGGTCGCAGGTCAAGTTATAACACCTGAATGCCACTCAGGAATGTAACGGTTGAACCAGTCTGAGTTGTTTGAGAATAGAAGAATAGGGATTCAAATGCTGCCTGCTTGTAATATAACCTTTGCATATAATGCAACAGGGTCTGGTAGATCACCAATCTTTTATTTGACTGGCATCATTGCAAGCCATACCTATACCAAGTCCTAAGTATGATGTTTATATGTACAGTCTGTCCAAATGAGATGTTAGCAGATTTACCCAGGACAACTAATCCTTTTTGTAATGTGTGATATGTCTTGAACAGTTTATTGTGGCTTTAGACCCATCAGAAAGCCATGCTTTATTTTACATTTCTGAAACTTTAATAATCAATGTGTGTACAAAGTATAATCTGCACGTCAAGATAATTTGCAGCATAACTAATAAGAGCATAAATTAGAATGTTTCTCCATCTGAAGCTTTACCCATTCAATTTCATGTAAAGCTAAATTAATTTTGTTCTTGATTGCTGTGAATTTCTGAATTTCTACTTTGGTTCTTGATTATCATAGTTAACTTATGCTGGTTTTTTAGTAATGTTACATCTGTAGCCTACTCAAGGATCTGGGAATATTGTTAGCCCCGTCTTGCTCATATTAATCAAGTGAATGCACTTATGTATGTTTCTCCTCGATTCTGAATTACTGTAGATCAGGGGTGCACAAACATTTTCTCAATGACTCAAAGACATCAAGCTATGTTTTTCATGACTTAAACTGATATCATTTTCATTAATAACAGTTAATTGATAATTAATTGTTAAACTGCTGGCAACAGCCACAATTTAATACCTAAAAACTAAATGAAAATTACTGAAATAACCAGGCAGTTAATCACAGAAAGCATTGCCAAATTAACTGAATTTGAGGCTTTATCAATGAAGCATGGTATATGTAAGGTGTTCAAAGCTGCCAGACATAAAATTATAAAACAAAACATTTATTCTCATTAACGTTACAGCAATCGTCAGTTTGTCTATTTTTAGACAGAGAGTTATCTACCACTGATCCATTTCCCAGTGGGAAACTTTAAATAAATATCTAATGCCAATATCTATGTATATTGATAATATTTCAAAACAGCCAATATTTCAATAATGTTCCAGATTTTTTATTTATTTATTCATTTATTTATAATGTCAAAAGCAGTAAAATTGTGATGATTAGCTACAGAAAAGTTGTTAACGATCTTATATATATTGTTAAGCAATAAACAAGTTAAATACGTAGAACAGCTACTGTATCTCGTGGAGTATAGAAGGAATGAACAACCAAGCAACATTAAAGCAGGCATTTGTGTGATCACAGGAAATACACTGTCAAATGCAACACACAAAATTTTTTTTAATTAGTTTATTTTTTTCTATTTAGCATTTATTTGCACAAACACAAAATAACATTTATGAATACTAATACATTTTTTAATTCAGGCCTAATTGCAGTGCAATGTTGGTATACGCTACATGATACCATGACCAAATCAATATTATAACCTAAGCTTGGCAGTCCAACCATAGGTTGTGCATTGCTGGCCTAAACGAGAAATTGCTAGCCAAGCAAGAGGGTCAAGGCAATTATAAGTATTTTGACAGCGTGCAGCAGGAATTACATGAGTCACCTCTCCCTCCATTGGAAATGAATGACGTCCTCCATTGGAAATGAATGACTGCTGTGTAAATCCGTGGTAACTCAAAATGATTTCTATGACCCAATAGATATCTCAGTTTGTGCGCCACTACTCTAGATAAGATCGTCTGCTAAATGAATGTCGTGTCATGTCATGTGTTACTCCGCACGTTTTATTTGTTTAAAACATAGCTGAGATCACTTCCGCTGTTAGACTAATAGTGTGTCATTTGTATATCAAGTCAGTGCATCAAAGGAAAGTCCCCAGTATCTGTGAGTGTTGAACCCTGCAGTGCGTACAGAAAGAGAAAGAGAGACGCCACCTCTCAGTGAACCAGCCGCGCGGAGAGATACTGTCAGCGACAGGTATTACAGGCATGTTTCTGAGGAAAATGCCGCCCACCCGTTCTCACCCCAGAACATGAATAAAAGACAGGCCTGCCAAGACTGCTCGGAACCACAAGATTAAGAGCTTCCTGATGACAAATCTGATTCTTAATAGTCAGTAAGAGGAAAGGTGTGCACGACTGAGAGCAAAGCCTTTTCCCCCTCTGACGCAAACGCATCTTTCTTTTAGGTGTTTTCCAGCTAGTGTCTTTTTCTTTGATGTGATGAATCTGCTACAAATATGCTATTTCCCTTGATTAATCAAATTTATTTTACATTTAAAATATATATGGATGTGAACATGAAAGGATAAAAGCTGAAAATAAAATCCATCAATTTCAAAATGAGGATTAGGTATAGTATGTTTAATGTCACATAAACTGCTTGAAAATTGACTGACATATTTTCGTACAGCCACATATGGTTTTTAAACCAAGAAAACAAAACAACAGGCTTTTTTTAACCAAAAAGACATCGATATTTTCCGGTTATCTTCCAACACTAACACTTTTTCTTTACATCATTTCAGTGTTTTGATGTTTATATACCACACAGGAGCCTTTAAAAGACTAACACACTGAAAGTTACAATAATTACAAGGATGAAATGCATAAATATTGATTTAATAAGACTATCAGGAACTAGTCACCTATATAATTTCTGTGCCTGTAAATCTAACATGAACTTTAGAATATGAAAGGACTCACATGCACATATTTCAATAAAATATGGATGTAGGGTGTAAAATATCACTTATTTTCCAAACATTTACCAGCTTTCATGTATAAATAAAAACTATTTACAAAAAGATTAAAAGATGGCCAAAGCTGGTCCAACACGTTTTCTAATCTCAAAATATTAACATGAAAAAACTCTGCACTCTGAAGTCTGCCTGTTGACATGAACTAATGACAATGAAGCTTTGATCAAGTCTTTTGTTGATGTCTTTCCATTTGAGGCAGTAAGTGGTCAGAACTCTCCATTCTCAAATCTAAACGGGTGAGATATCCGCTCTGGGTAATTATTGGAGGAGTAGCTGCCATACCGGTAGGTGTCGAGGTTCTCTGCTCTTTCGGCTTTGGCTGGCAGCACCTCTTGCTGATATGTTAAAGCCGATTTGATAACCCCTGAATCTTCCGGAACTTTTATTTCGGGATAGGAGGGGGGCGATCCCCCTTCCAGCAGAGAGTTGCAGCTGGGAAGGCTTTTGACATCATAGAGGTTGTCACTGTATTTAACCACAGAGGGCTTGCAGGGCTGGTAGGACACTTTGGTGGTGGTGGTTATGATGGTCTGTAAAGCAGCGGGCGTGGCGGGGGCGGGGCCGGTGTACCGGCAGGGGTACTCGCCGTTGTAGTAATGGTGGTTGGAGTTGGCGGGGATTTGTCCGTAATCAACCCGCTCCCCGTAGGCCCCTTTGCCGTGTATCTGCTTCCAGCTGTGGTGTTTGCCCGAGGTGTCGTAGCCGCGGTCGTGCACGTTCAGGGGGCTGACGCTGTGCTGCGGCCCGTTCAGACCCACGCAGACCTTGGCCGCGTCGCTGTCAGGCTGAGGGCTGAGGGTGTCCTTGTAGAGAGCGGCGTAAGAGCCCGAGCCCAGGTACCCTGGCACTGCAAAGTCGTAGCCGCAGGGCGGGCGTGGCACATACAGACGGTGGTTGGTGGGCTTCTGCAGCGGGGAGGCAGCCTCGCCCACAGGGCTAGGAGTGTCATAGGCAAACTTGTAGGGCTCCGCGTTCTGGAAGGTGGGGTAGTGCTGGATGGGGATGTTGGACTCGGCAATGATGCTAAACCTGTCAGAGCCATCCATGCAGGACAAGTGGTGCAGTCCGGGGAACGGTCCCCCCGTGTCGTGGTATCTTCCTGTCTGCAAGACAATTGCACAGGATTCTATTGTCAGTGGTGTGTGCAGATTTTCAGGTGACTGTTACATGTTCATTACATTACATCAATCAATCAAATTTAATTTGTATAGCATATTTTACAGCAGTTGTCACAATACGCTTTACAGAAAACCCTGGCCTAAACCCCCACGGAAGCAAGCCTAAGGCAACAGTGGCAAGGAAAAACTCCTTATTGGCTTACATAACTTTTAGTGTTTTTACAGAGTACCAATTTTTAGAGCTGGACAAATATTGAAGCAATTCAGGTTAAGTACCATGGTCAAGGGTATGATGACAGTGTTCTACCTTGGAATCTAACCTGCAACTTTTGGGTTACATGCCCAGTTTCTTACCCATTATACTACACCACCACCCCATGTAGACAAAAAAACATCAGGGTTTAATTCTGTAGACAAGGGAATATGCTCACCTCTGAGTCCAGCAGCCTCCTCTTTTGAGAGAAATGTGGAGAGGACATTCTCCTCTTCACAGCACTTCTCCTGGCCTCAGTCTCCGATTTGCTCTCTGGCCTTGGGTGGTCATGGACTCCTTTTGCCTGTTAGAACATAAAATGCATCTATGACTCAGGTTTTCAAGGAAACTGATCAATCGCATTCAGAACATTTCCGCTTTGTTTTTATTTTTAGCCATCCCTGGAAAATCCTGTTCTTCAGCACAGGCGACTGAAATGTCTTGTAAATCAAGGTCACCAACATTTATCAAAGCAGTAGTAGAAAGATGCCAAGCTTTCTATCCATCACCCAATTTTTACATGCTGCGAAGAGTCCAAAGGTCAAGCAACTTTGACATCTGTGAATGCATTACATGATTTGCATTATCAACATTAGCAGCAAATTCATGAAACAAAGAGAAATGGAATCCCTCCTTAGGCTACAAGTAGCTGCTGTGATTATTCATCAGTATACCTGGAAAAATATGGCTTTTCCATCGACTCTCCAAAAATTAGTCACAGGGTATCCACTGTGTCCTCGACAAGGCACGAGCTCCAGGGCTGAATTACAGCTGGGACAGAGTTTTTCTGGAAAACAAGCAGAAAAAGCTACCTTTTACCTCTTACAAGAACTGTCTGTAAATTGCCCATAATGTTACTAGCTTCAATAAGAACATTCACAAGAAAATGGTGTAAAAATTTTAATCATTTGAAAGTGACAATTTGAGAGAGATTTATACTATGCTTTTAAATATAAGTTAATCCTTAGGCCTTTAACAAAAATCTTTTGATTTGTTAAAGTCATAATTGATATACAACTTCAGGCCAGTTGTTCTTCAAAGTAATGTCCCACACATAATACCATAACCATTTAGCACCCATTGTACTTTTTAGGAATAAAAAATCATATTTTTATTGTAATATACTGAAATATTGGTGTAAATGAGACCATAAAGTTCTATTCCAGCAAAAGATACGTAAAAGTCATAGTTAATGGTAGAATATAAATAATTAGCATACCCAACAAAACAACAGATTCTATAAAAAAATATTGACATAATTTTGCTAGTAGATTATATCCTTTACTGTTAGCATTAAATATTTTTTGTAATCTTTATGTAGTAATAGTTGGCATTATAATATCTAACTAAAGGTTATTGTACCTTCACCTATTGTGAAGAGTTCATTAAATACCCCAAAATTGAAGAATATATTCTGTATGCAGACTATTACTCATGTTTACTTTTGCTGAATATTTGCTGATTTTTTTTCCAATGCTGCTTGTAGAATAAAAACATTGAATAGTTTTATGTTTAAAGAACATGGGCGACTCACAAAATGTGTGGTTATATATGTAACAGTAAAGCATTTCCATAAAAACTGATTTGCTGAACAAACTACTGTTGTTGCTTAAGGACCAGAGAAAATAACAGTAAATTTATTCAATTTGAGCAAAAATGATTTGAATGACACTGTGCTATTATAATTTGTGTAATGCTAGGACTTGTGTTAAATATATCTCACTGGGTAGATGGCATGTCTGTATTCAACAATCAGACACGTTGACTCAAAATACTAGCTGGCACTCACAATCAGGTAATGGTTTTTCTAAAGATAATGACGTTTATTTCAATATACTGAATTGTTAATAGCCTTGTGTCCATATGATTGAAGCTGTTAGCAATGAAATGTATTCTAACGTCAGGTTCAATGTCACATTTTGAGAGGCATTTACCAATGGAAACATATTTTAATGAATTATACAGACTGTAGCCTACAGTACCTATATACCTCATTGGGATCACTCTAATGTTTGACGCGCACTTCAGGCATTTATGACTTCAGGCCACGTGGGTCAGAAGTCTCTTCGAATTAGGGAAAGGATGCGTCATTAATGAGAAACTGAACGCACTTTTTCGGTTGCCATTTCGGGTCAATGTAAGCGTCATGTCAGGGTCAACTGTACGGCACAGGCTAATTATGTATGTCAAATCACATGCTGTTTTATCGCTGTAACTGAGTAACTAAAGTTTCCCCCTGAAAACAAAGAGCTTAACAGAAGAAGAGTATTAATAGTTCCACCGACCACCGTTTTAAACCGAAATTCCAGTGCGGCGCATGACAAAATACCACTGCTTATTTAAGCCTTTTTGACTTAACAAAAACTATGCAGTTGCTTGTGTACCCTATAGCTCCGGCTACTGTAGCTGGGACGTTTTGCTATTCAAATGGTTATACAGTCAGCTGTGGAATAACGCACGTCTGGCGGCATTCTTCCAAGCTGATCAGGCCTATTGATTATGCTACCTTAGCTGTACGAGGGGAAGTGTTGCACCCGCCATAAACAGGCCTTTGATGAGAATCTGGGTTTAAAAAATTGGTAGCTTTTAAAAGTTATTTCCTCCTGGTGGAACTTAGTTAATTCAAAGAACGGTTCTTCAGTTATCCACGCTTCTGTAAGAAGTATGAACAACTGAGGATCCGTTGTGCGCCTTACTCAAGATTTTAAGGCAGCCAGGTTACTCGTTTTTAGGAACAGCCACCTTGATTTCAATTTTTATTTCTTCTAGTTTTCTTTTCTTTTTTTACAGTGAGCGAAAAGTCTAATGGTGCTTTATTTCGGAAATTATACGCCTTAATCTGTGAAGGAACCTGTGGAAGTGGTGAGGGAAATGTCTGTTTGGGCCTACATTTACATTTGTGCTACGTTGACATTTAGAAATATAACCGAATACCAAACTCAATCACCTAACATGCATTCGTATTTTTGGATTTTTAGAAAGAACAAAAACCAATGACTTTACAACAGAAGAAAATACGATTTTATATGTCCACCGGTGTATCTGTCGTTTGTTTTTCAAAAAGCAATTTAGGTCTGTTAGGCAACAGTAAATAGACTGACTCGAAGTTACATCAATACCCATGCAACTTATTTTTTTCGCCACTTTATGCAAATATGTGTTGAATAATTAAAAATTATTCGAATGAAATAAGTTTTCTGTGCGTGATGTGTCGTCCTAAGATCGGCCTACTCACTCTGTTGTTTTTGGCGTGCCTTGTCACAAATTGCCGGTCGGAGTTGGAGTTTGCTTCCATCTGTATGTGTGCAGTTTCTGGCACAGACAACAACGCCGAGGCAAGACTTCTTGAGAATCTGACAGTTGTGATTGTTGGTGTTCCTCATAGCCCAGCCGCTCAAGTGTCGTTGCGCGTTCTTGTCCTCGGCGCTGTAGATGTAGCGAACATAGCCGTCCGTCCATTCCTGGAAAGCGTCGTACTGTTTCGTGTCCTATCAAATATTATTTTAAATAATTAAAAATGATATTAATCACCACAAACATGTATTAACCCTTGTGTTCTGATTGCTTATTAGCACCTGTGAAACTGTTGTCCTGGGCCAATCTGGACATATTCAGATTTTAAAGTCACTTATATAGTTATCTTAATTCCAAAAAAAAGAGAGAAGAAAATAAACAATATTTTTAATGGTTGCCATTTATCGCCAACCTAGATCACATTTAACAAAGTATTATTATTTTTTTGTGATAATGAAAGTATGAGGAGTGTATGAAACACAGTTTAATGCATTAGGGTATTGATATTTATTGTTTTGAAGTGATATTCTCAATTATTTTCTATATTTATATTTTATATTCAAAGAAACCATATAAGCAGATAGACATAATGCAAATCAAGATGATGGACGACACATGGAAACACAAAACAAGAACGAAACCTATACTGGTTTAGTCACTGGTTATGAAATACATCTCTCAAAAGTCCCATTCGTCTTTTGCAAAAAGTTTTGGGTGAATTTGATCCAAACCTTCCAAAAGGATTATATGCCTTTAACAGCAAAATAGTGGATTAGTAGTCTGTGCCTTTATAGTACACAGTAAAATGTCAGTGTTAATTCAATTCTAACAGAGCACATGCGAGTCCAATAGTGACCACGTACTCTGAAAGAGCTGATCTAACACTGGACATTTTACTGTATATACCTTTCTACATTGTTGTTACCTCTTGTCTTCAGTATCACAGCCTACAGACAGGGGTGCCGCTAGTGATTTTGGGCCCTATGAAAAGATCTCATGTTGGACCCGGCCACCCCTGACCACCCCATCCCTGATGGGTTACAGGACATTTTGATGGCCTCTGTCAGTCAGGGCCCATGGATCTTAGAATCATATATATATGTGTGTATATATATATATATATATATATGTATATATATATATATATGTATATATATATATATATATATATATATATATATATATATATATATATTCCAGTATTATAAAGTAATCATTATTTGACAGTGCCTTAGTCTACAAGTACATTTGATAATGTTCAACAACTTTTTAAAAGAATATAAAGAGTATAGCCTACGCGACATAATTCAAATCAAAAGGTATGTTTAAGGATCAACCAAGAATTAAGCAACATGAATATGCTGAACATGAATCCCAGAACATTTCAAATCAAATAAAAACCCAAAAGCAACCGAGTCACCGTTGATTTTCTCATTAAAGAATTTAACTCTTATTCAAACGAGAGAAATGGCAAAACGTTTAAACACCGTTTTCGAAACGAGCAGCTCAGCAGCCTAGAGGTAAATGAATACCGAGTTACCTGTGGTAATTTGGGGTCGTTGATATCCCATGTTAACTTCATCCCAAAAGAACAGACGCAGTCAGGGCCGTCAAACTGATCTGATGATTTTGACATTCTGCAGTGGGTGGCTGAATTTCACTGTACTCGCGCAATATTGGTCTTAGAGTATCAAAGTACCTCTCACAAGAAAGCCATGATTTCGTTTTCACGCCTGTTAATTGAAAAGCTCTATCTCCAGACCAGAGTTGCTTGCTGCATATCAGTTAATCCCGCCGAAAAGTAGCCAAATGTTCTTTTATTGATCTCCTCTTGTTTGTTCACAGGTAATCCAGTCACTGTAGGTGCGCTCCTCAATGCCACGAGGTATGCAATGGAGACAGGCAGCTTACTTCTTGGATTTAAGTAAAGGAGGTTGGGCTTCGAATCTGTCTTACATCAGTTCTATTGAAGTTAAGCACCATACAATTTCACTTCACTTGATCCGTACTATTGACCTCCACTAACAGCATCTTCGTGTTCCAAAACACAGTGCGCTCTTTTGTGTACGGATAAAACACCAAAGATAGAATTATTATTCCGTAAATTTTAGATATGTTTATATTTAAATACAGACAGACGTCATTGTACGCGATTATCCGGAAATGATGACAACTTTTAGTAAGGGACTGTCTTCAGGCATTCGTGATTTTTTGATGATGCTTGCAATTTGGATGAGAAAAATTACGGACACTGTCAATTCACTTCTGTCAGATCAGGAATTTCGAGTTGCATTTCTCATCAAACAGCAAAATGTAGCCTATGTGAACATCTGGAAAAGAAAATTATTTTTTTTTACCAGCTACAAACGAAAATGGTCATTTTCCAAGTGACAGTATAGGCTATGAATTTTAAAGTCTGTGTGTAGCCGAAATAATTTCTGACAAGATCACAAACGTCTGCTAAATGCCTAAAATAAAAATTCTAATTTTAGGTCGCGATTGTCAAATTACAAAATAAAGCGTTTACATTTTAGTAACTTGCACCGATATTTAGATTTGCTATACAGTAGGCCTACTGTTCTTGTTTTTCGTTCACCCCCGCGAAACACATTGCTATGAGGAACGGAAAAAACACCCGATAGCAGCAATAGGCTACTGTGAACTCATATTTTAACTGTTGTTATTTTCGTAAATGAGTCTTGTTTATTGCTTACTTTCTGTCCACGACCTGTGTTATTGTTATCTAGGCATATATTCATTATTATTATTATTATTATTATTATTACTATTATTATTATTATTATTATTGCCTTTGTCCTTTGCCTTTAAAATAAAGCTAAAGCTGCGTATCAAAAACGTCTTAAAAAAGGAAAAATTCTAATTTAAAGTAGGCCTAAAGTTCTTATGGACTGCAAAGCACTTAGCACTTTAAAGAAGAGCTGTGTTCCGGTCATGCTTTCAAGGTGACCTTTTCTATGCACATCGAGCAATCATGTTTACCCATAATTCACGATAGCCAATGCACGCTATTGATACTGAAGCGAATGAAACACTGCTGTATGTTCTTTGCTGGTTATTTAACCGGAATGAGCACACTGTATCAGTTATCAGTATCATGGGGTTCAAATATTTCTATAATAACCTGTTTTGTTCACTGTTTCAGTTTGTGTGACTAACATGAGCATTTAGTTTGAATAACATTCATATATATATATATATAATACGCGACTCTTGTGTATAGCCAGAAGGGATAGTCCAGGGGGGTCAGATATATTCTCACTGTAGTAAAATGTACTTAATGTACTGAACATTTTACTGCATTTTGTACTGAATATTGATGTTGTGGTGTCCGGACCAAATTGTTTCTTACGAAACGTCCACAAGACTTTTCTGTTTGAGTTATTTTCTTTATGATGGCAATTGTGTAGGCGGTGGATTGAAGTGTAGACCAATGTTTAAATACCTTTTGGCAGTTTAATTCAATTAAATCTATGAGGACTTAACTTTCACCTATTGTAAAAATTAAATAACGTTTCCTTTTATTCCAAAATTTAATTAATATAATGATGGTCGATGTGATGTTAGAATTACTTGTACAATTAAGCCACGTAAACCCCTTATTGCGGGACAAGTTATTTAAATTTGTTGTGGAGCACCTATGCTTAAAATAGGAAACACTTCAATTGTGGCAGGATACACATGTAGATGTACATTTATTTATACTGTTTTGATTGCTGCATCTACGTGATAAGTCAGTGTTTTAACCCATGACAATCCATAGAAATGGTGCGATTGTATCAGTGTTTAAAAAGCAAACAGCCAAGCGTGCCTGGCTATTATTTTGAACTGTGATGCAAACTATTGCCTTTATTATCCCCAAGCTTCGGATCTAAAATGGTTTTGTGAAAATAGGCCAATTTTGTTCTTATAATCCTCTATTGTAACATGGAAACCGGATTATTCCTAACAAAAAGGGGTTTCTTGTATTAATAGCGTAATAATTGCAAACAGGCATTACCTGATTGATTTATGAATTTTTTATGGATTGAATGATTTATGATGTTGCGTGACGAATAAAAGTAGGCAAATACATTCTGAAATTATATAGCCGCGAGTTAAGCATAATCCTCCCTGCAGAATAATCATCTCAAACTATACATGAAGTACCTGTTTTAAGCCTTGCAGGTGGATTTCTCGCTCTCGTTTTCCTTTATATGTTTAGGTGATAACTACCTCGAATGAAATAACCACGGTGATTATATGAACTACAATAGATTCATATTTCGGCTTTTAGATCCTAACTGAAGCAATTAAGATAATTATTTTTCCTTCACAAACAGTTTCGTAATTACAAAAACTAATATGTCCTATATGAGATAGTGAAGGCAAAGTGCAGCCCAGCGGTTGCGTTTATTTTTAAGTCAAGGGTACATTTAGCCTAGATTGAATACATGCCATTTAGTCTGTTATGTGCCTAGTAATGCTGACCATACCAGATGCAAACAATGGCCATTGAAAAATAATTGATCGTATTTGCAGTCTCATAAAGGATTAAAAATATTCGTTGTATATCATGAGCATTTATTGGCTATGTTAGGGGAGAGTCGCCATAAATGTAAACGCTCGGTAAATGTAACACGGTCAACAACTTAAAGTGCAATGCGGCTACCGTAGTCAATTCAGGTTTGTACATGTGCATTTCAGTTCTCTACCACCTCCCAAAGGTGAGCAATGTGATAACCTTTGCTTTAAATATTTCCAAAAAACTGTTTTTGAGCGAGCTATGTAAAAATCGGTCCCGAAAGTAATTGTTGGGTATAAGGTGTTATTTTTATTTATAATAAATCAAATCATACATCATTTAAGAAAGGTATCTGTCCTTGAAAATGTATGGTCCGCCTCTAAGTTGCTGTAACAAACAATGTGCTTTTTTGGTGTTATATATGTTTACAGAATGCCATTTAAAGAGAATACGAGAGGGCTGGTGGAGGTCATGGAGAGGGCTTCAGATTTGGAGATTTGGTACACTAGATGGTGTTGAAAATCACCACTTTTGTTACAATCATACCGACTAGGTGGTGTGAATGTAACATTGGACTGCTTGTATTTTGGTTTTAATTGTTTCCTACTCGATTAAGTTATCAATGTAATTGAAACGGCAAATGACTACTGACATGTCAAAGCTATCTGAAGTACAATTCCATAGTGCTACACAGTAAAATGCCCAGTGTTAATTCAACTCTTGACAGATAACATTTGGTCCCACTCGTGAATATGGGACCAAATGTTATCTGTTAAGAGTTGAAGTAACACCATTAAAGTTGAAATTAACACTTGACATGTGTAGGCTGTATATTTTCTGACTAAATGAGCAAAATCCAAAAACAGTTACATTTATGGCGACTCTCCCCTAATTGGTGTGAGATTGCCTAGTAAATTTCAATTCTCCGCAAATAGCATATAATAATAATAATAATAAGAAGAAGAAGGATTATGCTTATAATGATGAAGACGATGATGATGATGATGATGATGATTATTATTATTATTATTATTATTATTATTATTAGGCTATTATGCACTAAGAGTGATATGGCTTCCAAAGTGAACAATGTGAGTGCAAGTCTCCCACTTGCCATATCGAAGCACTAAGGTGACACGTTGACACCGTACACACTTTCCCTAAGGTCAATAGTTCAAACAGGAGCCGTAAATGAGTAGCTGTTACGTAATTTTTGCTAACGGTATACACCTGTGTGGCTGAAACTAAATGTAAAAATAAAGGCTATTAATGTCTTATCCTGAATAAGACTTCATAGAAGTTAAGAGCTGATGACATGGTATCAATAACAAGTATTATGTAGCTACCGTGTGTCACTTTTCGCGTTTTTATGTTTTTACGAGCGCTCTGGTCCTTCTGTTTTATTGGCTTCTATCTGGGCGTAGTGCTCATTGGAATCACCTGTGAATTAATTATTCTAACCTGCGACATTTCCAAACGTCTTGTAATGTAGACAGGGGAACACGTTATGAATGTAAGTTCCAGTTCGTTTATTTCTGAATTATAGGCTATTTTAGACAAGTAGCACGTGCATTCTGGACAGAATATGTTAGTGATTTGTAATACATATCCTGCAATGTAAACTTGGAGAATGGAATCAGACACATTCCAGTCATATTGACACCGGTGGTTAAAATTCTACTGTCTCAGCTGTAGTTAACGCGTTCCTGATCTTATTGGATTGCGCCTTGCATGGCTGCCTTTCGCTGTTGGTGTGTGTGTGAATGGGTGAATGGCATTCACTGTAAAGCGCTTTGTGCAGTAGTTGCTGGAAAATGCGTTATATAAACGCAGTCAATTTACCATTACAGTTATTACTATCTAATCATGTATATCGCTGAATTTAATAGAATCGTGATAAAAATTGTCCAAATAGTTGTTATAGTGCTAATTTATGCAGCATGTTCATTGCCGTATGTTGTAAAGGTTGACATTATTTCAGCTGGAAACCACTTTGGGGGAAGCATTTGCCAACACCGATGTTCAGGCGATTGTTGGCGCGCTTTGTGACGAAAAGTTATTTAAGTCCGTGGTCAACAAACTGGACAAAGTTTGTAATAAGGTAGGGAGATAACTGTAATTTGACTCCCGATATTTTTGCTGGAGTCGTGTTGGTGTAAATTTTTACGCACTAACGGTGATTGTTTCGTGCTGTGTGTTCATCAGCTTATAATTGTAAACGTTCAAAGTGTTTCAGTGATGTACTAATATAAAGGTATAAAATGCTTTAGCGAATTATCTCTTGTTCATAGGAGCTGGACAGAAATGATTTCAAAAACATCTCAATGGTTTTGAGAGCCCTGGAAAGTTTGTGCGAAAGTGATGAGCAGACCGTCCACTCATTTGTTCAGCAAGGTCTTGTTGTGAAGATAAGTGTCCAGAATATGTGTAACTCCATCACTGCCACAAATATTTGAATGTTATCAGGCCTGAATCATTGAACGTTTATTGTTAAAAAAATAATAATGAAATGTTTGGAGCAATATGGTGTAAAGCTTGATGGTAAGATTCTTTTGCAAAGGCTGATCAGGATATCATACAAGGAGTTTTCCAAGAAGTCAGGAAGCATTACTGAAACAATTTTTAAAAATCCATAACTGGTGATGATATTTGAAAATAACATGAAAATATCTTTAAATGGGATGCTTATGAGCCAAGCACATGTTTGTGTTTATAAAGAAGAAATGGCTGAAATAATACTGTGCCTCAACAATGGGAAAGACCTCTTTCAAGAAGGGTATAATATTTACTAATTTTATAATAGGAATGAGCATAGAAGTCCAAAACTAAAATGATTTCTGAGTTCTGTTATTCAGTAACATGACTTGGGGGGAGCGGCCTTGCAGCTACAAGGTTGTAAGTTTGATATCTAGGAAGGGCACTAATATTTTACAAGGTACTTTCTATAAATTTCTTCACTAAGTATTCAGTTGCACAAATGTATTGTATGTAAATAATGTAGTCTGTATAAGTAGCTTTGGATGAGAAAATCTGGTAAATTCTGCTAATGTAATTTTGTTTTTTTTAATTATTTTCTTTACATGTTGGCCTGGTTTGAAAGAGCCTTTGGGTTTATTAAGATAGAGGAAATGAAGTTGGCTAAAGGCCTGCCAAATCTAATCGAAGAGTTTTATGACGCTTCCATGGTAAGTGCTGTAATGTGGACTCCCACTGGAATTCCAATGCTTGTGGTATCAATTAAGTCTGGTAAACGTGATTCTGTTTCTCTTTTTATAGAGCATCTGTCGGATCAGCTTGGAAGGTTCTTTCTTTCATTCTATTTCACTTGTTTCACTTCTGTCCTGTATGTCACAAGTTGCATCTTCAGTGCATCTGTTTTGTGGGGCTTGGTTCCAGGGAAAGGGCAGATCCAGGACTTGTTTGTGCTGCGGTTTGGAATGCTAGTGATTGACAGCAGCATTTCATTTAACCTGCGATTGGAGGTACATTATTAGATTAAATATAGTAATCAAGCAGAATAATAATGAGTGTTCAACTTTGATTTATGCCATATTATTTTGTTAACTGAACATAAAACTTTTTTTCCTGTTGTAAGTTTATGAATATCAATTATTACTATAAATAGTACTATATAGAAATAATTTGAAATATTTTTTATTTGGATGATACTGTGTGTTGAAACAAAGTAATTAAATCAAGTAAGTATGAGTGTTTTTTATATAAAGCAGAGAATTATTTCTTAGGTCTGTAACAGGACACCCATGTTACAGTCGCTCATGATACAACTATCACCAGTATTTTTTTCCCCCATTCTATTTATTTCAGGCTATCAGAACAATTAACTCAATCCTTGACAGGGCCACCAAAGAGGAGAGAAAGAAGTTCAGTCTGTCTGAAGATCACTGCTTACTTCTGTAGGTGTTTGGGGAGCTTTGGGGAATGCATGCCAACAATAAAATTAATCAAGCACTTGCATGAATGTAATATGAGCTGGAACAATGTGGGGAAAACAGTAGTGAGAGAAGAGTGGTAGCACAACTGTGAGATGTTATTGCCCTCTAGTGGAAAAATAATTTTATGCAATGGGAGAATAGAATTTATGCACGTTTGAATTCTTCCTTTTCAGCCAGGAGTTTGCTCAAGTGGTTCTGAATGTGGGTGGTAAGTTCTGTTCATGGATTTTGTGATTTTTGAATATGCGTTGGTTTTGTACGTGAATTTTAAATATAGTATGTTGCTTATTTCATGAGCAGTATTGTGCCGTGTAAACAACTCAACATTATATCCGTAGTGGCTTTGGTTTGCGTTGGGACAGAGTTTAAGATGATTACGAATGTCTGCTCCATTCAGACTATGAAATGCAGGTGGCTGTCTCAGAAGCCCTGTGCCGCATGACCGTAAAGAAATGCAGAGAAGAGCTGGTGTACAAGTGGTTTTCCAACCCCGCATTTGGTGACTCCTTTAAGGCAATAAATGACAGAGAATTTGAGACTGTGAGTTTTGCTTACTGCATATCACCGTTCAATTAATTATAGTTGGCATTACACGTGACACAGGCTGCTAAATATTTCTAAAACTAAGTTGTCTTGCTGTCTCTTCTACAAAGGATTGTCGAAAGTTCTTGAATGAAGTGAATAACTCTTTTGGAGATGAAAGAAGGTGCGTTTCAACTCACTGCCACCTCGGTTTCTTTTGGACAATTTTAGATTCTGATATACAGTAACTGACTGGCCCAATATGTAGGAGTACCATGTTTTATGTACACATGCAGGGGCACGCACAGACATTTTGAGGGGCAGGGGCTCAAGCCAAGAAAAAGCCTCCCCCGACGTCGGTACACTATCATTGTATGAAAACTCACTCTAATATTTATTTATTTGGTCAAGAGGGGCAGAGGAGGGCAAAGGGGCAGCGGTTGCAGCCACAGTAGCCACCCCCCTCTGCACGTCCCTGTACACATGACATAATGACGTTCTGCCATTTAGAGTCAAGACTTAGTGAAATTATGAGGTTCCACCCCAGAAATATTGATTAAAGGGTTTTTGTGAGGCATTTATGTTGAGGCAGAGAAGCTCAACTCTAAATTAAAAAAAAAAAAAAAAAAAACACTTTTGGAGTGTTTTGTAAAAAAAAAAAAAAAAAATGTAAAAAATAAAATAAAAGGCAAACTTTGTGAATGTTTCAATGTAAGCTTGTGCCAGCAGCATACCATTACAACTCTTCTGGGGGAAAGAAAGCTGAAACTGAAACAAGTAATTTTAAATGTTAACCTCAGAAGTCATATTGGGATGTTTATGGTGCTGCCATGAAAGGTTGCACATTAGCATATTTTTGCTGTTAAATTGTTTTGAGTGCTATACTGAAATAAATGTATAACTTGCCATTTTACAGTTTTCAAACCAAAATTGCTGTGTTATATTCCAGAGTGTTCACATTTTCCTGTGTGAAAGCTTTTCTGGACTTGACAGAGGTAATGAAAATTTGCAATACATTTTGAGCAATTCTGCAATGTCTTTTGAATAGCTTCTTTTGGGGAAAAAAGCCTAACCTGTTGTATTGCTGATTAATTGTGGTCAAACATGTATTTTTGCATCAGAAAATTAAATTATGGCACAACGTAACACTGTAGTTAAATGTTTTGTGTTTGTTCAAGTTATTCATGCCAGATGACAAGAATCTTGACAAGTTCTGGATCGATTTCAACCTTGGCACTTCCTGCATCAGTTTCTTTGTGAATGACCCTGAGGTAGGAGGTACCTGCATGTTTGTTCAGTTGTGTATGTGTTTGTGTGTGTGTGTGTGTGTGTGTGTGTGTGTGTGTGTGTGTGTGTGTGTGTGTGTGTGTGTGTGTGTGTGTGTGTTTCGAAAAGTAAAAGCAGTGACTGATATTCTCTGATACTGTTTGCATGCAGACATATTCTCTTAGTCGAAGGTCTGCATGTAGGTTCTTGAAAACTCTTCTTTCTCTTTCTTTCTGATTGTAGGCTACATTGTGGGAATCTATTAATCTACCAAAAGCCGGTGTCAGTGGATATAATGTGCTAGGTAAGCATGGAGCAACTGAGCAAGTTTCTTATGCGCACAGTAGGGTAAAGTCAGTACTGGTTGATATAGGTATCAAATAATAAATTCACTGGAATTTGGTTAGAGCTGAGTCTGAAGCATGCTATGAATTGATAATTAACCGCAAGACAAAAGCTTTCACAGTCAGTGTGCCCATTTATGAAAGTGCAGTTCTGAGCTACTTCACCCATTCAAAAATATAACCCTATGAATCTAACCCTGACATCCGATTGATGACATTGCAGATTAAATGAAAGGGGCCTTTCCATGTGACTTTAACAATGATGTTTATTGTTTTTAGTTCTGCTGAGTGCTTTTTCACTCGGAGGACACTGAGTCTAAATGCAAAAGCATTTTTATTTCTGTCATTTGAAAGGCTTAAAGTCACATTTGTCACCTCATTTCTTTTTCTTTTTGCTATTACATGAATTATTTTATATATTTTAGTTTTACTGTTTCTGCACTTTTTCTGTTTGCCCTCAGATTGTGATGACCAGAAAATATTGACTGTCCAAATGGCCATTCCTATCTCTCACTGCAAGACAAAAGGGAAAACAATTCAGATCATTTTTGATGCTCAGTATGACATTGTACGTGCTGTCAAGAGGGTGTATGGAGAACAAAAACAATGGGTAATGTAATGAACATAAATCATGTGATATTCAGTATAGTAACACAGCAAATGGACCCTAGAGTTAACACAGATTGTTATAGCATGAAGGTATGTCTGTATTTTGTATTGTGAGTACTGTTGGTCTTGTGTTCCAGCAAAGGATGCAGTCTGAAGAACAGCCTGCATTGAGCATCAGCGAAGCACCACCAGAAGATATGTTTTTAAGTTATTCATTGTTGTGGTACATATTCAATGTTGTATGTGAGCCAAGTATATAAAAACGTCACTTTTATTTTCCTATTTCAGAATTCCAGAATGTCCAGGAAGCATTACCATGGTAAGAACACTAATATTTCTCTGTATTTTAGGAATAATATTTTTTATGAGCAATTTGATTTCAAATACGTTTAAATGTGTAATTATAGATATTACCATTTTGTTTCTACCAGTCCTTCGACATCAGTAACCACAGTACAAGCTGATGTAAGTACAGCACTCCAAAGTTTGTAATCTAGTTCCTACTGTCCTAATGTACATATGGGCCTAAAATTTAAACTTGAAATTTAGTCATCGCACATTCTAGTCAAGCTGGAATAACTGTTTCAGTTTGACAGATGCTGGAACACAACTCTCTGTTTAACTTTTATAGATAGCGTCTGGTGGACAGAAGGATAAACCTGAGGCTACATCATTGCTGTGAGTGTTTTGCTTTACGTCGCTATAGAATGTAGTTGTGTCTTGCATTTGATTTGATTTCCTTTTTTCTGGGGTTCTTTAGCGATACAGCAGACACCTTTCAGATGGAAGATCACTCTGACACAGAGGTTTGCATCTATTTTATAATTTTTTGGAGTATTGCAAGGGTGATGCTATATGACATTTCATATTATAATGTCATTAAAAGTTTTCTGTGTGACTGATTTACAGCAGTGAACATGCCCATGATCATATATAACTAGACAGCAGTTTCCTGAATTTTCATAAACTTTGCTGGTGAGATTCATTTGAATTTTGCTTCTCTATTAGAAAAACATTTCAGTCATATCAGATGTAGATTACTAAAACAGCAGTGATCTGAGAAATGACAAAGCTTCTGCTTGTTGAAAACCATTTAGTTTTTTCCTCAGAGTTTTAAATGTTCCCCTTCCATCACCCTATTTTATTAATATGTGGCTGCTTCAGGTTGACACTGCAATATCTGAATCCGTGTCTAAAGGCTTGTCACATGTCAGGAAGAGACAGAGTATGTCGTTCATGGCAGCTTTGAGGAAGTACCAGGTCAGTGTTTCATGTAGGTACACAAATAAAACAGAACTGTAAAGAAAAGCCTGCATTCACAAAAAATTTCAGTACTTTGTTTCTCACGTTATACTTTAAAGACATAAAGACCAGACCTCCACCCTTTTTCAGCAATGAGGACCCCACTAATTTCATCGGTCAGTCAATGATTGTTCATTTTTTTACAACATCTTTCCAAAGGCCGCAAAGAAAGAACAATTAACCGTTCGATACAATGTAGTGGTTAGAACCCTGGACCGAGTTCATGAACCCCTGGCCTAGGTTGTTAAAGACTGGGTGTGTCCTTGATTTTAAAAAGTCAGACTTACAAAAATCCTTACATCATTACATCTTGATGATGGAGGCTCCTGAGGATATGTATTCCTTTGGATTCACATGGAAATAAGGTCTTCAACCACTTCAGTAGCCATGAGCCAGAGAAAACCCATGTCATCATGTCCCATAGCACCGAAGAGGAACGTAACCAACAATTGTTAGGGTCATAATTTCTGATCGCTTGCATACGTTCACCATACGATTCTGGTCTTCAAGTCGCATAGTATTACCGGCATAACTCAACCGCAGAGACATTTAAATATATAAGCAACACATTTTTCAGCACTAGTAGTTCTCTCAGATGGTAAACTTTTTCTCTTTATGGGTATGATATTTTTTTTTTTAATCACGTCTAATCACAGCATTGCAATGCACACAGTTACGGAAAGGAAAATCTCCAGAAAGGATTTCTGGAAGGAAAATATGCATTACACCTGTGATTACAAACATGTTGAAGACTGAATTGACTGAAATGTGTCCCTGTAGCAGCAAGATGAGTGTGCCTTTTACGAATAATACACCTTTTTGCGTGTGCTGACTTTGTCCAAAAAAAAATTTCTGCTTCAGCACTCAAAGCTGAATGTTTTTGAGTCAGAACATATCAAATATATTTTAACGAATAAAGCAGCAGTCACTTTGCACAAATCTCTTTATGTACTGCTCTCAGAATTTGAATAGACACATGCTGTGAAATGGGCATATTTTCCTGTCCTGTCTGGCATGGTGAAGTTGATAATAGCTGTTGCTAACAAATTAGATGTTGACAATTCCTCATCCCTGCATTGAGTTGCTGCTTCTGTGTGTGTTGTCAGGTGGCGAGGGCCAAAGCGAGGCTGTTCAGCCAGTCTGTGTCCGCAAACGGGTAACGTTGCTGATCTTGCACCGAGTGCTCTTTGCCTTGATAAAATGATTAGTCAGAGCATTCTTGCTCTGTAGTTTTGTAGCCTATTTATGATACAATACAATAGAAGTGCATTGCAAGACAACAGTGTAATAATTATAATAATGATGATAATAATAATACAAATAATAATAATGTTTTGCAACTGTAATACATTTGAATGGTGACTAAATGCCAGTTTAAGAGTGGTTAATTTGACAGTAGATTACACAATGACAAATAGTAAAACACAATGCCAACACTACTATGATTGGTAGTAGTATTGTCATTGTGTTTTATTATTATTTTTCATGGTGAGACCTACGGTCATATTAATTGCTCTGAAACTGGCAGTCAATTTAATATTTTTTGTATTATACATTTCCAAATCCAGGAGTGCCTGCTGTTGATAGTGCATGGTTTTAGTATGTGTCTTTCACAGAGTAACTGTGTTTATTCCTCCAAGTGTTTAAATGGTATACACTAGCGTGTATGCTTAGACAGGCATTGTAGATTGAGGCAAACTGATCCAGAATATTGTATAATTTTTTTGCAGGTCTACAAAATCTACCTCTGGAGAGAAACAGAAGGAATCCCAGAAGGTTGACGGACATTTTGTCTTGATATTTCCTTCATTTTTTTCTGTGGCACAATCATTTAGGACATGGGTATTATACCGTGATGCTCTACAGCTGGAAACAAATTCAGCATTCAGTTTAAATCATGAGAACAAAGTCATATTTTTCCTTGGTCAATCCATTCTCACATTGACAGATTGATTGTCTTGATTGTCATTCTGTTGATGTTGAATCCTTATTTCAAAATGGTGGAACTGAATTGTAGATCTGGCGCCCTACGGCAGTTTCTGAGAGTGTCGTCACTGTTTCCCAGGCTGAACGCGGTGCTCCGCGGAGGGAATCGGACAAGTTCGATTACACCAGAAAGAAGCCTAAAACCAAATCCAGGCTCAAGAGTAAGACCGACAGACGTGTTCAGAGAGGCAGATACTTTGCCTGAAGAAGCACCATCTCATTGTAGATTTCAGAGCTAGGAAAACCCTGGTTTCTAAGTTCTGTCCTTTCTCTCCTGCCTCCAAGTCCTCCCGCTGTCCTCTGCCAGTAGTGCTGATGAGCCAGACGTTGTCAAGGTAACAGATTTCTCTGCATAATAATTGACCGTACTCCTCTGCCCCATTGAACTGGTTTCTATGACAACTTAAAAATAAATGAAAGGTTCATCTCAATTACTGTATCTTCCTTATTAGTACTGCAAAATTCCCCAGTCAGTGATTGTGGTAGATTGTCATTATGAGACACAATATTCAACATTACTTTCCAAATTGTGTTTGAGTAGAAACCTGCCAATCATTTTCTCACGTCTCCTAACTTTTGTCAGCACTCAACACCAATTCCAAAGTCACTGGAAAGGGAAGAGCAAGTTGAAAGCATTAAGAAAAAGCCTTCCTCAGCATCCAAAGACCAAAGTTTGGACATTTCAACTATACCAACCTTTCCAGGCCTGGACTCAGGCAAGTGATTTAAAAATAAATAAACAATAATGAAAAAGCAATAACCATGAAGTCATGAAGAAATTGAGGAAATCATTACAAATTTGTATTTTGGTTGTACATTTATTAGAGTAAATGCATCTCAGTTGTCATGTAAGTCTATCTATCCTTTTAAGTGCACATTTGTTGAACTTTTACCTTTTTACAGGCTTTCCAGAAGAGACTGAGCTGGACAATTCTGGCATTTCGACAGTTGGCAAAGATAAAACTAGTGCAAAGGTGCCTACGGTGTTCTTTATTTGTAGATGATGCAACATTTTATGTCTTTTAGCTTGAGATAATAATGAAATATGCAAGAGAAACTGCAAAAATTAACTTCACACTTTAAACCAAAATGCAAAGAAGGAAGGATTCACTTTTTTCTCAGTCATAACCCTACTAACTGCACTACTGAAACCCTAAAACTGTCAATGATTCCTTATCATGTTTCATATTTGTTTATCCATATATGGTGTGCAGTCTAGGTATTTGGACAGTGACACTTTTTTTTTTTTTTTTTTTTTTTGTTGCTGTTTTGGGTCTGTATTCCAGCCTGTTGGATTTGAAATTATGAATGAATATGAGGTTATGATTATGAGGTTAAAGGGCAGACTGTTACTGTAGTTTTAATTTTGGGGTATTTGCATGTAATTCTTACACTTGAATGAACAGTGTAAGA
Organism: Anguilla anguilla; assembly: GCF_013347855.1. Classification (NCBI taxonomy): domain Eukaryota; kingdom Metazoa; phylum Chordata; class Actinopteri; order Anguilliformes; family Anguillidae; genus Anguilla; species Anguilla anguilla. Next base: position 19,396,642 of record NC_049204.1, on the reverse strand, counting down.
ATTGCAGGCCTTTTTATAGATAGTTTCCCTGTTTTATGGGGACCACAATTAATTGGACAAATTAACAATCTCATTCAGTACTTGGTTGCAAGTCATTTGCATCCGATGGCTTCCTTAAGTCCAGGATTTATAGACATCACCAGATGTTGAATATCGTTTATGGTAATGCTCTGGCAGGCTTGTACTGAAACCATATTCAGTTCCTGTTTATTTCTAGGAATTTTTGCCGTCAGTCTTGCCTTCAGCAAGTGAATCGCATGTTCAATTGGATTCAGGTCCGGTGCTGAACTTGGCCAGTCAAGCACATTCCACTTTTTGTCCCTGGAAAACTCCTTGGTTGCTTTAGCAGTTTATTCAGGGTCATTTTATTACTGCAAGGTGACGTCCGTTGAGTTTTCAGGAATATGGATGGATCTGGGCAGATAAGATGCTTCTGTTCACTTCAAAATTCATCCTGCTGTTGCCATCAACAGTCATAGCATCAGTGAAGACAAGTGAGCCAGTTCCAGTGGCAGCCATACACTCCTAAGCCATAACACTACCTCCACCATGTTTCACAGATGAGGAGGGTGCTGAGAATCCAGGACTCTACAGTTTATTAATGTTCAGCAAACTTGAACTCGGGCTTTTTTCTTCGTATTCTTTGGTCATCCACTCCAGTGGTCTTCTGTAGTATATCAAGTAGTTTGCTATTGCTGAGCTCTGCAGTGCATTTCTTCTTCCTAGCAATTTATTCAACAGTTGATTTTGACACACCCAATGTTTTGACCGTCTTTGATTAATTTATTCTTGTTTTTGTGCCTACATGATGGCCTGGTTCACCGGCATTGATACTTGTTTGGACCTCATGTCAGGAGAAAACAGCCTCCAAATACAAATTCCACACCTGGAATCAGCATTTTGTTAGCTTTCTTGTGCATGAACAAATGATGCAATGACACAGCTGGCCAATAAACAGCAGAGCAGCCAAGCGTCCAATTACTTTTGTTGACCTACAATGGGGGAGCTGCGGATAAAAAGGGCTGTAACTCCTGCCAAGTTCATCTCAATGAAAATACACTCGAAATAAATTTGACAGTATGCCCTTTAACCTCATATGCACCGTTTCATTTCTGATCCAATGTGCTGGAGTACAGTCCCAAAACAACAAATTGTGTCACTGTTCAAATACTTACAAATCGCACTGTGTATTCCAAATACAGTACCTGCATAATTTTCAATACAGAATTTTTGGTTTGTTTACTAATTGTTGTGATTGTGTTCCCCCCCCAAATGCATCTTAGGATCCAAACTCTGCCAATGTGACAGCATCTCCCCTTGCAAGAAAAAGGAAAACTGAATTCACAGGTATTTCCCAGGAGTCTGTGCTTAAAGTGGTGATGACAATGTTAAATTAGGCTTGGGGTTTTGTACTGTGACCTTTTCTTTTTTTATTTTTGCTCAGTACCAGTCGTTGGCCAGGTACCAAAAAAACAGCAGGCGCTGCTGCAGGAGGGCCAGCCCGACCTTGGACTTAAACCCAGAAGACTCTTCCCTTCCAGCCCACCAAAGACAACCACTGGTTCTCTTGCACAGATCTTACTGTGCCTCTCATTTGATTGTGCTTAGGGAAGTCCCCTAAGCAATTTAGTACTGCTGAATAGCCATAAAACTTGTTGTAACAATTATCTCTGCCAGACCCTGGTGTTTGTGGGTTGTTTTTTTTTGTTTATGATATCATACAGACTTTGCTCATGGCCATTTCAGTTCAACATATCAAATTCTAAGAATTTTACAGTGTGATAACATTTAATTTGGACATGTCAAGTCCATCATTAGTAATATTGAAACCTTTTCTATTTATCAGTCGGCAAATATGCTTTCATGGTAGCCTGCATTGTCAGCAAATGTAGTCTTTTCATTAATTAACACAAATTAGAGTACTTTTGAAGCTGAAAGCTTATTCATTAGGAAATATTCCAGACATGCTCGTCTTTGTGTGGGATTTTGGCAGAAGCTGACCAACTGAATTGTTTTCTTTCATTTCAAAGTACAGCACTGAAGGAAAGAAAGGCTGCATTCAAACAATTTTTTTTTAGCTTTTGGAATTTCTTGTTTTGCCTCAAAGGAGAACCCAAAATTCAGTTGTTTGTGCTAGCAGGTCTTCAGCAACATACATATGTATATATCCTTATTCTTTTAAGTCTCGAACGATATAAGCTTCACTCTGAATTGTTTGTGTGTGACCTCTTAATTTTATATTAGAAATAATTTTTAGGATTTACAGGCTCTTAGAAACTGTATTGTGCAGCCGCCTTCACTTGTGCAAAGCTTTTCTTTAGTTCCACGTGGAACTATGGCTGCCTGCCACAAAAAAGCTCGCCTGTTCAGTGGCGTGATTCGCCTTGCCTGCCCCCTGCCACTTGACCCAGTTTCCCTCCATGCCATGGTTACCAGGAAAATCCACAAAGCAAAGTCCTGCAGTACACTGTCGTGCATCTTAGTTCTGCTCTCACTTAGTTCTGTCTGTTTACTATCCATTTCTTGGTGAAAACATTTATCTGCTCTAAAAATTGTCCTTCTCCATTTTCCTCAGATAAGGCAACCACAATGTTGTCTGAAGACACTGAATCAGAGACAGAGATGGGTTCTGCTGTGATCTCTGCTTTTCAGACCTTTAAAAATCAACTGAGAGAGCACTTCTCGGTAATCTCCCCCCTCTCACATCACAAAGACACATCATAATAGATATTGTGTGAGGGAAAACAATTCCAACCTCCAAACTTTTAAATTACCTGCACTAAGGTGAAACATTGGCTTTGCAGTTTTAGACACTAAAAATGAGTTTAAGAAAAACCCAATTAGCATGTTTAATTTGAAACTGTTCTCCCTCGTTTATGATTGCACATCTCTTTCAGTCCAGATATAAGAAAATAGAATCTCGATCTCTGAAGTCCCTGACCGACTGTCAGAATCATGTGACTTCATTACTGGGCACCGTGCACAGACACAGGTAAAATACATCAACAGAAGCACGTACAAAATATGTACATCAATCTTCAGCGAAGGTGATACAGTGTATGACCTCATTGTGCTCCTTTAGACAAGTGAACAAAAACATCAGTAAGTCGGGGTGTGAAATGTGCTTGGTAACATACTGAGATGAAGTGAAAGAGAAACTAATTGAAAAGCCATGCAATGAAATAACTGATTGTACAGCTATGTTGAGTTATTCCACTAAAATCTTCAGCAGGCAGATTGCACTCAGCGCTTTTACATGCATCTCATGAAACCCTTTTAATGGCTCAAACTGCGTTTGGTCGCAGTGATATTTCCAGTCCTGCGCCGTAGTGAAGAAAAGTGACAGAGGACTTTTTTGATCTCCCTGCAGGTTGCTGCACCTGGAGAGGTTCCAGGCCACAGTGGTGAATGAGCTGAGCAACCTGGAGCATGACTGCCTCTCCCTGAAGGATATTGAGAAGGAAACTGTGGTCTGTCTCTAACCGTCAGAAATGCTGTCCGATAATGCTAATTAAATCTTTAGCAAATTTAGATTTCCCCGCATACGTCCACAGCCAATTTAAAATGGTCTCTCTGCTTGGATATCCATGCGCTGAATTGTTTTGAATCGCAGCTTATCGCACACCTAACCAACGATCAAAAAGTGATTACTCATTTGTCCCATGTGCCAGTTTTATAGGCTTATGTCTGATCATGATTTTAATACTCCGTTCATGGTATCCAGTTCAAACCAGGTTCTGCTCTGTTTCAGAACTTTTGGAGGACGGAATCTCAGTCTGTGGCATTGTTCTGTGACAAGCAGCAAAGAAGGTATGTTGAATTCATCATACAAACAAGTTGTCTACTATTGAGTATAGTTGTTGAGCACACTGGATTAGAAAGATGTTAATTATGAAAAATTTTCTCTAAATGTAATGCACTTAAACAGCCCGGATGATATACTTATTTCCAGGGTTTCTCTGAGTATATTCAGGAACATACTTTTCAAGAAGTAAACAACCATTTTGGTCCCATAAATATGACATGCAGCTTTGCTTTAAAAACTAAATCTTCCTTCAAGAACAACAACGATGACATTTGAGCATGGTCACGCAAGGGGCGGAAGGTCTTAAAACACTTCCATGATACTTTGGAAAACAGTATGGAGGATATTACATTGTATAGTAAAAATACACACTAAACGGTAAACAATATTCTTAGTAGGCAGTATTACATACCTTGAGGACACTGAGGATTTAGACATGGCCACAGGGAGGAAAACAAGTTCATTTAGATTTGGTTGCAGGGAGGAAAACTAGTTTATCTGACTCAATTAACTTCAAACCCTGTAACATGGGTGTTTGTGTGAGCACTGATTTGTGTATATGTGCATTGACTTGGGTATGCTGAAATAATAGGCAGCAAAACCTTTTTTTTAAACTTTATGCGTTTTCATTATAACAGTATGTTTTTGTTTACAATGGTTTACGATAGTTTGGCATGAATAGGCGGCAAACCTTTGTACCCCAGAGCGCAAGACTATCTACTGCTGCCAGGCATTCGTCCAATTGTTCTCTGACATTAAGACCTTCCATCCACGCAAGCAAAGATGCCACTCATCCGGGAATCTTGCAAATAATGTTTCTGCACAATGAAGAAGCGCCTTTTTGAAAAATATGTTTGTCCAGGTACCAAAACTAACATCTATTCCAGGGAGTCTAAACTACGGTCACTCCGTCTGGTTAGTGAAACCATCTAATTATACGTCCCTTAAATGCAATTCTGAGCAAGGCTTCCACATTACACACATTCCCTTCATATGCCCAAATAGGGTCTGGAGTCCAGAGATAGGCCTGTAACACTGCCCACGAAGGCACCCCTCCTTCTCCTGCACAATATATTCCCCCTCTCCTGTAGACACAGGGGAAACATTAAAATCTAGTGCCAGTATTAGGTACCTTGTATGATGGATGTGATCTTATGCTTTTATCTGTCATTCTCTTAGATATTTTTGTATGGAGGCCCAAGGTGGTGGTCTTTCCATAACCGAGACAGTTACGTAGGCGATACATAATTTTACTTTTTCCTCCATACATACTTGGGATCATAACCCCCCTATACCATCTCATAACAGCTCAGTACATGCATGCCTGTGTACTACATTACATTTATTTGGCAGATTCTTTTATCCAAAGCAATGTATCACAATATCTCCTGTATTTCAGTTGATATTATTCACAGTTCACCACATCAAATCATCCCCAGTTATTTGCATACACATACATATAATGCTTTCTTTCAGTCCATAATGTGGGTAGTGGTCAACCAGGTTCTCCTCTGACCCAGTAGTGCCTGTGGGAATCCTAACCATCCGTTTGTTCTCGTGCCTCCAGGGTACGAGTGTTGGTTGGGGGTCGGGAGACTGTTGTCTTTTCGGCTGTCTTTATAGCCTTCTGATCTTTAGGACTCCACTGGAGTACAGACAGTGGAATGATCAAAGTCCAGGGACAACACTGTAGTCAGAAGGCTGATTCAGACAAAGCCTGACTGTTGGATTAGTGTACATGATGTCTTGCTGATAACTGATTGATTTGAATGTGGGCCTAAGGGGGGGGGGGGGGGGGGGGGATCTTTTTGCCATGAGGTTTTAGCAGTATGGTAGCAAAGCATGTCCAAACTATGTTGATGTAAATGTCCTAATATACAAAGCCCCAGTGCCTGCTGACAACAATAATTCCTCAGGAGAATTTCTAAGTACAGAATGGACTTCACCTGTTGCTTCAAGTTGGCACATTTTTTGGATTAAAATGACTGTGGATTTTGTTCGCTGGATCCTTGCCGTGATAAAAACACTGACTTTATAGTGATTCATGTTGTCTGTGGATTTCCAAAATGCATAGAAGATGAGGACCCTCAAGCTTGTTTTGCCACCCCGCGTTACAAAATAAGGAACTTTTGTCACTAAAACATTATAGAACTGTGAATTTTAACACTTTCAAACGGTATGTCGTGTGACCAGACTGATTGAAATTTCCACCATAAAAAAACCAGAATGAATGCAAATAAACCCACTCCAGCCCAAATATGGGCCGATACAACTTAAGGGGTTAACAGAACATTATTAGAAACAGAGCATGTTCAAATTCATGTGTGTTTTTTCTTCAAAGTCATATTTGGTATATGTTGTATCCAACATTGTGAGGTTTGAGTCTTTTTGATGAAGCACCAGTTGTCACTGACTGCAGGATGCATAATAGTTACCATCCAAAACTGACAAAAAAATCAATAAATACAAGATGGCCTAGGTCCTTCTCATTCCAACATTCTCATTCCATCCCACCAATAGTCAAGCGTTCAAGCATCATTACACTATCTCCCATCTGGACAAATGTCAATCGACAATTGTGCTACCACAGCTGGAACGTCACAGTTCGCATTTTGTCCTGCTCTGACCATAGTGCTGGATAAGCTCTTGCGTTGCACCAGAAGATACATTAATTTCTCCACATCTGAAGAAGATATTCAACGCACTGAACGGTTGAGTTGTATGCACATTTTAAGCTCTGCTTCATTTGCGGTAAGGTGATTAGTAGGCGGTCCTATTCACTGATTATGTAATTAGCTGTAGCCTTAGTAAATAAGACCTTCATTTAAAAATTTACGCAGGCTGCGTATACACCAACATGCCCTCATCAGGCCGCATTTTGCACTGCAAGTTTTATGTACGTAATGTGTATGCCCCAATGTGTGACACACATACGCATATATACATATGCATGAAAATGGCTTCAGTTCCTTTATGGTTCATCCAATATGTATGTAAATACCCACAAATCAAAGCTAACTTCATATTCATTGTTTAATTTCAAATCCAATGCCTGGAGTACTGTGCCAAAACAATCTAAAAATAGGCTACAGAAAACCTCTATTTGGGCTGAGGCATGTAATCTAATGACATTGCTGTCTTGCAGATTACAGTCATTGGAATTACTGCGAAAGGACTCCGAAAGCAGCACGGCAAGAGAGGATGTGGCATCGTCTTCACGGGTAGGTAACCTCACGTTGAAATTTATCAGTAATGCATTTACTAAATTTATGAATGTGTGACCCTCTCCAACTGAGAGTCCCACCTTGAAGTCAAGGAGGGAAAATGTTGTGGTCAAATTTGGAAAATTGTAGCAAAGACTGAAAGAAGAACAAGATAAGTATCTTGAAAGCAACACATGCATCTATAGGGCCTGTAATGCACAGATGGAACGTGTGACAACAGGAGAGCTGTCATAGCAATATGAATTCCAATAGACCCAGTAAAGATGTGAGTTTGGTTGAGTTGCATCCATGGGTCACACACAGCCTGTGCAAATGGGTACAGTGCACCTGTCACTCCAGTGTCCAATGGCATTACAAAGACCTTTTTTTCAGAGCCTCCTATCATCAAGTCAGTCTGATATAATAGATCTGATATAATATATGATTATCTAATAATGTGAATGTCTTTGGACTCGTATGAATTGGCTGTGTTGCATAACAAGGATTATGTCCTTCTCTCCCCTTGCAGACAAGTCTACAGGAAATGACCACAGGTGGCAACAGTGACAACATGGCCTCTGCTAAACCACCAACTAAAACTTAAAACATATTCAATACTGAAAAATCGTATTAAAATTACATTTGGGACAGTCATAGCCTCTTTGTTTTCCATGAATTATTTATTACATCAGTTGCTGTAGAAATACATTGGTATACAGTATAGCTTGCAGTAATGTTTTTGTGATGCATGTCATTATTTACTACTCCTGGTCTGACAGGGACTGCTTGAGTTTGGCTCTCACTACTGCTCAATGTTTATGTCTGAGACTTGGTTCAGGTTTTTGTTACAGTATGAGATTACATCTTCATCGGAAATCAAAAGTTCCTTAAAACAGTAAGGGACACAGTGAAGAAAACAGTGCTTATTTTAAACATGGTTTTCAGATGCAACAGCAGATAAAATGGTAATTGTTTAAGAAGGACGATAGTGCTTATGGTTATGCAAAAATATATAGACATGGGTGAAAAGGTTACTGGCAATGTGTGTCATTCAAGTCATGGTCACAGGCAAATCTTGTCTTTAATGACTTTATTTTTCCTGACATTGTTATCCATCTTCAAACACACATTGATCAATAACATTTGCTTTAATTGACCACTTATAAAGTCTAAGAAAATTGTAAGAACATTTTTAAAATATAATTTTCTAAAATACTTTTGTTAAATGTACTACAGCTTGCATGGTTGCCCCAGCGAACTAAGACATTCAGACACATTGAAATGATTGTGATTCATCAGGTAGATGGTTCTGTGTTTCTAAGGCATCATTTGTTTAATTTAGAATAATGTTTTGTGTAATTCAATAATTGAAGGTGGCATACATCAAGAAAATATTAGAAAATAAAATCCATTGTGAAAACGGTACATTGCATACCATTCAATACTGTTTATGAATAAAAATATTCACTTTCTGTATGTGTCCTTGATGGTAAACGTCCTTCTCTGCACAGTGATATCAGTAATGAAAGGAAATTGCACAACTTGAGACCCACGTTTTCAGACACTTTCACCGAAAAGCCAATGAATGCCGCGTCTTGATACATACAGTACTGGGCACCATTTCATTATAAAGCTTTAAGGAAACAAAATAAAAACACTTGATAAAAAATTAAGAACAAAGTGTTCTATACAAAATGCAACATACAGTAAATTATCCCTGTTTGAGCTGTAGCATTATTTCAGAGCATCTTTAGATTTGGATACCCTTCTAGATGGTTAATCTTTCCTGTCACTACCCAAAACTACTGACTTTTTTGTTTGGATCCATTAATTGAACTGGAATAGCCATTGGAATGACCCTTTTTGACATCATTTAGACCAATGGGCACTTTTTCTTCTTCCCCTTTTTGTCGTTTCCTGTACGTCTGAAATCAAATACATTTTTATTTCAAATTATTATTTATAATTTAGTCATTCATTAGATTAATATAATCATTATCATCTTTCACATATAAGGACCCAAAACGAGAAGTAGGATAATACTGCCTGTAGTACTGTTTTGGGAAATCTTATGTGACTTGAACTAATTCTGTGTAAATTTTGAATGGAAAGTTGATTTAAGCCAAACCACCTCATTGAAACTGTAGCATTTTCATTGGCTGCTCTCCTTACCTGTACGTAAAAATTAACAAAGAGGATGACCAGCGTGGTCATGTAGGAGGACTGGAACAGAAGACAACCAATAGGAAACCCACAGGGTTTGACCGCTGCACTGAGGGTGTGTGTGATGGTCAGCACAAACTGGATCTGCCAAAAAAAATGGGATGCCACTGTAAGACGGCCACTCATAATCACCTGTTAACCAACTGAAAAACATTCAACTCACCAGCTGGGCCTGTGTAAGATATCTCTTCCACCATAGGTATCTGTGCATGGATGGAATGGTGGACAGTCCATAGTAGGAGTACATTAACACATGGATGAAACTGTTCAGGGTTGGTCCAAAGAAACCTTTTGACAGAATAAACGGAACGTACATGAGAGGCTCTTCACTGCAAAATAAAAGAATAACATACTGAATTGTGAATCTTCTCCTTCCACTAAAATTTAGAGGATACAATCTTGTTGTGGCCTTTACATAAATACAGTAGGACCAGGTGAGTTTACTGTTGAGTCCTTCGTCAACTTGTCCAATATGACATGTAAAGACAGAACAGAACAGGGTCTATGAGGTTTTAGGATCACAATGTAGAGGGAAACCAAGCTTCCCTGTCGGGACACTGGCAGTAATGGCGCTATTTGTATTTCCTTTTCTGTTCTTGTGTGATAACTCAGAATTGCACTGAACATGAGGTTGACTTTGTTGGTAGGCTCAGACTTACTCTGCCCACACGGTATCCAGTTGAGCACGCACCACCAGATGTTGAACATGGAGGCGTGGTGGTAAACGTGCAAGAACGAAATCTGATTGTTCTTCTTCCTCAGAACGAAGAATATCGTGTCCAGGAACTCAATGAGCTTGGAGAAGTAGTACCACCACAGTACTTTGGCAATCTGTTAAAATGGATGCAGACATCTCTCAGAACAACAAGGCTTTGTTTTCTGTTCTTTCACAGTGAGGGCATTTAATAACTGTTGGCTGATTTACAACACTGAGGTGAAGATCTGAGATGCACTTTTTTCAAGCTGTGGAGAGGAGCACAAATGCAAAGATGAGAGGCAGCCATGAAATTGGAATGTGCCATGCTGGTGGTCAGGCTCATTTTAAAAATGCCATAATGGTATTTTTAACACCATCCTCACTTGTGATAGATGCCATTCATGTTAAGTACATACGCTTAATAATAACATTCGAGTAATGTCGGCATAACTGTAGGTAGTCCAAGCACATGAGCATAGCTTTCGATGCATCAACATACCTACCCCTCTTTCCCAGCAAAGGTGGGCCCTCTAGCACTCTCCCAAGTTCTGGAACAGGAAGTGCCCTCCATTTACCTCCATTTCCACACCACAGACAATCGAGAAAACGTGTTTGGCTTTGCAAAGCCTTGAAGTTTCTATCATGTTGGAACACATAACAACTGGCCACAGAGTTTTTTTCGATGAGGCTACGTTTAACTTCCTTTAAAAATGGTTGCATACCATACATTATTTAAGCATTGCACAGAAACAGGTTGATTATACAGGTAATACCCATAAACAAGCGTGCGTGGAGACGGCTGTTAGGGGTCAGCTCATCGCTAGTCTCGTTAGGAGAAAGGGGATGAGGGGATTAGAACACGAGTCGGTGGGTGGGCTCACCCTGATGTCGGCGTCTCCCGCGCTGTTGAGATTCTGACACTGCAGCCGGTAACCCCCTACCCAGGCGGCAGCTATCAGCTGAAACAGAACGCCATCGTAAAAAGTCACGAAACGCTCCCTCGGACCCATCCCTCCCACCCTCCCTCACTCATGGTAAGTTCCTCCCAGTCCCCCAGACAGTCAGACTCGGAGGGAAACATACTTTTCTGTTGCAGCGGGGGAGGGCGGTGCTATGATATTGAGAGCAGCTGTAATAGGATTGGGACAGATGAGGTTTCAACTGCATAATTTGTGATAAGGAGGGATATGTGACTGCTCTCATCAGAATAATTGCATTTAAGCAATCATTAAATGCTGTACACCCCTCCATTTGGAGGTCAATTGCTGTCTCTGTGTCCTAGTACTAGAAGGAGATTATTGACACGATTCCAATTTTGGGTCTTCGTGTTCAGTCTTAATGCTCTCCAGGAAATAAGCAGTTTTACCTTTCAGCCAGAAACTGAAATTTTTTCTGTGGGTGCAGTATACTAGTCTTTTATAATGGCCCAGTTCAGTAGGTGGGTAGATAGCTCTGAAATAATCAGTAATAATGTGTAGAGAATTTACACTCTAGTTAAAATGCTAAATCACAACTAGACAATTATACAGAGCCACTCCAACACGATCCTGGGATCTTGTTTTATGTAACATGCATGACCTCTTATTTTGGATACATGGGTTTAAACATCAGCTGTTCTTTAAAATATACAGCACCTCCAGCACACATTCTACCAACCAATTCAGCCTCAAATATTCTAGTCAAAAGCAGATGCAGTGTTAAGAGATGGGACAAGGCTTATATTTAGTCTTTAGTTACAAACCAAAGCTGATTTTGACCACCTCAGTAACTTAAAGTCTATAACATGTTTCTAAGCATCACATTCCTGAAAATAAATGTCAGATAGGAAAGATGCCAGGGTCAAAGGGGGAAGAAAATGGCTGATAGCTGTGATGCAACACTGCTGTTAGGGAACAGATAGTGAAGGAGGTTCTGAGGTGCCACAATAAGAGGCATTACGTGAGTGAACAGACGCTCTGCAACGACGGAGAGTTCACACAAGTCTAACCGTCTTTTTGACGGTACTGTTAGAATCGATTGTGATTTACAGCGTTCATCATCTATGGGTTAATTAGGCCTCTAGGGACCTACAGATCTCTGGCTCAGCAGAGCGGGGATGGGCCACCAGGGGGCGGAAGCTTGGAATATCTCTGCTGGTTATCTGGAACCGGCGTTGCCATCTGGGACTTCACCACAGGGGCACAGCCTGGCCCGATGTAGCAAGAATCCTATTCACCGAGCGGACAAGTTGAGATCAACTAAACCAACCACATTCTGTCTTTTCACATTCACTTGGGCCAGGGTGCGAAAGGCAGACTTAATGCAGGAACGTGAGCCAGTTTGCACTCAGGCCCATTCATCACAGCTCAAGCTGCCTCCTGATTCAATAACACAGGTAACTGGGGTCCCTGACTTCAGATAACAATACATAAATCTATAATAGCAAAACTGGGTTAAAAAAAATAGAAAAAAGCATGATTTGATTATCATCTAAAAATTGTGTACATCAACATGAACATGACCTAGGTCTGACACCACTGATTGATGATGCAATCAAGAGCCAGAACTTCCTGAAATTCCCGAAGAGCACAGACAAGAGCGACTCAATTCACGCATTCTGAAGATGCATTCAGATTCAGACTGTTGATACGCGTGGTTTTTGTTTCATCTGAACGAAGGGTGTTTGCTCTACAAATGAATTTATTCTCAATACTTACATTATTTGCTATAAGATGTGAGTGGACATCAGTGCCTGTTTATTTCATGTTTCTGAAATGTATATTTGGTTTTATTACTGAATTTCTACGCATTAAATACAGTATACTATTTGCCTTAAGAGACAGTTCCACAGTCAACCATTTTCTTTTTCGTTTCCCTTTGTTCAAAAATAAAAGCCGTCTAAAGAGGTAAGCAGTCATACGAGAAGGTCAAGCGGACAAATCCCAGAGGTCATTACAACAGAGAGAGAGAGAAGGAGAGAGAGACAGCAGGGTGCCCTGCCCCCCCGGAGAGCACGTACGCAGTGTGACTCTTGCCTCATGGCTGCGAGCCTGCCTTCCCCCTTCGGCATCTCAGTCTGGCCTTTTCAAAAATTCACTCTGGCTCATGCACGTGAGGAGGAGCAGATAGCATTACTGGAAGGAGCAGCTCCTTCTCCATGCTTGCCGGTAACAAAACTAAGGTACCGTGCCATTTCATTCCAGCGTTAACAGTGATCATACGTGCGTATTTACAAAGTGCCTGGAGGACCGTCGTTTTTAAAATCCAGCATTTAACCGTAATACTATTATTTCACATCTAAACTGAATTGGAACTTGATAATACATTTAAGCTCTCTGCTAAAAGCAAAATAGCAATGTGAAAAGCAAACCCTGAAACACATAAAGAAAAGCCTAGGTAAATGTCATCTGCAATTCAGGATGCTAAGCCTAATACTGTCCCTGGGTCCGTGTAATCCAATGAACCATTCTGAATGCCATATCTGTCTTCCAGCAGTCCATCCAGGGCTTGGATAAAATATGAGGCATGCCAATGCTCACAGATTTAATCTGATTCAAAAGGCCCCAGCTACTGGAGCTTAACAATCAAAAGCACTAGCACACAGACTGGCACACTCCATCAAGGATACTAGCAGGGGCTTGCCTGAGATAGAAAGGATTTCAGTAACACAGTTAAGAAGCATTGCACAATATTCACGAGGCAATATTCACAGTTTTTTTACCATGGTGCTTTTGGTCCTTACCTCAATGAGCATGTAGAGAGATAGCATAGTCACAGCAAAGTTGTATACAAGTAATAGTTTTTTCAATGAATATGCTGGCCTGTTCTTCATGTATATTGGTCCAAGGTATACTATAAGGAGGTAGACTACGGTCAAGGATAGTGTGGGTAGACATGAATCCAACAAGAGCCATCCCCTCACTCTGGAGTCTGTGAAATGGGGGGGGAGGAATAATGTACAGTAATTAGTAATCATTCAGTTTCATTGTTGATTGGGCACATAAATTACATGCTGAATACTAAACATTGGATTTTTTTTTTCTCTTGACATCTTTGCTGTACACAAGTTGTTTGCATTTTGAACCTGAAAAGAGGGCAGCATTCGTGTACTGCCAACTGAATTTGGCAACTGGAGTGCTCAGAATGGAGCAGTTTTGGTTTTTTAAAAACGCTGCTTCTTAATTCAACCAGTCTACTTAGCTGTGTCTCAGTCACCTTGCACAGGGCTGTGTTGAGTGATACTATGACAGACTTGTCGCGACTGATCAGTATTTCCTTTGTATTCCAGAACAGGTGCAGTATCAATCTGGTGAGTGTCTAGGCAAGATTGGCAAGATTTCGGTATCCAAGGAAATTGCTGGAGACTGTGCTGAGCCTGTGCGTGACGTGAATGAATTGGAGCTGTTAACCGTCGCTGTGACAGGAACGGTTTTGCAAATCAATAAATCACTGAATCACAGGAGACCTTTCTGCCAACCTTGCCAACTGCATTTCATCCTATGCAACCTTCCCACACAAGCTGAGCTTACCTTGTGAGGATTTGTATTATTTATATAAGTAAATCAGATTAGATACTATGACCTGGATCCAAGGCAGCCTGCAGCATTCACACCTGGGGTGAAGCTTGCAAAATATAAATCATTTCCAAAAGTTAATTTAGATACTCAGCAGAATAGCTTGTGTGTATACAGTGTCTAAAGCACTGAGCACTCACTACTGTCTCAGTATAACCAAAGGCAAGATGTCAGCATTATGCCCAAATTGGATATGCAGTGCTCACCTCTTTCACCAAATAAGTAGTCCACAAAAGAATTCAACTTTTTGTCAAAGGCCTCTAGTTGGTCCTGAAAGTGAACAAATGAAAATAACAGCTATGATTAATGTGAACTGAAATTTTTGTGGCATTAAAAATGAATGGAATGAATGGAATTAACATTAATGCAATTAGGAATGAAAACCCAGGCACAAATTCCCTCAAGATACTGTTCAAATGCTGCCATTTAAATGACCTCATTCTAAAGGCTGGGGCAAATGTTGTGATACCATATATTTCCTATTCTACCCTAGAGAAATATTATTCTATTATTATTTTATGATTGGACTCCATTGTAAAACTGACCCCACATTTGTCAGCCTTGTTGGGCATTTTTAGTACACTCCATATATAACAGCAGACAGCATTTTGACTTTTTAGCAAACCCATAGATCTTAAATCATTTCATCTAATTTACCTGTATACTTGCACACGACACCTACACATATACAGCTGTGTGTTCAGTTGGCCTTTGCACCATTTCCACATAATACAGTTCATTATTGTGTTTCTGGACCGTGTCCAGCCCCCCTTTCCCTCTCTGTTCAGAGGTAACTTACCATGATACAGAATCTATCCCTCGAGCAGCTGAGTCATGCATAATGAAGCTTAAAAATATGACAATTTTCCAGAAAAATTTTCTTTTACTGCACAGAAAAATAAAACAGGAACTATTTCTCTTTCTATTTCTAATATTTTGAAGACAGTAACTTGTTTAAAGATTTTCAAGACGCCTGTGCAATCATGGGAAATATAGGGCCTCATCTTTGCTGAGTGAGCCGCCTTTGGGATGACTCCTCTCCCAACTCCCTCCATCCATTTCCACCAACTTTAATGCCTATTGATTTGACACTCCATGGTGTACGGTAACAAAAGTTGGAGCAATGATTTCAAGGGAACAGGGATCTGAAATTTCAGTCCAGGATCTCTTCTGGAGGAGGTAGGGTGACCGAATGTCCCAGGGTATACCCTTGGGTGTTTTGTTTCCAGGGCTGAGGGACACACAGTACTGGAACTCTCTGCATGCTACCTTCAGCACTGCACTTTGCTTCATGTCTACTTAAATAGCCTGGCAGATGCTGGAGGTGTCCTTCTGCAGTGTGCTATGATCAGACACATGCGTACACGTAATTTATATATTTAATTATATACAGATTATATGTATAGATTATTACTCATAGTCATTGTCAAAAGTTCAGCTCATAATGCTTTCACTTTCAATCAAACTTTCACTGGGTTGGCTTTTTTCACAAAAACAGTATGCTTTTCATACCTAACTACTACAATGAGAATGTTACAGTTTGATTAACACAGTAGTCCTAGCCAGGAATTTTCTCAGGATTCCTGCAAAACATTTTCAATGAGACTCGTAGCTATGAAAAGATTTTTAAACCTTTTTAGCAGCAGCTCACCTCTGTGAGACAATCTTAAACCCTTTGAAGAGAGGAAATTGTGAGTTCTGGGGCATTGTTTTCTGGGGCTTTTCAGGCACTCTCAATTACAAAATATTACAAGGAAATATTTTAAGCTTCATAATACAGTGAGCGAACGTCCTACTGTAAATGCTGTTTCACCAACCTTGAACCGATTGAAATTTCCTCTATTTGTAAAACACAAATATGTTTGTTGTTTCTCTGTAAAGCTTATTATTGTTTCTTTCTTTCTGACTGACAGCAAGCAGGGCACCTTTTGGCTAACACTTTGGTATGCTGGAATAACAACGGCCAGCACTTCATTAGCAAGAAGAATATGTGGCACTTTTTCCTGTTCAACGGTGCAGCATGTTAAAAAAAAAAAAAAAAAAAAAAAAAAAAGCTTGCATTTCATTAAATGCTCAAGTCTGCACATGGTTGCCTTTCAACAAGCATTAGGATCTGTGCGATTCTAACGGTAAAATTAGGTACTTTTGGAGTGTAGGCATATGGGTGACTTAAAATACAAATAAATGAATTTCGTGCCTTTCTGCATGCATGAAGCTACATGCATGCAGAAAGGAAAAGGGTATTTGGAAGTATCGAAATTAACGAGAAAGAAAAACTAAGAATGTACACCACGTCTCTTAACACCAGAGAAGTGAAAAAAATTAAGTTGCACTGATTCGTGTTATTCGTATACATCGGCCACCAGGTTAAAAACAAACCAACAGATACACCTCATAATAACATAATTGATATTTGTGATATGGCATTGGAGTATACGCATACAGTCCTGTGTAGCATGTGTGTTAAAGTTTGTAGAGCAATGTGCTGAAGTGCGGACAGACGCTGAGCATCGCAACATGCCCCTTCTAATATAAAATAGGCCTATACAGTACAATTCTTTACCACGTAATTCTACCTTAGATGCGTAGACTGTTCGTCTTATCACTCCATACGAGAGAAAAAAAATACGAAAAAGTGGCTTTACAAATGAAACCCCTCAGCAGACATTCGCAGCATGACGTCTCGCTTTACAAGGAACGAATCCGTTAATAAATTAAACATCACAGCAGAAACCAAACATGTCCCGATTAATACCGCATCCTTTTTAATGAACATAGCACATGCGATGACACCAATAGCATCACCAGCTAAGCCTAGCTTAGCAAGATATTGACACATCCTGAAATAACAGGCTAACGATGAAGAGAAACCGCCCTTACCATATTAAATTGAGGGAAATTGCCCCGGTGATGTACGCGGCGTTAGTTCTTTTCTTTTGTAGCCCAAACGCTGGTAGCCTACTTGTATGGCAAACAGATATAGCGGAGACCGAAGGTGCGCTGTCCAGGGTATCTGCCTGTGACTTGAGTTTACCGTGGCGCTCAGCTACAAATCCCACGACCCTTAGCACGTCATTTTACCGACCTGCTAAACTATATCGCAGAGCACGGAGAGCAGAAAATGACCGACAAGGGCGGTGACCAATCAAGACTCACGCCATTGCGGGCACAGTTCCAGCTTCAGCGGAGAGGAGATCGAACCATACCTTGGAGGTGTGGGGGCAGGACATGAGTGGACGGATGAGAAGGGGTGGGGTTTGTATTGTCCGTAAATTATGGTGAATCGGAATTTGGAAGTCATGCATTGTGCAGACGTAGGCTACTAAAGGTGAATACGGTCCTGAGGTTAACTCAGGGTAAACTACACTGTTTGTAAGACAGGATCTCAATGTCGTTGCGAGAAATGGAGCAGATAGATTACATATTCAATCACAACCTATCGACTAGGAATGATTATGGAATGTTTAATATTCTAGCAGGAACCCAGTCGCTCTGATTAGGCTCTTTTAAACGAATACGCATACAGTCTTTCAAGGTAAACTGTGAGGAAAGGATGATGCGCATCACTCTCACATTCTGTATCCATCATTAAAGTCGTGAAAGACAATATTTCTTTTGTTAATTATTTTTTTTATCAATTTGACTAAGTCAGCAAGCTAATGAAACGCCTTAGGGCCGATGTGTGACCTTTTGCACGTTACCCTCTGGAGTTGGATAGGCTGCGTATTGTTTGGCGCAGGTTCAGGAGGTTCAAGGGTACAGCCTCTGTGCCCTATCGAGGTTTTCAGCCAATCTACAACAAACCATACTAATACTAATAAATTATTATTATTGTTATTATTAGTAGTAGTAGTAGTAGTAGTAGTAGAGAATGTAATAATAATAATAATAATAATAGTTATTATTATTATTATTATTATTATTATTATTATTATTATTAACAACAATAAGAAACAAAAAAATAATTCTCGTTGGTATTGCTATTTATTTATTTTTTTTACTATTATATAACAACTGTATGAATTTCTCTGTAGTGTTCAACAAAATGTAAAAATATAGTGTAACATACATGTTCAAGTCCTGAGATGGATGTGATACAGGTGCCCTTGGTTTTTACTGATAACATAATATACAATAACCACCTCTCCACATCTATAATATATGTTAATCCTCTTACCTTGGTTAAACAGAGCCGTTTGTTTAACATTTCTGGAAAGTAAGTGAAGAACTGTATTGCACCATTAGTTATCCTGCTTATAATGACGGACACTCATTTCTGTGCCTATGTAATCATTTTTGATCAATATAAATGACAGAAATTAATTGAAAAGTACAGTGAGGATGAAAATTCACATTTCCTGGACTGAAATTACAATGTTAAATTCGAGATTATAGGTATTGGACATATATGGAAGTGCAGAATAAAACATTAAAACCCATAGCTTTAAAACTAGTCTGATCTAAATGTGAATGAAAAAAGTTATGCAAACACTAGACATGGAGGTTGTCAGAACATATTAAACCCTGGCCAGGCTGTTAGTGAAACTCATGCTGATATTGCTTCTCTGAATAACACATTGAAAAATAAAATTTCACTATTGTATGAATTATTTGAATAGGTTACTGCTCTTTTTTGCTGATGCAAATCACTCATGGCAAAATTCATGATTGAGGATATTGCTTGCATTGAATCATCAAATATAACTTAAAATGGTTGTTTTATCCATGAAAATTTGTGCTGGCAGGCAAGATAACAAGTTTTAATTAGACTTCTTTAAACTGAAAATGTGAAAATAAAATACACTAATACTTAAAACTAGGCAGAAGCAGTGCACACATGCTAGAATAACTATTTTTGAGCATGGACTTTCTAATGTCTCAAAACAATACTATTTGCAGATAGAACCATATAATTCTAAATCGTAGGTCCTTGGTGTCCACCAGCTGTAGGCCTACTCACCCAGAAGGGCAGGATGTATTTGTAAATTCTTTTTTACACATCCCAAGCTTTGTACAACTAGCAAATTGAAATTTGATTTTTTTATTTATTTTATAATTGTTGATTTTGGCAGCAATTCTGTACTATGCAAGAGTCTTTTGAACTGAACAGAGACCTTTATAAATCATTATAACCAAGGTCACTATGACATTATGACTGGTAGAATTCCTCTTTTGCAGTGTAAAATGAAGCCCCCAACCCCCCTCCCCCCAAACAGGTTCTGTGAAAGCTCCCTGATGCATATTAAATTTCATAAAGAGACCGCACTTTTCCTAACAGGCGGCCAAAAATTAATGCATTGAGGATATTGTATATCACCATCTTTGTTCTGCTGTGTATTGTGCCATGCTATGTACTGAATAGAGTTGTTCCTGCACAGGATTTCCAGTAGTGGACACTCTTGGCTGGCGACAAGTAGGTTGCAACAATGCGCATGTTCCTCTTAACTGTGGGATCAAGAAAATCAGTGTGTGTGTGTCCCGGGTTGTTGACGGAATGGACCCAAATGCAGAGTAAAAAAAACCCCCAAGAACTCCAAAACGGAAATTCACAGATTTTAATAACAAAAACTCAAAAACAGAAAACAGAAAATCCAAAAAGAAGCCAAACGGGCAGGGCAGAAACAGGTGGACAAAAACAGGCATGGGGAAACACGGGCAAACGCTCAGGCAAGACACATGGAAACACAAGCAAAAACACAAGGAACCAGCACCCGAGTCAGGGAATAAGAAGACTTAAATAGACAGGACACTGACGAGACACAGCAGGGCACAATGCACAATCAGGCCACAGAGAGGGAAGGGAAAACGAGACAACCAAAAAACAATAATTGAACAATTGAAAACAATAATACAATTAAACAGGGTACAAGCAGGATACAAAACAGAAGTGTCGCCATCTGGCGGCCCAACAAGGAAAGACAGAGACGGAAACACAGAAACATGACAGTGTGTGTGTGTGTGTGTGCATGTTTGAAGTCAAATTTATTTTGTTTTTTGTTTACTGTTTATTGTTATTTATTTATTTATTCATTTATTGGTTTTCATTTTCCAGGAAATGGAAAAGGGTAGCTTCTATAACCTGAGGCCGGTTCAGGCCTGGATTCAAGCAAATATTTGTTATTTGACTCACTGTTAAATTTAGATTTGAGTTTTTAGTCTTTGAAAAGCACCGTCTGGCAAGTAATCACCCAAATTAAAATGTGATTGCATTATAAAAACAAATACTTGCAATGTGACTGCATTGTAAGAATGAATGCTCGGCCCTTCTACTAAGTTCAGTTTGGGGTGGGTAATATTAACTTTTAAAAATATTTCCAAATGAAAATGGCACTTGTAAAAGGTGTACTAACGCCCCCTAGTGACACTTAAGCCTATTTTGTAAATTTTTCTGGATAAATTCATTGGAGGAAAGTGAAAATGAAATCAGGTTCTATGGTGTGAGGCCATTTGGTTATTACCACAATCCCAAACAAACAGCCAATGGCTAAATCTGTGTGAGGTGCGTCATATTAATGTTCAGGGTGAATGAAGGGGGGCATGGCGCAGAAAGGGATGCTACATTGTGCTGTGCTCTGGGTGAACACTGACATGTTCTGAAGGCAGTGGTCAGTGCAGCATGTCTACAAAAACACTAACAACAAAAAGTCAATTAACTGAATATCCAGTTTATTACAGACTGCAAGCACAATGCAGATTTTGAAAAGACCGGCAGTGAGATTCACTCTCTAATTTGGCCCATGTGTGTGTCCATGCGGATAGCTCAGATACCTATAAGCTATAGAGTCAAAACACATCAAAGAGTGTCCTCAAATAACATGTAGACTCTCTGTAAAAGGGCAGCAAGGTAAGCTGTAAGAGGGGGTGGCATATTTCTGTGTAAACCTGCAGTCTTGGAGAAGGAAGGTCCTGATTGGCTGCTCTCAATAACTGGTTCACGATTGGTCAACCCTCTTGTCTACTAAGTTTAATGGGATGCCTTTAGACCATCTTTAGTGACCCCAAAATCTATGCTTAGGTGTAGAGCAGAGCTACCCGACCCTGTTCCTGGAGATATATCATCTACCAACAACCATCCAGACTTGCTGTCTTTAACAAAAATTATTGTTACATATAGATGACGCTTTTTACATTGGCTTTTGTTCCAACTAAATCCATAAGTTAATTTATCTAATTAATGCATTTGCTATATCCACATACACTGACAGATATCCGGAATTAAAGTATGGCAAAACATGTCTTGTCAAAAAAGTATGAGATAATCATAAGATTTGATGTGCATTTTACAGTACAGGGAATGTTAAGGTTTCAGAGGATGATTAAACTAATAGGACAACTGAGAGCAGAGATTTAAAAGAACGACACAGCGCTCCAGTTTTCACCTCTTATCTGAGTTTATGTAATGAGCTCCATACTTTCTACAAGACGCTGAACAGATAAATAGCTTACACTCAATAATATTTTCGCTGGGAAATCTTGTCTTTATATTATGCATTAGAGCATAGGATTTCCAGGGAGTTTAGTCAGCTTGTCATCAAACACAATGATGGCACCAATTGACGGTGGTGGTCTTATTATGGACAAAATGTCAATATATATGACACGTTTAATTGATTCATTCGCTTCCCTGATAATCCAATTTTCGCATATACATTGAATACCATTCTGGTAGAATAAAATATGTGTACAAAGTATTATACGTGTATTTCCGAATACGGTATGGGCGTACGGATACACTCCTATCCATTATGTTCCTCATCACGAGAAAAGGAACAAATGAATTGCTAACATTGTTCTTTGCGACTTCTACTGTAATAAATTATGGACATAATGTCCACAAGAGGACGCTACAACACCTATAAAAATATAACTCTGGTTTCAGGTCAAAAAATCTTGTTTTACTTAATTCAATGCGCACTCGTATTTATGCGATCTGTAGCCTAATAAATTTGAAATATTCTCCCTCTGCCAAACCTGTCACTCCATGAAACACAATCCCTTTATTGGGTATGATTCTCGGAAACAAATTAATTTACTAGTACGAGCCATAAGAGTAAAAACTATTTCATTACTCTTACCAGGTGAGTCTTATCATTTCACTGTCGTAAAGAAAACAATCAACATAAATCAGAACATAAAAGCTGCTACTGAAATCAAATTTATTTATTTATTTATTTATTTATTTATTTATTTATTTATTTATTTATTTATTTATTTACTTATTTATTTATTTATTTATATAAACGGAACCAATGGCCCATAAATCAAAAAAAGATCAACCACTATCATTATCATTTACAATAACCATTTGTTTCACTAATTAATTTATTTTTAGTATTCTGGATGGCACACCTCTTCCTGGGATATCATAAACTTTGATAGCTTTTTATTTGTTCTCTTCAAGGGACGAGCGCTCTCATGAACTCCACCTTCAGCTGTATTACACAACTGCTGGTAAAACTGAGTAACGAGCTCAACACAATGCCCGGGAAGGCTTCAGAGAACCTTTGCAGGTGGCAGTATTCTTTATTTGCAAAAAAAAAAAAAAAAAAAAAGAGGAAAAAAACAGCAATAGTTTTCAATATATTTGTTCACCAGGACGATTTGTAATGTTCTGTAAAGTTTAGTTCACCAACTTTCAAAACATTCATAGACTATTACAAAAACAGTCCAGTAATGGAATGTTATCAGCATGCCCTTTGAATGAAGTTCACATAGGAGTCATTCTCTATCTGTGCATATCAGTTGTTAAAGCTGTCACATTGTTATTCCTTCCCAAGTTGTACATTCTGTTCGTTTCAACACACTTGATATCAAGCTGTAATCCAATAGCTTTTATTAGTGTACAGCACGATAAAAAATGTATGTATTTGGATTAGCTGACAGTAATGTGCTTCTGGCCAAACTGCTCTTCAACAACAGCATTAAGGGAACCAGAGGAAAGGGATGACTTAGGTCAGGAATTAGCTCAGTGTAAACAGAGCCGCCAGTGGCTCTTGCTTGGCCTGAAGACAAGCCATTTTATTCACTGCAGTGTCACGCCATTCCCTGAGCTTCAGCACTCTTAACCGAATAAAAGGAGCAAGGCATGCCAAGTGCCATAATGTCGGGAAATGTAAGTGCAAAAACACTAATCCTAACTGCTTCAAAATAACTATATGGCTGAGGTTGTATGTAGCCAGAAGACACATTACATAATAATTTCCTCCTTCTCACTACAGAGTTCCAGTAGTTTTTTTAGATGAGTCGTTAAAAACCACCAGTACCTTTCAAAATATGCGATCTCCGGGGTGATTATCATAACTGTGGGAATAAGTGATTGCGGCAAAAGCAGTGATCTAAAAATAACACTAAAACACCAGTACTTTTTCCGTGTATTCCAAAAATAAGGCATTACACATTTTCCCTTCACCACGCTGCCAAAGATCCCCTCCCAGAACAAGAACAAAAATGGATTTATAGAAATAATTCAGCGCTTTCCATTTTCAATATTCAAAACTTTCTGAGAATGTTACGGGATGCAACTTTTTTCCCTGGGAGACATAGCTAAGAAAATTAAAACAAACAAGTAACAATCTCACCAAAACCCCAAGCTTTAACACCATTCTCAAAGCCTTTAATCTAATGCAGTAGAGTTTAATCCGATGCAGCAGATAAATAGATCTGCATTAAACAGGAACAAGATTATGTTGTTTCTGATTCAAATAACAACGCCATTTATTTCATATAGAAAAATATACAGGATACATTTGGTCGAAGAGAAGCTCCTGTTATCTATAGGCCTAGTTCATTTGTTTTCAGAAAAAAATGGCAGGTATTATGACATCTTTTTTAACCGTCGTCAAAAAAATCTATCTAATTTCACTTATAACATATCTCCAAAGGGTGTGCAATGCGTCAAAAATGGATTTATAGAAATAATTCAGCGCTTTCCATTTTCAATATTCAAAACTTTCTGAGAATGTTACGGGATGCAACTTTTTTCCCTGGGAGACATAGCTAAGAAAATTAAAACAAACAAGTAACAATCTCACCAAAACCCCAAGCTTTAACACCATTCTCAAAGTCTTTAATCTAATGCAGTAGAGTTTAATCCGATGCAGCAGATAAATAGATCTGCATTAAACAGGAACAAGATTATGTTGTTTCTGATTCAAATAACAACGCCATTTATTTCATATAGAAAAATATACAGGATACATTTGGTCGAAGAGAAGCTCCTGTTATCTATAGGCCTAGTTCATTTGTTTTCAGAAAAAAATGGCAGGTATTATGACATCTTTTTTAACCGTCGTCAAAAAATAAAAAAATCTATCTAATTTCACTTATAACATATCTCCAAAGGGTGTGCAATGCGTCAAAATTCGCAGTTTTTATGATAGCATAATTCATGTCTCAATGTAGAGTTTAATGTTCCAGAATTCCACATGCGTATAGACAGGCATTACCCGAAAATAACGCCTCTCAGATGCTGAAGATAGGCTACTGAACTCTCTGCCTCTTGTTCGTGTTCAGAAACGTGACGTTTCTTGGGGGATGGTTTTCCTTTTATGAGGTTCAGCTTTTGGTTTATTTACGGTAAGGTGGGCTAGCAGCTTCCACATCGATCAGGAGATCCACGGACTACAGAATCCAATCGCACTGACCTAAGAGAGAAAATGCGAAATGGCATACAGCGTAGCAAATGAGCGGGTATAATTCACTCACCAATCCGGTTTAAATTCCAGCGTGATGATGCCGCGTTGAATCAGAGCACACGTCGTCTACTGAAGGACTCCGCTCTCCTCTTACACATTTAGACACATTTTGCTATTAAATAGAAAATAAAAATGGGGTTGTGCTACAGCTTGCGTCCGCGACTTTTTGGTGAACCCAGCGGTTCCATATCGGACTCAGACCAGCCCCTCGACTCAACTGCACCACCAGTTAAGCCGCTGCACCACCAGATTAGCTGCGAAAACATCAGCAATCCCTCTGATGGAGTGCTGATACAGAATGGAAGCGGCGGCGAAGCGGACAGAACCCTACAGCAACAACTACTCCAGAATAAAACCATCCCGAAGCCGAATAAATGGGATAAAGATGACAGGAGGAAGGCAGATGAAGAAAGTAAAAGAATAGACGAGTATCTGAAGGCGCAGAAACGGCTATACAAGCAGACTCATCGACTACTTTTATTGGGTAAGTGTGAGTGCGGACATGCATTCTTCGGACTTATCATAAGTCACATAGTGCAGGTATTAATGCCCTTTTCATATACATTTACCAACACATTTTGTCAAGGGAGTGAGCACCAGAAATCTTTTAACCCACTGTTTTAAAAAATCATTATTTAGGCCTACTCCTCAATAAAGACATCACTGCCACCGACGTATCGGGTGGACGGAAAACGTAGGAATGACATTCGAGAAAAGCGCTTCAGTGCTTTTCAGCCCGGGTGAAATTACTTCTCTCAGTCTTATTTAAAAATAAATGAAAGGGAAGTCGTTTTAAGTGATGCGCTGCTCGATGACACTACTAATTTATTGTTGCATTGATGCATTGGTATAACATTTTGAGCTACCTGTTACAGTTTCTTTGTGGCTTTTGGGCCTAATAGTCAGACTGGTTACTGTATATATATATATATATATATATGGTTCAGGTGTCATTTAACATTATTCTATGATATGTGTGTGTTGTTATGAATGCTCCACAAAGTGCTAGATAGAACTGCTTCATATATGATTCTCTAAATCACATTTTGGTTTTGGTCATATTTTTTAGCGCATATTCATTGTCAGGCAGCATATACACGTGTTGAAGCTTAAAGGTCCCCTTTGGAGGCCAGGGCTGAGCTGTCACTGTCCACTATCCACTAGTCAATGTGACATTGCATATCTATTTGGCACTCAGGGTTCCTAATATGAGGCTACTCCATCCCACTTGCGAGAACATATCAAATGAGAAATCTGACTTCAATAAAATACAGCACTGGAGAAGCTGGCTCAGTGCAGACACACATTACATTTACACATGACACAATAACCGTCTCATATTTGTGCAAGTTGCTAAACCAAAATACAACCAGCTCTATGCGGATGATTAAATGTCATCCACGGAGACCAAGGCAGGATAGTACGAGGAATGTTGTCGAAAAGGGCATTGGGGGCGTTTTTTCTGTGCGAAATGTTAACCTCGCATCTGAAGTCAGTTGGGCGTCCATTTATTCATGAATCAGCCTTGTTGAAATGACATTGACATTGTTCGATCCATCCTGTTAAACTCTTTCCGTGCAGTTGAATTCAAGCACTTGCTGATTTTTTCCCACAAAAACATTTTTCACACTTCACTTAGGTTCAATTATATATTAAATCATCAATAAAAGATAAACAGTTGAAAAACCCTTGCGTCCTTATTCACATTTTTGCTCTGGTCTGTAGTAAATAATTATTTTGCTCTGGTGACTCAGAGGGAGCTAGAGTGCCTGCAATAAGATCCAAAATCACTATTTTATTGCGATATTAAACATATCGAATGGAAGCACTGAAATTTATTTGTCAATATCATCTTTGCTCACAACAGCCTGCTTGCCTCGGAATTGCTCTGAAATCCAGATTAGGACTGGATGCAAGATGTCCTGCAATATAAACATACCAAATATAATAATGATATTTTCACTTTATCTGCTTATTTGTCTGTACTATTTCTAAAGGTGTATCATTTACAATTATCCTATCAGGAATTTAATTTAATTAAGTGTGAGTCATACACACACTTAATTCAGTTAAATACACCGCAAACTTGGTTTCAATATTCTGTGTACTATGCAAGTTTTTCTTTTTTATGTTTGTTTCAGCTGTTACTGTAAATTTGGGCATTCATATTTGAGTTTTACAGACAGGATAGGATGAGATAAATTGTGAGTGTAGTCTAAATGACTTGAGGACAGAAAAACCGGATTCGGCGTTTGGATTTCACAGTGGATGCATTAACATTTTATGTCCATTTTTATTTGCTCTCATATGGATTGCCAAGCTTTAATTGTAAGAATGTCCCACAGCTGCAACATGCTGTATCAGTTTGGGAGAAACGTACTAGCGCTAGTGTCCCCCATTGTGTATGAGGCCAGCTGCTGCTTCTTTAAGTTTTGCAGTGCATTACATTACATTACAGGCATTTAGCAGCCACTCTTATCCAGAGTGACATACATAACTTTTTACATAGAATTTATATTGCATCCATTTATACAGCTGGATATACACGTAAGCAATGCGGGTTAAATACCTTGCTCCAGGGTACAACAGCAGTGTCCTACCCGGGAATCAAACCTGCAACCTGCAACCTTTAGGTTACAAGACCAGCTCCTTACCCGTTATACTACATGGTGCACCACTTCTGTTCAGTTATGACACTGGAGGACTGGAGGATGTCTTGCACAGCCTGTGCCGGAAAACCACAGGTTCCTGATCAACCAGAGCTGTCACAAATGCGCAGTGCCATTCGGAGTACTTACAGGGCCGTCCAGACTACTGACCACAGTTGGGGTCACTACACTGAGCACCAGTGCTTTAGCTGGATACCCGCCAATTAGCCCAACAAATTAATTTTAATGCAGATTGGTGAAGGAAAGGCTGTTCACAGCCATATGTGACCCAGTACAAGAATCATAATAATTCACCAGTTCTCTTCATTACACTCTGTTGCTTTTGGGAGCATTATTTGACCCCTCTGAAAAGCAACATGGAGCCTTAGAAATGTCTGTTTTTGTTTTGCCCAATTATTTCACATAATTACAGCCACAATTCTATGAATATCCCATCACAAGAATTTGTAATGAATTTATAATCGTATTGTATTTGAAGCCTTAAATAACGACCCACCCTTGTCATAAATAACAATGGACCATATTTGTAAAACGCCAGGATGTCTCTCATAAACTTAATGTATGAGAAATCTTCTCAAAACATTAAATGTTATAAAATCACAATTAACTGAAGGGCAACTCTACTGTAATCTGAAAATGGTTAAAAAAAGCAATGATTTGTGTGTTACACGACATTAACATAACACAAGGTGTCACAAAGTGTCATTTAAACTGAGTTTGTGTGATTTTCTCATCAAGGTCAAGTTTGTAGTTTGTTCTATAGTACTTTGTTTGATAGTTCCTGGCTGCTTGTTATTTAACCTAGAGAATTAGTACTTGCAGAATCAGGCTAGCTGTACTGTTACTTATCAGCTATTAGCTGGACAAACAGCTGATCTTATCAGCAGGAATTTTGTCACCTTTGTTCTTTGCATGATCGGGTGCAGGGAAGAATTCAGACAAAAGGTTGAAAAAGGAGAATGGAGTGTGAAGTTGAGTGGAAAATGTTGTTATATTCTTCATTCTCCTAACACTGAAAGCTGACCATTTTGAAACTCAGTAACAGCAGCCACTTGTGCCCCTCGGTGGTCCAAATCTTTTACTGATTACATTAGTGGTTACATAATTACATGAAAAATATGCTAAAGCAAAGGCGAGTTAGTTTGTTTTCTTGGTACGAAGGGTCACTAGGTCTAGAGAATGACAAGGGAACCCCTGCTGACTGTGTTTGAGGTCTCCTGCCCAGACCTGCCCAGGTTCATTTGTACTGCTAATGCATGTAACAATATTTTGTCAATGACTGTGAGCCTTCATAACTGACAGTGATTTACGAAAATAGGTTTTAAAAAAGACTACTATTTTCTAGCCAGTGTAAATTTGATTTAGTGATGCTTTACAAAAAGTTTTACAGTGTTCCAAAAGATTTTCCACATTTTCTTAAACTTGCAGTGCCTTCAGATTAAGAGACCCTGTAGCATTTGAAGCCAGAAAAAAATGAAGTCCTCCTGCATATAGAACTAGAGCTCCCAGGAGGCCAGGAAATGAACATTTTTGACTCAATGGCTTCGGAAGGCTGTGGACCGGTAAAACAGAGGAAGTCACAATGTATTACAGCCCGTAATTGTAGTTATAAGGAGCATGTCACTTCCTATTCTTTGTTTTTATGACAGACTTATCGGTCAGGGTTAATAGTGAGTTTGCATATTGTTGGTAGTGTTGACAAATTGGATAGCGTATTGTAGTTCACATTAAGCCTGCTGCCAAAATTGGTTTTGCATACGTACTGGTATTTGCTGTCAAGACCATCTACAAGACACCAAATATTGTAAAATATTATCACAAAAACATATTTCCTTAAAGTAACATCATGGAATTTCCTGCATTTATTTTACAGGAAAAATTTTGAGGCAGTAATAATAGTCTTTGAAAATGATATTGAAATTGAAAAAGGATATACAATGTCAATCTGATACAAGTGGCAACCAATTATTATTATTGCATCAATCAATTAATTCAGATGTTATCAGGGTTTTTTTCTCTACTAAAAGTAATTTTACCAAGACAGAGGTAAGAAGATAAAGCAGTTTTACGACAATGTAACAGACATGTTTGACAGAATGATAGATGTGTGTCACCTAACTCACTGAAACAATAAAAAACTGACTGAGGTGTGTTAGACATCCTGAAATTATTCTAAAAGTACACTGACCCAAGCCCTGCAGCTTCTTTTAAACATTCACAGTTTATCAAGGATATGCAACATTGAACCCAATCCATCATTATTTCTTCTATAGTCAGAACATGAGATTAGAACAAAATGGTGGAAGATTTATGGAAGTGCAATCAACAAAAATAGCACAGACTTTGGACTATCCTCGTTTGCTTCTATTTATGGAAACATGCTGTGTGAGTGATTGCACATGTGTAATTAATGGTTGCTTTTGAGAACAGCTTTTGTATTCTAGAATTGCCAGAAAATAAACAGGATAAAGTGGTACTTGGTGTTTATCATTGTTCCTGACATGTTTTTCCATTTTTGATTTGTGGAAAGTTCATGACTTGATTGAATTTCAAGCTATAAGCATCTATGGAGTTTTGTGTCTCCAACAATGATGCATGTATGTTATAACATTATTAAATAATAATACTTCTGGGCTCGTCTGAGGACGACCTAAATAGATGGAAAATGGTTGCCTGAGTTAAGGTTTGACAATATCTGTCTGCCAGAGAGTTTTCGCCGGAGGTGAACTTGCAGGATGTAGACATGATTTGTAAAGTTTATATGATGTGTCCTCTAAGCTGGTGCTGTATTTCATGAGAAACTGCCTTGCTGTGTGGAGTTGTGGGTTTACAGTGTTGGCCTGCTCAGTGTCTCCAGCCCCTGGTGCTGGAGAGAGCCGTCAAGCTTCAGTCACTCCGCACCGTGACTCATTGCCTCTTTATACTGCTGGGAAGTGAACCGCAGTTACCGCTGCTTGCAAGGTCTGTTTGATGTAGCATGCTCAAAGATAGGCTCATACCAAAACACAAAAAGTGCATGGCAGATGAATGTCATAGCTATTAACCATGCAGGCCAGACCAGTGGCAGCACCCATTTTCCAAACTTCATCTGCTCAGGTAGCAGTGTGATGTTCTCTGGATATTAGAGTGGCTGAGGGCTATTCAAGCAAGCTAAAGGGGAGAGGGTGTATTCCATTTCAACGGTTCAAGTTTAAAACTGTGTCTTCTATGTCCATTTAGCTCTCTCCTCCCCAAAAAACAAGGCCACATGGACAAGGCTTTTTCTCAGTCTTATGATGTCTCTGGCTGGGATTCGATCAATCTTTGTCTTTATCTTTGATCAATAATTAAAAGCAAAACTTTTGTTTTGTGCTAGAAACACACTTAGTCTAAATCGCAATCATTGAGCCTAATTCGACAAACAAAAGTTTGAAGAAAAAGTGAGAAGCTTGAGTCTACTTATAGGTCAAAGCTGAGGAGAATGTTGATTGAATACAGACCTCAGTCTCTGTCCTGTGTCTGTTGTGAGGACCTCACTGTTCTGGTTTTCGATAGAGTTCTAGACTATAGACAGTGAAAAAGAAACCACTATTCAGTGGTGACCCTTAAGTACATGTGTACATTCACTCTCATATCTTGTTACCATATATAGAAGCAAATAAGGGTAGTCCAAAGTCTGTGCTATTTCTGTGGTGTGTACTTCCATAAATTCTCTGCTGCATTGTTCTACTCTCATAGCATAATTATAGGTGATGGTTTGTGAGCAATCAACTGGCAATGACCCACTCTTTGGTGAGTGGTGCAAAGGTGCTCTTAGCTGAAGTTGGGGTCGTTGCCAAATGATTTCTCAGCAGACTGTCTAACTTTACCACTTCTGTGATTACAGGACACTTCTTTTGATGCACAACAACATTTTCTACAGGCTTCAGACTTTAATGTATTGGTGATGTTGAGCTATTAAGGTGTTCAAGGTAGTATGCAGTGCGGGGCTTGCAGGTTGGGCCTCACTGGAATTTTGTGCTTAAGGGTTTATTTATCGTACTGGATCAGAGCGGCACCAGGAACCTGTGAGCTGAACTCAAGTAGCTCTATTTTGATCCCTTGTTAAGATAGAATCTGGAATTTCAAGAAAGGGAGCTTTGAGCAGGGCCACTCCCTCAGAATGTAGCAGAGCAGATTCTACCTTAAGAGTCTTTTTTAACCCTGCAGTTATGAAATCAGTAGTCATAATCAAAGTTAAGGGCCACACATCTATTACAGCAAAAAATCAAGTGTGATGTGTGTTGTAGAAAAAAACGGGTGGTGTAGACTGAAGAAATAGTCTCTGTGGACTGTGAAGTAGGAAAAGAGTTACGATTTATGAGTGATTGATTGTTTCTACGTGAAAAATATTGATTTAGGGTTTTAAATTCAGTGAAGAGGCTTTATCACAGGGGTTCTGGGGAGGGTGTGTCTTTTTTACCCTGTGGACATGGGGTGCATGCATAATATGAAGACAACAAGAGGGTTAACCCTCCTGTTCTGTTCATTTTTTAGGTACAGCAAAAATGTTCCCGGGTCAATCCCCATACAGGGGGGGTTTGCAAATACATGAAATGAACCATTTTCATTTAAAATGTTGATTACACTAATTAAGGCCAGTAGAAGAAGTTTCATACTGAAAAAATAATTTTAAGTATTTTTCCTAGATTTTCAAACTTTAAAAAGGGTCAATTTGACCCGCAACATAACAGGAGGGTTAAGTTAAGTTTGGCCATCCAGCTTCACCAAATGTGATTATGTGGTATATGTTATCCCACCAAGCCCTCTTATTGTGTAGTCATAATGCTTTTATTTAAACTCACCAGTTGTGCGTACGGGCAGCCGATGCAGGTTCTTAGCACGTCTGCCAAATTTGTGAACTGCACTGCACAATGCTTCTACACTGCACAATGTTTGCTTGCTATTTGCTAAAATAATAGGCACACGCAACACAAGAAGTGCGTTAGCCATGCCGTGTGAGGTCGCTGGCTGAAACAGTTACGACTGTGCTGATCTGCCTTGTTCCTTGAGTGATCTTTGTAATAGGGATGCTTAGGACTAGACGTTAACAGCATTCGTGTATATTTTTTGAGCAATACATGTGTGTTTTCTTGTAGGGTGTCCTCTGGAGGTGGTTGAGTTCATCGAGATCAGGTGCTTGAATGGCTTTTTCTGATGCTGATGGGGCATTTGCAGCTGCTCAGTTGTAGGTTTCTGTTGAATGTTTTCTAGTTTGTTTCTTCTGAGCAGGCCCTATTGACTGTTGACCAGCAGGTATAGAGAATGTGAGCTATGTTACAGCTATCACTGGGTTTACAGTTGTTCTTGTCTCAATAAAAACCATAAACCCAGGATACTCAAAGCTGGCCTCAAGGCCAGTAGTACTGGTAGTTTTCTCTTCTGCCTGATTGTACATTGTCCAGTAATGTCACTGATTGGCCAGAAATTACACTCACCTGGTGTGTCAGTTTTAAATCATTCTCTGAAGATCTGGTATTACTGTACTACTGGCTCTGAGAGCCAGATTTTAGTATCCATGCCATAACCGTTTGGACCTTGGCCTTGGAAGACTGCAGTTTTCACACACAGCAGGAATACTCAAATCAGATTTTTAGTCTTGTCCTCTAATCAGGGGACTGACTCCAGGTGAGTATAGTATCTGGCCAAACAGTAACATTAATTAGTCAACTAACGGTCAGGTGGAAAATAAAATCAACAGTGCTTGCCTCAATGGCCAAATTTCAGCATCCCAGGCTTTTATTTCAGTCTGGTGTGTTACCACTTAATTCATTTGGTTATTGATTTTTTATTGAACTAACTGAGTTTTCCTCCATAGTTCAGAGCATAGTAAGGAATTAGGGAAAGCTGAAGACCTGTGGACCGGACTGTGGACCTTCTGGAATAGAGTTGAGCAGCACTGCTCTACGATAATGTTCATTATCTTCACCTGAATGGTGGTTTCAACATTCAGTTCAACTTTGTGCCTGACTGCAAGATGTATTTTTGAACTCCTGACAAGAGTTATTTTGTTATCAATCAAATCAATCAAATTTTATTTATATAGCGTATTTCACAACAATTGTCACAGTACACTTCACAGATAACCCTGGCCTAGAGCCCCACAGGAGCAAGCGTAAAGCAACAGTGGCAAGGAGAAACTCCCTGTGGCAGATGGGAAGAAACCTCGGAAGGAACCAGGCTCAAGGGGGAAACCCATCCTCCTCTGGTCGGCTCAGGGTGTTACTGACTGGAGCTTTAATTTGATCCCATGGCTCCCTGTCACTCAAATCACAGCCACTGAGGTCCAAGAACTGCTGGTTTTTCACCCTCCCTTTACCTGGGAGTCAGGTGTGAATACAGTTTGGTCAATCAGCAGCACTAATTGTTAAGTTAATTACCTGGGGAAAATAAAACCAGGGCTGGATTTGGATTTGTGGTCCAGATTTGAGTATCCATGTCATAGCTGTTCTATCAAAAAAGTCTCCAAATAAACGTTGTAATAACCCGATTTAGGCACAGTAAATTCTTGAAATATTACTATCCATATTCATTACTCCATTTCAAATCATATCTGAGTTGTGTAAAAATTAAAACACTGGGTGTTTTGGCTTATGGGAACAAAATGAGAAAAAAGTCTAATTTGTGCCTGTGGTAATGGAACACTTCCCGTTATGAAGCACGTTATATAATCAGGGGTCAGAAAGACAGACAGCAGTCTTCGCAACAAAAATAAAACCAAAACAAAATAACCAACAGTTTCCTGGCAGTTGCAATTGTTTTTCCTGTAAAGTACATGACTGTATCACTCTCCTCACGTAAGCCACTCAAAGCTTTGGCAGGGTTGTGTGTCAGGCTTTACTTCAGTTAAGTTTTTCCTCGGTTTTCTGTCAGTGGAGTCCAAGATGGATTCAGCAATAAAGAAGCATAGAACATGTCACTCTTTATGTCACTCTGAAATACGACTTTATTTGGTGGGGTGAAATTAACCCTTGATGTGTGTTGGAATGGGAGGCCATGCTTAGCAGCCACAGAATTGCACAGCCCTGGTTTAAATGATGAATCAACAGCTGTGACCTCTCCCTGGCTTCCTGCACACCTGCTGCTCTCTCAGGGAAAAATGTGCATCCTGTTTTCTTTCCAAAATTTCACTCTTGCTTTCTAAATCGGGCCTCTTTCCTGTTGAAACTCACTTAAAGCAACCCATCCAATAAAAGCCCATGCAGTCCAAAACAAAGCAATGAGCCAGTGACTAGGAATGTGCAACAATGGACACTTGGTGACCTTCAAAGATTTGTTTTCAGCGCTTTGACATGTTTCAGTATTGGATGTTTTTCTCTCTATTCTGAAGTGTCGGGCAGGGTCATTATGAAAGCCAAAGCTG
Organism: Anguilla anguilla; assembly: GCF_013347855.1. Taxonomy (NCBI): domain Eukaryota; kingdom Metazoa; phylum Chordata; class Actinopteri; order Anguilliformes; family Anguillidae; genus Anguilla; species Anguilla anguilla. The sequence continues at coordinate 19,361,417 of NC_049204.1, read as the reverse complement.
TGAAAATGAAATGGACATATTTACTCTAACAAAGCCCCAGCCCCACCCTTTTCAACAACCCCACCAAGCTCTTTGGGGAATGAATAACCGCCTGTGCATGTCTTGCATAGCTTGTTATGGCTGTGGTCGGGTTGGAAAAGCAACTTGGTCGGATACTTTCTTAATCTGTAGCCATCACTGTGCATTCAGTTGAGAGAAGTATGTGCTCTACATGACCAAGGCCTGCCATGGAACCTGTTTGCCTGTATAAGGAAGGAACTGTGCTCTGCATTAACTTTTCTTGCAACAATGTCAAATGGTGCCTTGTCAAATGGAGCAAAGAAGAGGTGACAGGATAAAGGTCCATTTATTCAGCATTAATGAATGTAAGGCATGTGTACCTCTCTTATGTTATGATCACAGTGCAGTATTAACATTGCGTGGTCACAGGGACTAATGTTTATGGAATTTGTTTGTCCAGAGAGACTTACTTGAGTGCATACATTATATTCCTTGTCTCTTGTGATATCTTTGTACAAACTACAGTAGTGTACATATTATAAATGCATTTATTTAACAAATTCATTTACTCAGAGTCCAAAGACAGCACTTATAAGAAATAGCTGGACTTCCATAAAAGGGGCCATACTCAGGATGTACACATTGTACATATTTCGGGAACTGAATTTGGCAGTTTTAATACTGAAAGGTTGGATATGTATGCATTTTATGTCAAATGACACTGTACACATACATCATTAGTATATACTCTCTCATACATACATATACACTTACACGTACACACCTGTGCAGGCAAGAACAATGCTATAAGATGATAAAAGATAAAAGAGTTTTGCTCATGTCTAAGTGTTCAGTTTTTCAAAAGCCACTAGAGGGAGACAGATAGCCAGAGGGCATTGAAATCCATTTGGGTTGGAATCTGATTATATTTGAGAGCATTCTGGAAGGTAGACCTCATGGGACAACAATAATGGTCGTATTAATGAGAATAATGAGGTTGAATGGAATATTTTCCCCTGGGGATGTTTCTGACAATAAACAAGGGTAAAAATAATCAACACCATATTGTGGTCTTGGAATATGATCACTTGTTTTCAACTGGTTCTCTTGGGATCCCATGTGGCCCTTCAATAACATGAGAGGTTCTCAGTGTGAGAAAACATGTTTTGCTGTATAGATATATGTAATTCCATGTGCAGTATGTATAGGTTGTGGTGGTATCCCTAATATGGTCAGATATACTTATTACATACAATTATTTATCTGCAGCAACTTTTTGTGCACAAAAATAATTATGGATGGCATTTTTATATGGAAATGGATTTCTCAAGGGTTCCTGCTTTACTATTGAGTTCAGGCTACATTCAAATTATATGATGCAATAGTGCTGTGATAGAAACAGGATTCATTTTAGTTTTACCACCATGCAAACCTATACTCACCACTGGGATCACAAAGTTATGAAACTGGATGAGTGTTACGTTTTCCCCGGATGTGGCCACTAGGGGGCAGATGTTGAATTTAGTCAGTTCTGAGAAGAGAGGTAATGTAATGATTTGTAATTGTTCTGCATATACAAGCGCCATCTGCATCCACACTATGGCCATCCACCACTCAGCTATATACAATAACATTGCTTGCCTGCATAATTTTTCACTGGATAATCTTTCTGCCCAGGGAATTATAGGGCCAGTTTCACAGACACAGATTAAGCCTAGTCTTGGGCTAAATTCTGTTTTGAATAGAGATTCTGCATAGAAAACTCAGTTTAGTCCAGGACTAAGCTTCTGTGTCTGGCTTTTAGTATCTTATTAGCTGACAAAAATAGCAACTGGTAGTCTGTGTTCAAAGCTTCAATTTACATGTTGCAAGTGCTTTATTTTGAATATTTTATCTGCAGGATTGCAAGAATACATTTTTTGTAAGCACAGTCAATATTGTACAGCTACACAGGTTCAGAAGCAGATTATGATATTGACCTGCTATAATAAGCAAACTGATGTATCAATGAAATGAAACTGGCTTACAATGCTACACTATCTACTACCAGAACCAATCAATTTTATTATTTATTCCTTGAGGTTAAGTGCAGGGCTTTGACCAGAGGTACTATTTTAGAAATTCACATATGAACCTTTGAGGACTGATACATTATACAAAAAACTTGAAGTACAAATTCAGCAGCATACACGGATAAATATGTAGTTATTGTACTGTAAGTTTAGAATAGTTTGTGAGGGTGAACACTGGGTGCTGTATTAATGAGTAGAGATCTACGGAACTGGGCACTGGGCTTTATGTTAAGGAAATTAGATTTTGTAATATTACATTAATATGAATGTATTACATAATATGAAATTAATTTAGAGTTCACTGGAAAAAGTTTATGTTGGAAATTGTGAAATTGTTATGATTGGAAATTGTCTTGGTCCCTAACAGTAAAAGTGTTGGCAAGTTAGAATACACCATGGCATTGGCTGTTAGATGAATATGGTGAAGATGTTAGTATAATATCCTTATCCATGCCCCCATCCTTTCCCTGTGAACCCTATAATTGTATGACTAGATAAATCCTCAGGCTAAATGACCACAGGCGACAATGTGCTCAACAAAAAGAAACACAAATAAAAATCTTATGAATTGTTGTTTCATGAGCCGAGCGTCCAACCTGTGCTTTAACTTATATAAGGTATGACTTTTTCTCCCCTCTTAGTTTTAGTCCATTTAGCCGTCATTATCAGAGAGGCCAAAATTTTGCGAGCGACTGTATAGTGAAATACATTCCAACCTGTTTCAACAAGGAAGTATTTCATTTCTTCTTTGTTTGCATGTCACTTTACAATAGGAATGTAGCATCAGTAGGCTATAGTTAATTGTATGCTGGGACGTAACTTGATGGAGATCTCACTCAGAAAAATGCAGTAGCCTATTGATGGCAAGGCCACTAATATGGTCTTGATGGGTCAGTACTAAAATGAAGTACCAATCAATTGAAATTGTTCGATTCCTCGGAAATAATTTCTAGCGCTACCTGTACTAGATAAAGTGCGCGTTTATTGGTGCGATGGCGGGTTGTGAGTTGAGGGCGTTCTCGTAACCTTTCTCACGAGTACCGTGAGCTAGACCAAAGACAGTTAACCAGAGGACCTCTTGCGAAATGAAGTATAGATATATACGTTCTGCACACGCGCGAAGTTGGTAGCTTACGCTCCAGTCCAGTTATTTCCACCAGGAACTTTATTCCACGGGTGCGGTTGTTACCTAAATTCGGTCGAATAGAAGCAGAGAGACTTGTGTATTGTTTACGACTGTATCTTCCCCTAATATAAGATGTATTTATTTATTTTTAATTATTGAGCTGTTTTGTGTTGTCTGAGTGGCGTTTCTTTCGCTTATTTTCAAGACCAACAAGATTAACGTAGCATATTTACGTAGCCTATAGCAATTATCTACTAGCCTGCTGAAATGAAATACTTAATTGTCTAAACAAGAAAGGTGACACTAAAGGAAGGTTCGCCGCTTTAGTCAACGGCAGATTCATATATGGCTGAACGCCCAGCCTGCAACTTTGATAGTTAGTGTTGTGCCCTTTATAATTACAAATTTAGGCTGGGATGTTGGAAACTTCGCTGGATGCAAGAGGCAGATTATATTATGGTAGCCTATTTGTCTCGCACATGAACTATAGGCTATCAAAAGTGATTGTAGGTGTAGGTTATAAGAGATTTTTCTCTTTCGGTTCAGTTATTTCCTGGTGCTGCAGAAAGAGGCAGTGCTGAGTTGAAGAGACCGAAATACAGATTTTTTGCACCGTTTTCTTCATTTTATTTTGAAATCGAGCCACTTATTTTGTTATTCGTTTACACTTTCAATCCAAGAAAACAGTTTAGCGGAAGATGGGTTGTTTAGGAAACAGCAAAACAGAAGATCAACGTATCGACGAAAAGGCACAGCGAGAAGCGAATAAAAAAATAGAAAAACAGTTGCAAAAAGAAAGACTAGCGTATAAAGCCACACATCGACTTCTTTTACTGGGTAAGACAGAAATGCTCTTGATAAGATGTAAAAATAGAACATTAACATTATGCTGTTAGACTACTGTTTTCGACATCAGCTCTCGCGTAGGCTATGTTGACAGCTGTAGGTAGCTACTGTAGCCTACATAGCTACTCTTGCTATCTGGTTACAATCACCATCTGCGATTGCCTTGGATTCTAAAGGATTTAGCCAATACATCATCACAAAAAACCGTCTACAAGGAGGCAGTGTTAATTTTAAATGATAACTGTCGTTATTTCTTTGCTTTCTCGAAGGGGCTGGGGAGTCCGGAAAGAGCACGATTGTCAAGCAGATGAGGATCCTTCACGTCAATGGTTTTAATACAGAGTGAGTGGCTTGTTATTTTAAATCACATTTATATCCAAAATGTTCTTCAGATGAGTTTCTTGGTTTTCGCAGTTACGATTAGGATATTCTTTCTTCCTGTCATGACAATTGTTGCATTGCCTTCCTAGCTTAAGATAGTTAACAATAGCCTGCAAGTGAAAGGTTTTTTTCGGTGTTGCACTGCAGCGCTTGTATGGCCCAGGTTTTAGCAAGAGCATGGCGGCTAACTGGTTCCCACTGATTTTTCTTAACTGTTGGCAAGCCAACATGAATCCTTTTTTTCTTTTTTGAAGTTTATGTCATCTTATGTCGCATGATCTCTTATTAGCTACAAAGTGATGTGCCGTGATATCAAACATTTAACCGTTAATTAGACAAACCTATAGCTTAATAGTCCGATAGAAATAAGAACTTTATGTCGCTACAACTTACTTTGGCTGTATACTATGTGGAATCCTTTAGATGTCTCAGTTTAGACATAACTGTGGGAATTTGATTTTTTCTTAGTACACAGCACCTCGTCGTGGCTTGTTGGATTTTGTGCCAGGCTTCGAACCAAAAAAGATCTTGACAGCGTAGGCTTCTGTAATAAATCATGTTTTAATGAAACCCAGAATGGTTTGTGAAATGACTAGGCTCTGTTAATTTCTGATTACACTTTGACCCAAACATCCATACTGTGCTATTTACAAGTTGTAATCAATATCAAAAGGACATTTTGAGACGGCAATATCAAAACGATAGGAAACTGAAATTTTAAACTGAAATCTTCTAAATATTGCGGCAAAAACATGGGCAACGCGGCACGTGTGCAAAATTACAATAGCTTTATTTTGAAAATATCTTTATTGACATAAAAACACATTTCCATTAACTACTCCCAGTAAGTAACCCTCAGAATAAATCAAATACAAAGTTATAAGGCTCCTTCATAGGAAAAAAAACATATTCAAATCACTGTCAGTTGTAAAGTCTGTTTAGCTTTTTTTACCATATCATATCATATTGCCATATCAAGAGAAAACACACACCCACAGTTGACTGCTAAAAATTATGCTTTGTCTATCAGAAGTAGTAGATAAGCCGAGTGGAATTTAATTTTTGAGGTCATTAAGCATGTCATTGTGGTCAAGTTTATATATGGGGAATTTCAAATGCGATATATGGGTAAATGCGATTTGTTAATGTTTTTGGCTGTTTGATTCAACAGGTTTTGACCTGGGCTGGCAGCTCAGCTGCTCAAATGTCTAGAATTTTGCCACAATTAGTGTCCTGAGTGTGTACTTTTTGTCCATTATACATAATTCAGGAGGCATAACCCCCCCCCCCCCCCCCCCCCCAAAAAAAAACGTTACATTTAAAAAAACAAGCACCAAACCATCCAGATCCTCGGCGCACCTGTACAAAGTGTCATGAGTAGAACTTGGCTAACTATATAGGTAGCTAGCTATGGCATGTCCTCAGCTCTGTAACGTGATTTGTTGTCCTCCGTGTATCCGTACATCTGTATCGGTGGTACGCGCAAACTAGGTTAAGTAAAGTAGACGAAACGCTAACATGTTAGGGTTAGCTAAAGTAACATTAGGCGATAAAGCTGTGCTTAAAAATCTTGTGCTGTTCGAAGTGGTGATTTTGGGAGATGCACCTGCGTATGCGTCCTACAAAACGAAGCACCACCTGCGCATGCGTCCCACCAAACGACCCTCTCAGGTCGTACGTGAGTGAGTGAGTGAGTGACCACAATTTGCCACGCATAGCCCACAACAGCAGTTCCTGCGCGCCATGGGAAAAAAAAGCCCTAAACGTAATCCAGTCTGAAATACATCTGAACTCGAACTGAAGGAAGTTATTTTACCTCATCAATGCATTCTCTGATAAATAAATAAATAAAAAGTTTGATTAGTGGTGCAATAGAGAGAATACAACATTTGCATTCTATATTCTATTTTAATGCTGTATTTGTCAAATCCTTTTCGAGCAACCTACAGAACGGTTTTGGGGTGATTTCACGGGTTGGACAACGTATTTTAAATGAGAATATCAGATGTGTCATTAAAAGTTAAAATGCTTTCCCCTGCAAAGTGGCTCATTCAGATGTACTGCCTGCACGAAGAGGGATGTTTTCATGTGTATTATCTTTGCTTTTGCAAAGTTAAGTTTCATATTAAATATTCATTTAATATTTATTCAATTATTTTCTGTAGTTTGCCATTGGTTTGTCTAATTACAAATCTAATCATTTTTTTTTTACACAGAGAAAAGAAAATGAAAATTCAGGACATCCGGAAAAATGTGAAGGATGCCATAGCGGTAAGATCTAATTGAAACATTTGTACAAATACTGTATTATTAAATGTTAAGATTATGCTTGGTTAATTCCTGCTCAATTGTTAACAAGCCAATGTGTTGCTGTGTTGTCCTTTATTTTATCCCGTTTTTATTCAAATTAATGGTTATGTATTGTTTTTTCTGCTTCCTAGACTATAGTTTCAGCGATGAGCACTTTAATACCCCCGGTTCCATTAGCCAATCCAGAGAACCAGTTCAGAATAGAATACATCAGAAGTATTGCACCTTACTCAGACTTTGACTACACACAGGTAAGACCAATGTGCTTTCATCTGTTTGGAAATCTTTTTAAAAATGAGTTCTTCGATGTTTTGAATGAATTCAACCTTTTTCCTTTTGGGAATGACTATCATCTAGATTCTTCTGTTTGTCTGTAGATAAGACACCACTATCTTCAGACTTACGTTTGTTTGCAAGACCTCATAGACAAACCTCATAGAACTCATAGGCATACGTATGCAAATGTGTGTCAAAATTGTACCCAATAATGAGTTTGTAATTTTATTTATTCCTTGAAGCTGAGATTGGCTGATTTTGGGGGAGAAATAAAGCCTGTATCAGAGTTGTCTATTGTAATTGTTTTTAGACTACTATCTTTGAGGATTTTGCTTGATGGAGAAGAAAAGACCAAGGTCTGGATTCAGTCAAACATACCCTAGCCACTTTAAGAGCAAATTGTATTCAAACCATACTCATGCTCTTAAGGATTCACCTTATGCTTTTAAGAGCTGAAAATTCAGGCAATAGGAAATGGCATGGGCAGATAACTGTGTTGCTTTAGATGCTGGAGGGCATCACAAGGAATTGTTTGTTTGCAAGTTAATGAAGAATGGCCTGTGACTTATAGTGAAATTATTGTCAAAGCAACTAATGTAATGTCTCTTTATAAATATAATGACACGGTTACTCACAAATATCCCTTATTTAATCTCCCTAACATGATTTGAAGAAAGAAACTGTGTGTTTACTTGCCAATAGTTTTCTCAGATTGCTGGCAAACTTGTTAATCAAGGAAAATTATTGAAAATAATAATCAGCTAAGGGGAATTTTTCTGCATCCTCAATTTTCAACTCAGCAGCGATCACTGTAAATGATGCAGAACATTTTATATAGTATTTTACCCAGATCTGCACCTTATACAGACATTTTCAGTAGTGTTGTGTGGAACACAAGTTAATTCGGTATTTTTATGGGCATTCAAAGAGATTTTTATATGTGTAAATTTGTGGTATTGTACATGGTGGGTCCAAAAATATTATTTGATCATTTTAAAGTAACAGAACAAATTGTTTAACAAAAGCATTCAAGGTTTTGTTGTTTGTAGTGAAGCCTTGTGAAGCTTTAACTATTTTGTATAATTACATTGCAGAACATAAGTATTTGGACAGTGACACAATTTTTGTTGTTTTGGTTCTGTACTGTAGTACATTGGATTTGAATTGAAGCAATGAACATGAGATTGTCAGACTTAATTTAAGGATCTGTAATCTATTTCGGAAGTACAGCCCCCCCATACATAGTCCCCCCATTTTAGGGGACCAAAAGTTATTGGACAAATGAACATAATCTTAAATAAAGTTGTCATATTTGGCACTTGGTTGCGAATCCTTTGCATTCAATGCATTCAGGTTTGTGGCATTTGGTTGGAACTGAGCAGATAAAATACTTCTATATACCTCGGAATTCATCCTGATCCTGCTATCAGCAGTTACGTCATCAGTAAAGACAAGTCAGCCAGTTCCAGGGGCAGCCACACATGCCTGAGCCGTAGCATACCTCCATCATGTTTCAAAGATGAAGGGAAGGGGTGCTGTGGATCATGAGCATTTCTTTTCTTTCTCCACCCTTTTCTCTTTCCATCACTTTGGTACAGATTAATATTAATCTGATCTGTCAATAAGGCTTTGTTCTAGACCATTTTTTAAATTACTATTTTGCTACCATTTTGTTCTTGAGGCCTACCAGTGGTTTGCATCTTACGGTGAACCCTCTGAGGTTATGCTGGTGTAAACTTACAATATCTTTACTTCAGTCTTTGAGACATCATTGGCTACTTCCTGGAGAGTGTTCTTAATCTGTTCAACAGTTAAAAAGGTTTTTTTCTCCACAACTGAAAGTATTCTTCAGTCACCCACTGCTGTCGTCTTCCACAGTCTTCCAGGTTGTTTGCTATTGCTGAGCTCTGCACTACGTTCTTGCTTGAATTAAGGCAACAGCCCACAGCTGGCCAAGAAACAGCTGAGCAGCCTACTGTCCAATGACATTTGGTCCTCCAAAATGGGTGGTCTTTGTATAGAAAGGGTTTGAGTTCCTACGTGTTTCACCCAATATGGATGTAAATTCTCCCAAATTAAAGCTGAGGGTCTGCATGTATACCTCATATTCATTGTTTCATTTCAAATCCAATGTGCTGGAGTACTGAGCCGTAACAACAAGTATTGTCACTGTCCAAATATTTAAGTTGGTAAATTGTGGTATGTTCTAATTTTTCATTAAACCTTATCTGCGTAGAGGTCTTAGAAAGGTTGTTAAAGAACTTAACTTAATTTTGCCTGTTTTGGAAAGTGCATTCAGGCATTTAAATCAAAGTAGATTGTTGGCTTCACAAAGAATTGTTTGATATGTTTACTGTTTGGTGGGTCAAGAGGCAGACAAGGCCAGGCTGTTACTGTGGCGATGTTATGAAAGAATCCAAACAGTTGATTCTTTTTTAGCTGAAGTCGTCTATTCAGTTACCAAAGTAACACATAAAAGAGGGCTCGATCCTCTGTGTCATTGCGGTTATCTAATACAGATTTTTTGAAAGTCTAATAAAAGTAGTGATAATGGCTATCACGGGTTTGCTAGTGGCTTTCTGGGGATCTTGGCTGGAAGTTAACATTCTCTGTCTCACTTCAAGGGATAGAGAGCGTTTGAGTATTTCCAAGGTTTGTCTTAACTTTGAAAGTGATTCTTCACTCGAGAAACATTTTTATTTGTTTAATCTGCAAAGTACATTTTAAAATTAGTCAATGAAGTTATGTATTATGTATGTATTGTATATTTGACTAAAGATTTTTCATTTTCTTTTCATTGGAAATTATTTTTTGGCTTAAATCGTGGAAGTAAAAAGGAAAAATGAAATTAGTGAAAGGGACTACTTTACAGTATGTAGGAAAGTAGGAAAGCTCTTCAGCACTGGTCAGATATAGATTCAGTGGCTGTCTTCATTACCAACCCATTTTCATTTCATTTCCTCATCTCCATCAGTGCATCATCCTCAGTTAATTTAGGTGATGTGATCTCTCCAAAGCACATGCTTCTTTTCACCACCCAGCACAGCTGACAGAAAAACTGTGGGTGCTTGATTGACCTAAGGGGGCTGCTTTTGTGCAGGGAGTTGCGAGGAACCCCATGTACTGAATCCCTTCCTCACGCTCCTTGAAACTCCTGGCCATTGTCAACACTTTGTTGAATCAATTGATTTCTTAAACCTTTAATTATAAAACAAATGCCCTGATTTGACTTTGGAGAAGGCAAAGAATGAAAGAACCAGTTTATATTGGATAGTTTTTCTTTATTTACTTATTTTGTATCTCAATAGTGTGGTTCATCGTGAACTCCCCTAGGTCTGCCATGCTAAACAAACTTCCTTAAGTGAACAAGCTCTGTTTTGTTTCCTTGTTAGTTTCAGGCTTGTTTTTTGTAAGTAGCCTTGGTACTTGTTTTCCAGACAACACATAAACTGACTTTATTTTAGTATTTCTGTACATGTGAACAGCCCAAAGCACAACACCCCTCCCCACCCACACCCACAAAAATAGAAAACAAACCACACATAAGTTGCTCTGGACGATCACCATCCTGGTGTATTCTGCTTACCAGTGTCTTACAATATGTGAAGTATTTGTTTAATCATCATGATATGTAAGAAAGTGTAACTGAGGACCCCATAGCTCATGAGCAGCGGTGCACTGCCACCCCCCCACCCCCCAAAAAAACAGCGTTATTAATCTTCAGCGTGCTTATGGCCTTTAATGCCATCGTATTATTGAGCTGCATCAATTTGTTCACCTTTCCAGATTCATGGCGCTAGAGTGGACAAATCTTCACCAGAAATTTGCCGTTTTAAACTGTGCTTTTCTGGAGCACATCTGCAGATACACTCTGATCAGACGCGGACTGCGGTTTTATGAGGTGCTGGGATTTCATCCGGTGTGCCGTGGGGGGCGTCGGGGAGGGTAACGTGACACACACTGTCAGCCTTGGGTAACTTCAGTGAAGTGAGCCCCCCAGTTGCTCCATCCCCGGCCCCTCTGTGGGGCAGTGAATTGCACACTGGGTTTATTCAGGCTCTGTGTCACAAGCTTCTGTATAAGAGAGCCCTCAGGAGGGAGGTCTGCCTTTCTTTCACCTTTCTGTGTCTGATAGTGTACCACCATTAGCGACTCTTGCTTCACCTCAAGGGTTCGGTGATAGCAACGCCCATCAGCAAACATGCTTCAGTTTCAACGAAGTCTCGGCTTGCACTCAGCGAAACATGGTTTTACGTGCTCCATTTCGTGCTGTCACCTAACACTTTTGCATTTTTCAAATTCTTTGTCATACAGCGTACATGCATGACTCATGCCAAAGCTCTTCCATGAACACTGTGGAAGGAGGGGTGAGGACGTGGGCGATGATAATGATATCAAATGGCATGCGATGTGACTAGATTCACTTCCTGTTGCCTTTGTGTACGTCTGGTGTGGTGCATCTGAGGCCTGTGCTCTTCCACTAGACGTACGGTGACATCAAAATGAAATTTGAGGTACTTCCTGATTTTGTGGAGTTTAACTTCACCATAAGTCTTTAAAAGGAAAACGGTACTATTGAGCACACCAGGCAGTTGTTTGTTAATTTGACACATACACGGTTCCTTTCAGAGGTATGCAGTCCGATGCAGATTTCAATGACATGTTTGTCTTAAACAGAGCCCTCCACTTGCACTAAGCTGCCAAGCACTCATTAGACCTTACAACTGCAGTCTGACTGTGTTCATTACATGCTTGGGTACATGCTGCTAATGGTATTCAATGCTTCATAGCTACTGTATTCAGTAATTCATGAGGAGCCTGATGTGTATGTAATTTGTCTTGTGTATGTATGAACATTTACAGATCATTTGTGTGGTGTGATCTGTGGAAAAGTAGCTGTTGTCAGTTTTTTTTTGGGGTAAAGAAGGTTGGGTAAAGAAGGTTGGAAAGTTGTCTTTCCCCATTGTCACTTTCCGACTTTCTATTCTACTCCATGGATACAGTCTCAAACATAGCTGTAGTTGTTGTCTACCTCCTCTCCCTTTTGATTATTGCATATCAACATCATTCTCCATTTAGCCTTTTCTAAAAAAAGAAATAAGAGAGGGGTTATATGTTGAATTAGAACCTTTATTCTACGTAAACAACAAAGAATACCATCAAAAATACTCATATTGCTAAAGCTTCACTGGAGCTACATTACAAGTTTTGTTCATTTTCTAAAGTATTATTTAATTAAAATTCTGGTTTATTGTGCAATAGCTAATGAGTGATTCATGGGATTTGTTCCTGTGCTAAGCATTAGCGATTTCCAATGGTCATCACATAACATTGTTGATGTTTAATGGTTATCCTTGGTCATACTGTTGTGCGGTCTTCCTCTGGATGTGCAATTATCTGTAACTTGTCTTTGTTTCCTCTACACTAATGAACAAGTCAATTTTTGTACTTCTGTTCTTAGAACCGTAGCTTGGCAGTTGGCCAAATATGGCTATGTACAGTTCAAAACAAGTCAATTTCACTGACTTTCTTTGGAATTGTAAAAGTATGTGCAATGTGATCTAAGAACTACACTGGAAGTTAAGTTACAGTGTTTGATATCCTTCTTGCCAGATTGATCACTTCCTGTGATAGGCAGAAGATTGACAGTGTTTATAACATTTTACTGCAAGCAGTAAATCAGCCAGTTAACAGCTGTGAATTAAGTATTTGGTTTTATTAAGTACAAATCAAGTAGTTAGCCACTACTTCACCTTATAGTACTTCACAATATAGCATGAAAAATCCTATTGATTTTATTAAGTCCTGAAAACTGGGCTCATTTAAAACAGTTAGCCTTTTTCTGCAGATTCAATTAGGTCAACGTGGAGACACTGGATCACACTCCGATTCTGCAGTCAGGCCATATATGAGTGATGGGGGACGGAGTGTAGCACAGTGGGTAAGGAACTGGACTTGTAACCGAAAGGTTGCAGGTTCGATTCCCGGGTAGGACACTGCCGTTGTACCCTTGAGCAAGGTACTTAACCGAAATTGCTTCAGTATATATCCAGCTGTATAAATGGATACAATGTAAAATGCTATGCAAAAAAGTCGTGTAAGTCGCTCTGGATAAGAGAGTCTGCTAAATGCCTGTAATGTAATGTGATGATGGAGAAAAGTGCATGTTCACTGAAATGAAAATAAAAAACTTTCTATTGACAGCTACTGATGAAAACCATAAGATTCTGTGTGCCTAAATGGGTGAAGATCTAGGCCTATGTGGAAGGATATGGCTAGCCATTAGTGTGTGTATTAGAATCAGTATGGGTTCACCCATAAAAATCCAGAAAAGTCTTCAAATCTGTACTTGCAAACAAAAATAATTTGAATTAGCAGCGTACAAGTATGTTTGAGTGCCAGTTTGCCAAACTAGTTGACTGACAATTAATAAATATAACTTGCAAATGTAGTAGTGGCCATTTTGTAGTCAGTATGTCACAATGCATGTATAACATTTCATTGTAAACTGAGAAATTAGAGGAATAATTAGAGGAATAATAATAACAATTAGAGGATAACTTTTCAGTTGACTGATCTGTTATTGAAGATGCAATGAAACAAATTGTGTTTATTTGTTCATTTGTTCAATGTTGCCAATAATGGCATCGTTTAGATTGAGCTTATCGTACAAGTTAAGAGCAGGATGCTTTGAACAAACTGGAGAGGCTGTCCCTGAGTGTTCCTGTGACATGTTTGTCCATCTGTCTGTGTCTGTGAATGTGCTTGTGGCAGGAAAGGGTAACAGAGATTGACAGGATGTGACTGCAAGGGTGGGCCTTTTTTTTTTGCTGTCCGGTTTTGTTTTGCACACTGCGACTGTGTCTGGCTGCAGGTTTCGGTGCTTTTTTGTCAGACGCAACCCATTGCTAAAAATAGGCATCTTTTCACTTGGCTGATGACTCACCGCAGCCCTAAGTGTGACACTGCAGCTAAACATAGATGAGAATGTAAAAGCAATACCTTTTCGGAAGTCAGCCCAGGCTTTTGAATCAAGACATGCATAGTCATGCATATAAAGGCACTCTCTTGGCCATTACAAAAGATGGCCGTTGAAAGATGGCATGGCTGAAATGACATCTACAGCACAATATTTACTTCTTCTCAAAATGGAGGGCTCCTCTGAATGTCCCTGCTCTGCATAAAAATCAATTGAAGGAGTCTGTCAATTACACCTCATTACATTCCCTTGAGCTTAGGTTTCACTTAGCTTACTCACAGTTGGGACAGAATACAGTACACATTAATAGTGAAACGGTGACCTTTTTATGATATCTTTATGATTTGCTGACATCAATCATAAATCATATTTTTACATATACCTGCACTTAGAGGAGAATTTGGCCTGCTTTTCGGCTTATAGAAGCTATAAGATGTGAAGTTATATGTCATGCTGCCAATAGGTTTGAAAGGAAGTGTAAGAATAGTGTTGATGGATTGTTTGTGTCATTTTCTGGGATGTGCATGGGCCTTATTGGTGAGAAGGAGGAAATAGAGGGGAGGAAAAAGAAATAGCATTGCTGTTTGTTGCAGTGTAGTATGCTATGCAGGGATGAAAAATAATCTGTATTTTGCTGTAGCCCGAATATACTCTCTTGCTCGCTCGCTTGCTCGCTCACTCGCTCATTCTCTGTCCACACAAGCGCTGTGCTTTGCCTTGATAGGTTGGAACTAATTACACATTTGGGGATTTGTTCTATTTTGAAAATGCACTGTACTGTAGGTTTAGATGGAAGCTGACAGGTGTATTCCTTACAATTTCCAAAAATGACAGTGACTCCAGTGAGGATTGGGGAAGGTTAAAGCCAATGTTGTGCTGTACTGTAATGGATGTATAATCAATAGTGTTCTTTGTAAGAGATAGAGAGAGAAAGCAAGAGAGTGAGGGAGAGAGAGAGATCTTGCTTGTGTGATAGCATATTTCAGGCTCAGTGAAGGCTTTTCTCTTGGTTGTCCTATAGTGCTGGATCAAGTTGGTTTCCTCAGTTCTTAAGATGAGCACAGTTTCTGTGGACAGGCAATAATAGTGCCTTTAATTGGCTGCATTGTTTATGTTTCATAGGGAGACCAGTTTTCAGAAAATACAAAGTATGATTTTCATGACTTGTAAAGGTAGTCTCATATCATTCATCACCATGCAGAGAAAGAATGTTGCACATGACATTTCATTTGAGTTTACGTGCTCAGTGAAACTGTATGATCACATATTTTTTATAGATTTTATTTATTCTTTATTTTATCGGGGCTACCCCAACTAGATTGAAATCTCTTTAAACACAACAGTAGGCCTATATGTCACATGCAGGACTTTCTTCATATCTAGATGATTGTGGCAGTCCAAAACTGAAATGCATGCCCTGGATGAATGAGCAAAAGTAAAATACAAATATACTAGAAAGCATCCGGATTTGAATCTGTCATGAAACAATGCAGAGTTACAGTATGTGCATTGTATGCAGCATTTTTACCCTTGGTGGGAAAAAAATAACACATTTGTTCACCCACACAGACCTCACATGAGAGTGGTTTCTCATCCAATATTTTTGAATTTGTGAAGTAGAGATGTGAGCCTCTTAGTCACAGTGAAAGTGAAAGCTTCATATAGGTGCAGCACTGTCGATGCGCGGGAGCACAAGGTTTCAACTGACTATGGCATTCCACAGATTGTGAGAAATGTGTAAAGCAGCAGAATTGTGAACGAATGTGTAAAAAACCTCCCCCCAAAAAACAGGAAGACACTGAATGATTGTGGGCCAAAACCAAGTGAAATCAGCTGCACAGTGTTTCATATCTTGACTTTAATGTTTACGATCTTAGCAAAACTGACGATCACAACGCAGGTGGTTTCATATCAGTAGCCTGCCTCGTTGCCTGCACGCGGACCCTGAGTGATGCTGCTCTCTCTGCTTCCGCAGTCAGAAGTGGCTTTTAGGCCTGGTGGTTTGAGATTGTTTAGTGGAGCAGGTTTAGAAAGAACCGGAAGAGCAGGATGTATTGGCGTATATTCTGTTGCAGGTAACGCACACCTCGTTTACTTTGTAGTAAAGTGGGGGATACCTCAGTTTGTGTCAGCATGGAGCACCTACTTAGCAGAAGAGTAACTTCTGAATTTTGGCTAGGTCTGCTGTGGGATTTATATTTGTATTTATATTTATATTTATTTATATTTATTGATATTTAAATCATTGCCTAACATAATAATACTTTTTTGTTAGTTATAATAACAATATTAGCAAAGTTGGGAAAAGTAATGGCCAAGTGTTGAGACGCAGTAAAATGTTCAGTGTTTGTTCAACTATAAACCAGTTTATTTATTTAACCTGGTAAAAGTGATTGAGAACAAATTCTCATTTGCAAACAAGTACATATGAGTCTGAAAAGGACCATGTGTACTCTATAAGAGTTGATTTAACACTGAACATTGTACTGCGTGAGTGACAGTGAAAGAAGATTATCTTCTGTGCTACAGGTTCCGCGGGTGACGGTTTTATGCTGTTGCACAGAAATGAAGTTGTTTTTCTTGACTGAGGCTTTCTAGAGGAAGTAAGGTTATTGTAATCTTCATTTGTATATTGTAGGTACTGTATGAATGGTTTTCAGTTCTTGTCATCAGTGGTTTGGCATGTTTTTGTTCTTCCTTATCAGAAAGTGCTTCATTTAGCTATTGGCTTTTTTGGGTTAGTATGCTCCCGAGAGTGACGTTTCTGTGTGGGAAAACAGAAAATTGAGAAATATAGTGTTTGATCACAAATAATCATCAAAGAATTCATATATTACTTTTAACTAATACACTGCTACTTTTTATCAGATCTTATCTTATTGTAAAAGTTGCAAGGGTATTAAATGTACTCAGATGTGTACTCTATAAGAGTTGATTTAACACTGAAAATTGTACTGCGTGAGTGACAGTGAAAGAAGAGATATCATCAGCTGGATACCCCCATACCGTACCGACCTGTAGGTTTTCAGTGGAGCGGAGATCCTTAGTGTGATAAAGCTCCTGTGCATGACAGCTCTCCCATCATCTTTCTGCATAAAGCACGCCCTTGTCCTAACGGGGTCAAATGCAGTTTGCGTGCTGTACTGACATTCCCAGTTAATGAGTAAAAAAAGAAATAGTGTCATTCAGACACAACGAAGGGGCTCCGTTTCTCTCGCCTTGCTCCTATTGGCCACGAGGCTGGAGGATGCCTATGACCATCATGACCATGTTGCTGGAACGCTGATCTGGACCGCCCACTTGATCTGACCGCAAAATCCATCCGCATGTGACAGTGTCAGTGGTGCTGTCGCTCCAGAAACTGTCTGCAGTTTGCCCTCAGGATGTACATTTTTCCCCACCGCGCTGAAGCCTCGTTGAGTTGATATTTAACCACTTGGAGTTACGTACACGTAGACGCATACACACACATGTAGGAGCCCAGGCCTCTGGGGGGAGGGGGGGGGGGGGGGGGGGTTGTCCCTAGAGGCTGGGTGGGAGGGGTTGTAATCTCCCTGGCAGGTGAGCAGATGAGCGGAATAACCAGGGGATTACCCTGAGCGCAAAGCGGCATCATTAACTTAACCCCGAGGGGTGCTGGGGTTCCCAGTCTTAAATGTCTCTAATGACTCTCTTTCTATTGCCCTTGTGCTAATGAAGGCTTTTTATAAAAGACCAGTTGGCAAATTAAATGAACCAGCACTTCACCTCTTCACAGAGCCAATCAGGGTATTAGAGCCATGTCGGGGCATTCTCAGTAAGCAGAGCTCTCGTGCAGTTCTCAAAAGTCCTTCTCTTTAAATGGGTGTCTTACTAGGCTTTGATAACGGTGTCATCATGCCTGAGAATGTGTCATACCGTACCCAAAAACTTGTTTCATTTGTTTGCTTTGTTTGTTAGTGGACATACTTTTTCTGGCCAAAAAGAACAGTATCAGTCATATATTAGGAAACCCAATTTTTGGAAGCATCTTGCGCACCCATGTGACATGATTTAGAGCTCATTAATTTAGGGAGTAACTATACCATTAGCAGTCAGTCATTGTTTTCTGCACTGTTTGGTTTAAATTAAAATTCTAAATGAATGTTTTCACTCTGCTGAGTTTGCTCTCCAATGGTTACCGATGCAAGTCTATAAATATTCTTTGTGAGATCAGATGGAAAGAACGAAACTCTTAGTTATAAATAATAGTGGCAGATTCCAAATCCAGATTCTTCTGCTATGTCCCTCTGTTTCATTCGCCTGCTTCCCCCTGACTGTTCTTCGGGCGCGATTGTCTTTTCCAGTGACGGAGTGTGACGTCTTTCTGGCGTTCTTTCTTCGTAACGTCACTGGGACGCGGCGTCGTCGATCTTCTCCCTGCGCCGCGCGCGGTTTGTTTTTCTGCGTTTGTGTTGTTCGGCAGTCGCGCCTGGGCTCTCTGGGCTCTTTATGTTTACCGCCCTGCCACCGCGAGCAGCAGGTGTGAAAAAAACAAAAAAAACCTGCTCTCTTTCTAAGAACCCGTGTCAGATTATCTTCTGTGATGCAGGTTCCGCGGGTGACAGTTTTATGCTGTTGCGCAGAAATGAAGTTGTTTTTCTTGACTGAGGCTTTCTAGAGGAAGTAAGGTTATTGTAATCTTCATTTGTATATTGTAGGTACTGTATGAATGGTGTTCAGTTCTTGTCATCAGTGGTTTGGCATGTTTTTGTTCTTCCTTTTCTGGGGTGACATAGCTCAGGAGGTAAGACCGATTGTCTGGCAGTCGGAGGGTTGCCGGTTCAAACCCTGCCCTGGGCGTGTCGAAGTGTCCTTGAGCAAGACACCTAACCCCTAACTGCTCTGGCAAATGAGAGGCATCAATTGTAAAGCGCTTTGGATAAAAGCGCTATATAAATGCAGTCCATTTACCATCCTTATCAGAAAGTGCTTAATTTAGCTATTGGCTTTTTTGGGTTAGTATGCTCCCGAGAGTGACGTTTCTGTGTGGGAAAACAGAAAATTGAGAAATATAGTGTTTGATCACAAATAATCATCAAAGAATTCATATATTACTTTTAACTAATACACTGTTACTTTTTATCAGATCTTATCTTATTGTAAAAGTTGCAAGGGTATTAAATGTACTCAGATGTGCCTATTAGATGTACTAAAGATGAATTCTGTTCACTGTTGAATATAGGACACTCTAATTCCTGTGTCTTTTCTGTTCCCATCAGGAATTCTTCGACCATGCAAAGAAGCTGTGGGACGACGAAGGGGTGAAGGCCTGCTTTGAGCGCTCCAACGAGTACCAGCTCATTGACTGTGCGCAGTAGTGAGTATCCTGTCCGCTTCTCCCCTGTCTGATTGTGCTCCGACGTTCGCACCCCACACACCTGAGCCACGGCCGATATCAGCTTTCATCCCGGGGACAGTAAGATGAGAGCATTACAGTAAAGGGATCTGCTTGTTGGCATGCATACATCAAACACCTTCTCTCTCTCTTTTTTAAGGAGAGTGGACAGCCTGTCCAGTTTGCTTTTTAGAGACAGGGAAGGCAGAGATGGTTGCAGGTAGAGCAAGATATAAAGATTGAGACCGTAGTACTGAAAGTGTCTAGGCTACGAATGGAGTCCTCAGCCACACAGCGGATTTGTATGTGGCTTGGAGGATTTGCTGCTTCACAGACCTCACCACGCGTCTTGCCACTCTTTGTAGTTCTATTGGTCGTCCAGTTTGCCCATCTTTGGAGGCGCGTTCTGGTTCATTTTTCCATGAGTAAACTCAGTGAGTCGTATCCAATGGTTCAGTGAGGACACATTCTCTTGTGAGTCATCGTTTCAGTCCTTCCTGTAGTGTGTATTGAGGCTGAAGTTTACACATGCATGCAAGTACAATTTCAGACATACAAAAGAGTATTGGCCCCACACATACAGTCTGCCTTCGGACTAATCATAGTAGTTAGCAATAGTGGGAATGTGCATTTTATGTACAAGAATAATGCTATGTATTCTAAAATAAAATTGGGATGGCAGGTATGCCATCCCGCCAAGTTACGCCTTGGCGGGGGCATGCCCCATACCTATACAGCACCGAGAGTTTGGCACTTTTCAGGGTTCCCCACAGAAATAACCACAACAGCCACAGACACTCAGCCCTTAAAAACATTACATTCTGTACATTCTGACCCCATTTCAACAGACCGATTTCATAAACAACTTCACATGTCCACACAATAAAGCCCCAAACTAAGGGGATTTTGCGTTTTCTCCTTATTCTTCTCCTTCTTCTTCTTCTTCTCATTCTTATTTTTCCTGCCGCCTATCCCACTAACAACATGTCTCCCCATTGGACATTTTACGGACACCAGCCAAATCCTCATCCTCACGACCCAATCAAAAACTTGCATACACACGCAAAATACCCATACCTTTTTACTCTGAAACATTTCCAGTTTAAACAGCTAATCTGCCTGTGGCCTAGTGGGTAAGATTATCGTCTTGGGAACAAGGGGTCGTAGGTTCAAGCCCAGCTAGGGACATGTTTCTTTAACCTGCTTTTACCCTCACTAATATATATACATATCTACCCGCCGTTCACCGAACGTATACACTGCATTATGACGTACCGTCTGCACGTTCACTTATTAACCGGCTACAATATTGCAGAGCCATATGGATTCAACGGGAGCTGTTCTGTGCTTACTGGCCTGTGTTCTTTAAAACCACGGACAGGTTTGCTAGTGATATTTCATGCATTGCACAGCTATGTCATGGTGCTGCACTAACAAAGTCACAGACTGGTAAACGTCTGGTTGAAGGATTGAATCCCGCCTCGCCCTCAGGCAGATCATTTCCTCTTTTACACTAACGTTTTCTTACGCTTATATTTGCTTTACCAAAACTCACTCACGGCCACCCATATGCATTTCATGACGGCAAATGTATTCGTTTTATTAAAAATGTTACACCAGTTCACCACTGTGCTATTTCTACTAACTATATTTCTTCACTTGCCTACCCTACAAAACCTTCTTATCAGCAAACGCCGCGTTTCTACATTCATGTTACCTCGCCCTGTTCTCTATCTAGCCACATACAATTACTACGTTCTTTCAAGTCACTTGGCCCTGTGTTTTATAATCTTACCATTTTACAATGTCATGCAAACGTTGTGTCAGATCAAAGTGTCAAATATTTCGAATTGCCTCATGTAACACATTTAAATTCATGTGGAAAACTGCTGGTGAGTAACTACAGTAAGCATATTTCTCCAGAAAACATGTTTATACTCGCTTCTGAATGCTTTGCTACGTACAATAAATACTGCATGTGAAATGCGTATTGTACATACATACATAGAGAACTTCTTTATCCCCATGGGGACATTTCCCTCGCAGCATGTTACATTCACATTTATGAACAGACATCTATACCAAGAAACATACAATCATTCACGCAACAGAAAGGCTGTGCAGCGAAATACATACATACCAATACAAATTGGACATATAGACGCCTATTCAATCAATCTTGACTGTGAGAAAGCCATCCATGCATATGTTTGGCCTGTCCATGTACTGCATGCTTACACACACAGGGCCAAGTGACTTGAAAGAATTGAGGAAATATTGGGTAGCATTGCTGTGGAATACATCTTATTTAATTTCGGTGAGGTAAGATAGCCTATATTGTTTCTAGTACCGTAACTTGGCGTCATTTTGATATCAATACTTTTAATGGCAGGCCTGGATTTTGGGAGTGTGAATGAATGAGTTCTAGACGGTGTATGTATTGTATGCGTGAGTAACTTGGCATTTTTGTACGTTGAAAACGTGTTTTTTATGAGATACCAATATACCAAGAGACTTTTTGAACTACTAAATGTAGAATGCTTCTTCATATAGGCCCCTTTATGTATTTCTCAATATAGGACTGTACTGATCCTTTCATAAAGTATAAGTTCCCCAGAAAATTGGTTGCATAATGCATGGCACTGTAAAAGAAAATTAGCTGAATATTTACAGCAAATTACTGGCTACTAGTTGAAGTACTTCACAGTAATTTTCTGTTAAAATATTCACAGTAATTTACTGTAACATATTCTCAGTAAATTACAATTAAATGACAACTATACACAGTAAGCAAGGATATGGATTGGTAAACAAGGACCATGGATTGGTGTAATATAACTGTATGCTACTGTACAATTACAATAATCAGCCTTTTCTAAATTACAGTAATCACCTGTATTTTCACATAGCAAGTGTAAAAGCAGTAGTGCTAAGTAGTGCATAATTTACTGTAAAATTACAGTTAATATTGTTAAATACTACAAATTTGACCATTTCATGTAATTTATAATAATACATTGCATGTATGTAGCACCCGCCTCAACCACCACCAGTGTGTTGCACCCACCCGGTTATGGTGATGCATGACAACCATTTTGCACCAGAATGTGCTTCACATCCGCTGAGGTAGCGTGGGAGAGAACTATTTTTTAGCCAATTAAATCAGGGAATGATTAGGTAGCAGGTTGAGAGAGCCAGGCTGGGGAATTTAGCCAAGCTACCGGGGAACCCGCAACTCTTTGTGATGAGTGTCATGCCGTCTTTAATGCCCACTGTGAGTCAGGACATCTCACCCAGAAGACAGCATATCCTTCAGCAGTGTCCTCATTACTGCACTGGGGCATTGGGGAATATTTGACCAGAGGGAAGATTGCCCCCTACTGGCCCATCAACACCTCTTTCAGCAGCAACTTTTTGCCAGGAGGTCTCCCATCCAAGTACTAACAAAGCTCAGACTGGCATAGCTTCAGCCATTCAGCAGGAGCAAGGCTCATGGTGGTATGGCTGCTGGCATTGGACACCTTTTCTAATCAGGTAAATTAATATAAATACAAAGACAATATTCATTTTACATATTAAGAAGTTTTTTTAATGCTGAAAAAATGTATTTGCAATGGACTTAGAACACCATGAAGAATTTATCAATCAGAAGCTTACGCAATGACAACCGCATACAAACAATCAGTTTCTATTTCACATTTTTAGTATGCAAAACTGTAAAAAAAAAAAAAAATCCATAAAACTATAAAACCTTAAATGTAAACACAGTATACAGTCCAGTCAAGAAAATTATGTCTACGCTGACATCCACTGAAAATCAACTAGTTTTCTGAGAAAAGTGCAAACTCTCTGGTTGAACCCTCTTCTTTGATTTTGAGCCCCTCTCTGGTTTGGTACCTAAGAAGCACCTGTAAACAAAATGCCAAGACAAAAGCTTTCAGTTTCATAGATGTTTTGGCATTGTTTCTCCAAGGTACATGCAATAATGCCTCTTTCCTTCAAACACTGAAATACCACAAAGAAAATTACTGAAAGCCAAGTGAGATTGATGCCACATTTATTTCATCACACAGCAATGCAGCCTGATAAGTATGGCTCATCAGATGCATTACAGTTGTAAAATGCTCAATTAAACTGACAAGTTGGCTAATAATTTCAGTATAAAATCATGTTAGATCAGACAATGCCCTCTTCTCAAATTATTTTAATTTAGTGCTTTGATAGTGGATATTCTTTGCTCACAAGTCTTGTAAGCAACCTCATTTCAAAAGAAAAGGATCAATTCCTTAGCCCCAAAAAATCAATTATTCGCTCATCCATTTATTGACTTTATCATTTTAGATAGCTAGGCTAACATGAAGTTAATGCTAACACACAACACACTCCAGCTACAAAGCCTTACTAATGAAAGCACAATCATCATCTTAGTTACAAGATTTAATAGTATACTGTATCTATATGAATACAGCTGTATACTATAATACAGTCATAATGGAAAAAACACTGTTAGTGAAGCTATCTGAATGCTGAAATAAAACTTTATACTGGTTAACACTGACCGTATCTGTCTAGTAGTTGACTCCGAATTTGCTATCGGTGCCTCTTCACTCGGTTTCAACCACAGCTGCCATATCCCATAAGGCTGCGTGGTCCAGTTCAATTCAAATTTCACTGTATTTTGCTGTAACATTGCCTAGCCTGCATTGATTTCAGAGTAATATTTTGATTACATTGTGAAATATTACTGTTAAATATTGAAAAATTCAGGTAACCATTGATTTCACAGTAAAATGCTGATTACAATATTTACTGTGAAATTGTTATTGTTAAATCTTGTAAAATTCGGGTAATTTATAACATATATTGGTTTACATTACTGCTACATTTGGTTTACATTGGTTCACATAGTGCGTACTATGAAGGAAGTTACCTACCTTAGTAGTCACAGCAGGAATGACAAACACAAAGGTGAATTCTGACAGAGCTGCAGTGTAACTGTCAGGATGTCTCTTCATAGAGCACCGCATGTGTTACCATAGTTACTATATCCCAGCAACCCAACAGAAGGCGGTTACTGACCTTGCTGTCAACAGCCCACTCCCAGTTCTCATTTGGAACTGTCCTGGGCTGACAATGATCGACTTGCTCTCGACTTTGAGCAGTGCTCAGTGGTGACCAAAACATCTTTTGATAAAGTTATGTCTTAGTGAGAGATGGGGAAGCACAGGTACAGACTTAGTGAAATGTCTCCCTTCCATTCTCTCAATGCTTATTTTAATAAAAAATAACTAATTTCTGTGAGGGGAAAGGAAAACAAGATCTATTTTGACTCAAAGCACAAAGATCAACCAGCAGGCTCTGTGGCATAAAGCAGGAGCCGTGTTGTGCAGTTGGCAACATTGAAATTATTTTAAAGCAGTGTTTTAGAACTTTTGTTTGCAATGGACATTTGTTGTTTATTTTTTATAGAGGTTCTATCATTTGAATACATGTGGCAACTCTGCCTTGAATATATGAGTCTGCCAACCATGTATACATGCAGGGATGATGATAATATTTAGTATGATCACTTGACATGTTTTAGAGCTCCACACACCACAGGGCAAATACAGCACTCAGCCAGTTTAATGGCTTTTAGGTTCCCTTTCAGTCCCTAGCATGTGGAGGCGATGCTCATTGGCACGCTTAGCCGTCAGGTAAGGCCAGGTCAAGTCAGGTCCAGTGCTCCTGTGGGTAAAGCTGCGCGTTAGCCTCTCAGGACAGCGCTGACGCAGAGGCGTGGCCCCACATGCCCTTTCATTGGCCGCGATTCTCCAGAAACTTCTCCAGCGTCCGGCCTCCTCCCCCAGCCGCAAACTCTGGGTGAACCCGGACAGGAAGTGTCCGAGGGGGCAGACGCGGTGTGGGCCATGCCGGACCCACACTCTGCTCTTTTTCCACTGCGTGCTGCAGACAATGAGCCGAGATCCTCTGTGTCACAGGTCGCCACTCGTTTGTATACAGGAAGGTGAACCACAGCCATTTCCCTGCTCACCCTTATGTGGCTTTGGCATCCTTCGCCGTTTCTGTTAGCGTCGAGCAGTTCCTACCCACCTCACGTCTTCTTTGCCTTGTGGGGTTTGTAGTAATAGTAATCATTTTACTTATTAAGCAGCTGTGCAGATTCATGGTCATTGTATGCCAATGTATGTAATAAATAAACATACAATTGAGTGAGGATAATCAGATTAATTTTTCTGGTGTTGGTATGTTGGTACTAAGTAGTCAAAACAAGTTTAAAACATTTTAGTAAATGTAATACAAATGATTACATGAAATAAATGTAATTAAACCATTAAGAAAAGGCCAAAATAAAAATAGGGGTTAGGGTTAGGGTTAGGGTTATGATTCTGAAGCATACACATGATGGATTACGCGCAGTAACAATCTGGCGTGAGAGCCATTTTCTCGTTGTCCCTGTTTGGAAGTTCCCCATTGTGACAGAGTACCTTAAAGCAGGCTGACTAACCGGATACAAACAGCCCTCAAGTGTTTGCACATGGAGTCCGTGTTCAAATCTCTTTACGCTGTGACTCACTGCGGCCTTAATGTGTCCTTGTTTAATTAACTTGCTTGTCCAACGTGCTCGTCACAAATGTTTTCCATTGACTTTTTTTTCCTCTGTAAGAACACAAATTCTGCCTCCGAAATGGCTCTCTCAATTTGGAATGTCCAGTCGTATTTGTAAGCTGGTGTTAAACCCGCCGTCGCCCTCTGTGTAAATTCAACGGAGCAGACACAGACAAGCACACGCTCTCCGAAACATGCTCTGCTGTCAGCCACCACTCTTTTCACTCCACATACAACAGCTGCACCTGTTTAGTCATTGCAGTGGAGCAGTACCCTTCGCCCACCACTTTGCTCTGACTGACTGATCAGGCACCGGATCAACCAGAGGGGGTCACTGTGATGAGACACACCGCCAGTTTTGCCAGATTCGAAAATGGTGAACCCACCAGAAGCCGTTTCTCCTCCGCACAATAGCATAAAAAAGTAGCTGAATTGGGGAGGGGATTTTGCGCAGTCTGACAACACTGCATACCACCAGCTGGATTTCTTCCTCCCAGGGGGGCTACTGACCGTATGCCCAACACTGGCATGGCCAGGATGATACTGGGACCATGGGGCTTGAGTCCTAGCAGGATGAGCTGCCCTGCAGCCTGCAGATGTTCATTTTGATTCATTTATTTGGGGGCAGCACACGGCCTGGAAATCACAGCACAGCTTCCTGAGGTGGTGATGCGTAAGTTGGTTTTATAACTTATGTGGCTTGGCAGGCCCGACTCCCAATGATTTCACAAAAGAAGTCATGAAGGATGACATTTTCACTGAGGTCACATGTACTGAGGCCAATATTTGATCTCATAAAAGTTTGAGAAACTGAAAATACCCAACCATGCACTCTCAACAATATGTTTAAATTCCTCTTTGGAAGTTTGTCATCATTTTCTGTGTAACAAGACAACATCCAGAGCATTAATACAGCAGGCAAATTAACTTCTGTTCATAATCGCTACAGACTGCCCACTGCATATGAATGCTTTTAAAGAGCAATGGAGTAGGCCTGCTGTATTTTTCTGCATTTGAAGTGCTTAGCTATATATAGCAGCTTCTTCCAGGCCATTGTCACATGCAGTCAAAGGGAAATACATCTTGTCCTGGAAATTTAAGTGCCAGAAAGGATACAGTACTTTGAGAACTGATGATCTAGTTAACTATTTGTCCATTTGTGCCAGTGTTGAAGCCATCTGTTTATTTTTATTCATCAAAACATTTGCTTAGCTTCCTCATTAAGAGGGCCAAGGTAATAATAACAGAACTATAGGGCTGCACATTTTTATGTTTACATTTTGGCATTTTGCAGTCACTCTTAGTTACTTAAAGAAATGGCTACATATAGCCTTTGGCAACAAATAGTGCCAATGCCAAGTCGTCAATGTCACAAGCATTAGTTGTAGTCAATACTTAATCTTGTAACATAAAGTTAGATTCCATAGTACGTGCAAGAGGGAAATGGTTCATGCAGTATTTATAGGAAGTAGGGGGGTGTACAGTGCGTTAAGTGCTCAGTGCTACAGTAGATTAAATTGCGTTCTGAAAAAAAAAACCTAAAATTTGCAAGGATGTAGACACCCCTATGCCGAGAAACTGGCATAACTTAAATTTATAACTAATCACAGCAATATTCTGGATTTGAACCTGCAACACTGAATCCAAGCTTAGTTTCCTAGTCTGTGCAATTTATGATGGTGCTGTGCTTTTGTGGAAATGAAGAACATTGCCATATCAGATATGAGAATACCTCAAAGTCTTTGCTGTTGATTGGTTGTTCATATATCATTCTGTCTGTTATGTCCATATCTAAACCTTTCAAATACATGGAAGCAATTATTTTTATTCACAATTATTATTTTCAAGTTCACTGAACTCAACAAACTGTTTGAGGAGGACAAAACAAAAACACTTGCATTAACTTATGAAAAAGAGGTTAAGGAATTCAGTCCTATGTTTGCCAAAACTGAACTGAGAAAACTGTCTTCTGAATCTTCTCTATAAACATCTCTAAATCTTAACTGTATCCAGCTGAAACTCAGTGTGAAACTGCACATACATTGAGACAAGCATGACTTCAACACTCTATAGTAAGTTTAAATACAGTGTATCTCAGCTGACTGTTTTGAGTAAAGAAGGATGTTACTTATCTCTGTGGTATGTTGCTTGAGATAAAGTAGTATTATCCTTCCCCCTTTCCCAGACCTCCTCATTCCATCAAATTATGGTTTTAAAATATCTGAACATTGTAGTAGTCACCAACCCCCAACAATGTGCTTTGAATACCAGCCTTGTGGCACCACTGATATACGATGTGCTAGATCAGCTATGCATGATGTTTCTGGTAAAAACCCTAATATAGGCCCGTGTGATTGGAGTATAAAGGGAGCAGTATTTCAAGAACAGCATCATTATCTGTGTAAAATCAGGTCCTGGTCACGGGAATCTTGTTGTTCTGTGTGCTAGTTACTGTGTCTGGTGGTTGCTTCGAGCTTGTTTAATTGGTGTTTGTTATACTGTCTGCATGGCAGATTTGAACAAGGTGTAATGCTGGTTACAGCTACTTTTAGTTAGTTAAGGTTTAAAAGAAAAAATCAGATTTATTATTCTTTTTTCTCAAATATTTCATGAAGTAGATGTAAAAGCGTGTGATTATTTTTATCAACCTCAACAATTTAATTCCAGAGCAAGGTTTAAAAGCAAGCCATATATTTGTTTGTGGGTGTGCGGTTTTACAAACTATTAAGTTAAGTTACAGCCCACTTTGAAGTAAAGTAATGGAATTCTACATACAGACAGTTAGTGAAATGTACAGGGAAATTTTTATTTCAGTTAAAAAAACATTTTTATTCAGTCAAAAATATAAACTTTAATGCCATTCCCATTCTGTTGCAGCAAGCATTTTGGTGCAAGTACGGCCTATACATTGGTGACATTTTCTGTTGTTTAATGTGGTCTGACTGGATATCACCAGTCTGGTAAGTCGTTAAGAATAACAGGGAAGTGGTTAAGTTAGCTCAGAAACCATTGGCACGAAATCTTATGGCAGGCTGCTTTGCTCAAGGCAATAGTCGCATATGAAAGTAATTGACCATGTAAACAGAGGGTGCCAAGCTCTTTTTTTAACAGCCATGTCACACTGCTGCCTGCAGTTAGTGAAGTCAAAAGGCATATTTATGCCAACCTATTTTATCTTAACAGTTGTGTTGATCAGTTTATAATTTAACCAAAACGGGTTTTTATTTAGAACAAAAATAGATCATTACGTTTTGATGGAATGACATTGTGTTTTTCTGAAGTACAGAATCACACCCAGCTAGCAAGCAAGTTGAAACACATTAAGTAGTCAGTGTGGATACACATGAACAAAGAATAAGTGTATTTGTTTTGCATTTGTAAATGCAGTGCTATACTGAATAAATAAGGATCAAGAGCAGGGCTTTGACATTAACAAGTAGCGTGTAACTTCATCACTCTTACTAGCCACTTTGGCGGGTGATGTTTTGGTAGTATTTTCTATGAATAAATATTATTACAAAACGCATCTGAAATAAGTCAATTTCAGGTGATGCTACTTGATACTACAACTCCCATGAGCACTGGGTGCACACTGTCATCCCATTGGCCCATCCAGTTCACCCTCTCACATCTTGCCCTATGACAGTGGTTTCTCAGTCCTGGAGTATCCCTGTGTATATTGGTTTTTGTTCCTACCACAATGCAATCCCAGAATTTCAGCAAGTTGTTAATTTCTCTTAATTTGGTGCTTTTCATTTTTAGTGTGATTATTTACCATTTTAAATTGCATTATGTCACAAATAGCTGTGTGTGACATGAATAATACAATTCCCATGTTCATGTTGTGCTTATTGTGCTACATTGCAAAAAGTTACATAAAAAGATACATTATTTTTAACTGATCAAATTAAAGACTGAGGTGAATCAGTAGGCTTCTAATTAGTCAAAGTGTGGACACCTGGCCACTAAAACCATCTGGAAGATAATGAAGAATTCAAAGACAAAGAAAATGATAATGAGCCAAACCTGCATTGCGTTAATAGATTTCAGGAAACAAGTGTTCAGCTACATGTTCAGGAGCCTATTGGTTAACCCCAGTCTTTAAATTGGTCCTAAAAGTTTAGTTCCTCTTGTATGTAATTGTTTGCAATATAGCACAATAAGTACAATAGGGACATGGTAGCTTAAGTGGGTAAATAATCCCTCTAAACATGAGACCAACCTAATAAAGAAAAATGTATAACTTGTTAAACCAGCAGTTATGGCCAGTGACTTTGGAAGACCACTAGCCACAGTGGCTGGTGAGCCAAAAAATTATTTGTCAAGCCCTGCTCAAGAGGCTTTGGTGTACATAACACGTATAGGCACGACTTTTTAACACTGCATTATGTATAAAAACTAGTCGATCAAGCCCATTGTGCAAGCAAAGAAATAGTAGTCATATGAATGTGGGATGAACCGTGTCCTGCACGTACTGGGACTGCCCAAAGTAGTTGTTTTCCGTCAATTAAAAAATCTGCGATGCGTAAAAATAATTACCAGCTGTCGTAGGGAACAGTCATCGTACCAGGACGGATGGATGGAGGAAATGGGATCGCCGTGTTTCGTCTGACGATATTGTGGCAACAATGCCCAGTTACTCGCACTACGGTGCAAAACGCGCAAACTTTGTCTTCAGAGAGCACTAACTATTGTTATTTTACTTAAAATTGCCAATTTTTACTTACAGTGAACTCCTTTAATCAACCCACACAAGACATAGCCTACTTATTTGCATCAGATATTAGATTGTTTTTCTTTATCCATCTTTATCCATGGCTAGGTGCTAGATTATATCATCAATACTTTGGCAATTTATTTTATGACTGTCTGACATTGCAATCAAAATATTTTTTGACGTTTTGGGTGGTGTTTATGAATTTTACTGCTCAATGCGAAAATATCCATAAAATAGGCTACTCTGCATCATTTTACAACTGCTGGAATTTTTGTTGTCTATCATCAAACTTTTAAGAACAGTTTATACGGATTCATGTTGTATTAATGCTGTTGCATTATGTGTATTGAAATTCATGTTTAGTATTCAGGACAAATACAAACTTCAAATCCCTTTTGAGATTTTTAACTGTTCACCATCAGTAAATTTAATGATAGAATTAATAGGAATTTTACACTTTTCAGTACCAAATACAAATGGAGTGCATATAAAAATGCTGAAAAGCAAATCAGTCAACTTAGGGAAAAGCCTCACTTTACTGTGAGACTGTGTCTGAATTCTGCAGCACCATCCGAGAGGTGTTTGTCATGTGACCCTCCGGCTGCATAAAGTAAAGAATGCATCAGTGTGGCTTGCAGGGTAGGCCCTATACCGAAAAGGTACTGTGCAATCGTACGGTGCACATAATGTCCAATCAGTGCTGTAAGCTTCGATGATTTGACAGTTTGACAAACATCTGACAGTTGTTCTCTGGAAATTGGCATTCCTGAACCCATCCATCATTTGTAGACACAGTGCATAATAAATGTGTCTGGACTGATTGACTGCAGGGGTATGAACAGTTTGGTTTTGCGTCAGCTTAATTTGTTTCTCAATTAATTTCAGTAACCATTTATTAATTTTATTAATTGTTAAATTTTCTCCGCATGTAAGGCATACTCTGTAGGCAGCAGTGCATCTATAAGAAACCAGTAAGGCTTCTTAACCTTGAAAGACTTGGGTTCGAACCATGTTTCTGTACCACACGTAAAAGAGCAGAGCCTCACATTTATCACATTTAGAAGTATAATATGGATTTAAAGTTAGACTAAGCCAACCAGCAAGTGCTTTGCAACTGTTGCAAAGTTGTTTATTTGTTCGGGAGAGGTCTTCTGAAAAACGTGTAGTCACCCGCTGCTTAACACAAAGCATTCCATCAGCTGAGCTCAAACATTACTGCACTGTGAGTGGAGCCAGTGCTGCAGGCTGGCCGCACACACCAAAAAGGCCAGAGCAGCCATTGATGAGTGATGATGCGGGGAGGGCCCAGCCAACCAAGACCCGCCCTCTTTGGCCGATGCAATGATCAGTTATGTGTTGCTCAGCTGGAATCACACAACGGACATTTTAAGCAAGTCACTGAGCTTATAAACAAGGGCCTCGATTGCCTCAGTTGCATCAGTCAGGAGGTCTTACAGTTTATTGTATGATTTATTTACTTATTTCAGTTTTTCTGCTGCAAAATTCAACTGGTTCATTTGTTATGTTTCACAGTCTTTCATTTAAATTAGCTACGTGATGAAAACTTTGTCTAAAAAGGTTAGCAAGTTTGATTTGTTTTATACTTCAGTCCTAATTGGTTTGTGGTATTACAATGCAGCATGAATTACTCTCTTGGAGGATATGCCCACACTTACGCACACATTCACCAACACACACCACACACAGAATATGGCAGATTTATTGATTAGAACATATTTTTAAATGTGTGTTGCACTGTGGTCTCTTCTGGGAAATCTTGTTTTCCTGGCATGGTGTACCATACACAGGCTCTCCTTTGATATTAGCATTACTGATTCATCTCCCCAAGAGCTCTTTCTCCTGAGCGAAGCCCAAGACCTGGCATGGGTGTAAATTGTGCCACAACATCTCTTAATTTTTGAGTCTTTAAGACAAGTCACCGGCATCATCTTATATGAAACAAATAGATAATGTTCATATGAAATTAATAGGAAACAGGATGGAGTCTTAAGTGCTCTTCATCCTATGTTTGATGATGAGAATAAGCCATTCAGCCTGTTTAAACTCGTGAATTTCCTGTGTTTCCACCTGGTATGTGAGAATAGGCCATTGTCTAACACACATAGGCTGGGATTTACATATCTATCTCATTAGAATTCTGTTCAATTAACCCTTTTAAGAAATACTGTCTGGATTCCAAACAGTTAGATGTCAGCATTGACTTTCCACTGCCTCTTATTTTCATAGGGAAATTTAGAGGCTGATAGTGCATATCCAACCCTTTGTTGTGTGCCCGAGTGGACTTCACGGTTTAAATAGTTTGCATTTTTACCAGTCCGGTGAATACTTAGCAGTTGTTTTTTTCCTTCTCTGCCTCTTCTCTTGTTTCATCAACAACATCAACATTATCATGTTTATGGATCTTTTATACTTCCTCCCAGGTACACATATGAGGAGGGTTATTTGTTTTGAAGTCAGCCAACACTGATGTCAGTCAGTAGTTTTGCGTGACAGTTGCTATAGATGGTTTTATTGAACCTTTCAAGACAATGTAAGGTACAACGATTGTGGTGTTATACTGGACGAAGCTGCAAACCTGGCACAGTGGCGGTACCGGTGTGTTTCACAGCTGTAGCCGTGTGCCAGCCAAAACATATTTACTGTAAGCAAAAACCAAAAGAAAAAGGAATTTAAGCAGAATTACCGTGGGATTGTGCTGCCGCCGTTCGTCACTCTCCCCCCTCTGCGGGGCTCCCCATCCCCCCGCCCCCCCCCCGGAGCTTATGTAAACTAGCTGTGGAGTCAGGGCAAGCTGCGCTATTTTTAGCCGCAGCACTGCAGAGCAGAAACTGGCTGAGGATCACGTGTGCCAGGGCTTGAATCAAAGGGAGTATCCCGGCAATGCGTTGTAAACAAAAGGAAGGTCATCAGCAGAGAGGCGAGGCTAAAAAAAAAAAAAAAAAAAAGCAAGTTGCTGGTCTGCTCTCCAGAGCTGGTGCTGTCTGCCCACACATAATGTCCACTCCTTTTTTTTTGTACATACACACACACGTACGCACTTGCTCACTAGATCTCACAAGCAATACATTATAGATCCAAATCCTCGTGAGATAGTTCAAATCCACAGCGTATACTAAATCATTACGTGTCCTCGTATGATTACCACGAGAGGTGCTTATTTTGGAAGCAAAGGCGCTCTCGTGTTTCCTCAGGGCATTGAAGGTGTAAGTGTGATCTAGCTGTGATCAGGGCGGCAGGCAGGCACAGCGGTCCCAGAGCCTCAGGTAGTGTGTGTTCTGGCTGAGGGAGTTTTGATGGCGGTGGAGAGGTGGCGGAGGCAGCCTGCGGTTGGAACAGACAGCTTGCCTCCGTCTGAGGCCTCCCTGGATTAGGCTACCGCCGTCTCTCCCCGTCACTCACGAGCACACTAGAGGGAGGTGGGGGGGGGGGGGGCATGAGCAGACAGGTGAGACTACAGGATGCAAGCAAGGAGATCAGAGAGGACAGTTTTTGTACATTCAGATAATTTCATGATTATTATCCATAATATCCTTGTATTCCCTCTTGCGTTCTATGAGATCTCCTTGTCAGGTGCTACTGAAGCTGACTTTGGATAGCTAGTGTTATTTTTCAGGCCTTGCAAGAACAACTTCCTTTTTTTGACTTCAGTAGTTTAGTACAGTGTTACAGTACAATGCAGTTCAGTACAGTCTCACACAGTATAGGTTTATTCATAGGTTCTTAGTTCATAAGAACCAACAAACCCACTCTAGGTTATTATTTTTATTTTCCCTTCTCTCATTGATCAGTTAATAGCTACTCATTTTGTTCTTTTGTTTGTTCTCTCTGTTGTTTTATTTTGTTGTTTGCTAGACTCGTTCATCTTTGACAGTTGCATTAAACCGATTCTTCGATCACATGACCCTTGCACATCATGTTCTGTGGCAAGACGTCTTCTTGTGTGATGTGGAGGGGTAAACTGGTTTTAGTCTTGATTGACATTTCCAATAGCGTCTGAACTTAATGATGTGATTGGGTGCAGAACTAATCATTATGGCTTTTGTATATGGTACATCCAGTTGTAATGCACATTCGCAGATTAATACGGCAATAAATGTCCAGGGTTGAGCTTTGTAGACCTGACCTGAGAAGGGGCCAAGCCGCGTGTCTGGGATCGCAGTGATGCAAGCGTGGGCAGACCAAGGGAAAGGAGTGGTATCAACCAACTGTCAAGGTTTCCATAGGAACCCAGCTGTAGCTGAAAAGCAGGCAGGGTCAGCAGAAGAGATCCCTATGCAGCAGAGAAGTGTGCCACCTGCAGGCTGCTACAGGAATGACAGTCAAGAGGGTCCTGGCAGGCACAGATAGAGTACTATTTTAGGCTTCTAATTTTATCCATTTTTCCCAGAGCTTGATTCTGCAGAAAAGCAGTTTTGTAGTTTACTAATTTGATCCCAAATAATCAACCAACAACACTCAGTTTTAAATAAATACTTAAAGAGTGGGGGGAAAAAAACTGCATAGCCTACAGATACTGTAAATCAGGGCTGCCCAACCCTGTTTCTGGAGATCTACCGTCCTGTAGGTATTGATGTAATTAGGCACACCAGATTCTAATGAGCAGATCTGTGAGATCACTAGCTGTTGAATGAGGTGTACTTTGTTAGGGTTGGACTGAAAACTTGCAGGACGGTAGATCTCCAGAAACAGGGTTGAGCAGCCTTGCTCTAAAATGTATTACAACTATACTGTACAAAAAACTGTATACCTCGGGTAAACTGTGTAATGGAGATGCATTTGTAATGAACAAAAATTAATGAATTTGCACAAAAATTATGTTTCTCAAACAAAAATTACACTCATAAAAAATACTAAAATGGGTTTATGGGGGTTATCATTTAAAAAGTGAAATTACTTTGTGTTATTGTAAATTAAACTCTTGTTGGTATTTTTAACTGGTGAAATGTAATGGATGCATTGTTTTTGAATTATATTTATTCTTACTCTATTTAGTATACAGTATATGTTGAGTTGATGTTTTGACTGGCAAACTACACAGTGTTTTGACTGTGAAATGATTCTCTGTGAGATAGCCGTAACTTCAAATTAGATTATAAAACTAGGGCTTTTTTTAGAACAAATTTCTAAAGCTTTGTCGTGTGTCTTCCCACATTTTTACATACTGTATTTATTCAGCAGTTAGGTCTGTTTACACATTTGTAGTTTGTGTAATCTTCGAGTGTGTTGCCTTTCTCAGAGTTAAATTTAGAAGTGCAGACTCTGTCTTACATCTGTGGATGGAAACAACTTTTTTAAATGTATTTCTTAATTTGACTACTGTCAGGAAGTTGCATACCATCTTCATATAAAAATATACTGCCAGAGATGGAAGATATGTGAAGTCTTTTCATATATTGTTATGTTACAAAGTGAGTCTGTATGTATTCATTTCTATTACACTTTATAACATGGCCCAAAGCAGATGTCATTCACGATGCTAACTATGATAATGCAGCTTGAAAGAACCAATTGTGTGACCTTAAACTACTTCCATAGTTGTAGGTTCCATAGCTTGAATCTTAAAGGGAGGGCCCATGGTCTGCTTCCTCTCCAGGGTACTCAGGACCTAGTACATGATTTCTGTTACTTTTTTCTTCCAAAGCAACACTCTTAAACTTCGCCCTCATAATTCAATTTGGTATCTAGTAGGATCTAGTACATGGTTTTTGTTCATTTCTTCTTGCAAAACAGCATCCTGAAACCTTAAATTTTGAGGATGCTGTTCACCTAGGCCTGTAATGCATAGGACAAGACATTGGTGATTCCCCTGACTGTCCCATAGCTGCTCACAATGCTCCCAATTGCAGCGAGTTTCATTGCTCCAGCAACCTTGCTCCAGAGCTTGCTAAGAATGCATGCCACTTCCTGTTGGCTTATTTATGATCTCTTCCCGAAACGTTGATGGTGATGCTCGCCGCAAATGTCTGGTTCGTTTGTGTGAATGCGGAAGGGTCTAAATTTGGAACCCCAAACGCGCTGCCAATGGCACTTCTGTCATAGCGTGCGGGGTAATTATAACCCTGATGTCTGCAGGGGGAAAAGACTATATATATGCCCCATTGTTACAAGCCACGGAGCAGAAGTTGGCATCGTGCGCGCAGAGCTGTTTGATTTACAGTAGCGCTGGCTTCACCCTGGCTGCTGTGTCCGGCTGTCTTCAGTCACTTTAGAAATGTTACCAGCCCTTGGAAAAACATTCTGTACATAAAAGACAACTCCAGTCTACCAGCGCGCATAATTCTGACTTTGATTTGGAGGGGAAAAAGCTGGCTTCCCTCTTGTACCTCTGCTGTGGTATTATCCTCTGGTACAGGGAGTGTGAGACTGGCCCTATTTTTAACTTGAAGTTCTGCCAGACGTGGCCGTGTCGTCCTCTTCTGGTGTCACGAACAAAAAGCACCAAGCGCCATCCTTGGAGAAAGAAAATACCCCCATGCTTAGTCGGCAGGAGATTAGAGGTCTTTCCAGTGTGGCCAACTGCAGTGAAGGGCTCTTCCTCTTTCCCGAGTGCATTCACTGTGGCTGGTTTCCCCTGCACGCCAGAACTCTCGCTGTCTTGGTCTTTGTCTTTGTGTTTACACTTCATCGTGGGTGTTCTTCATTGGTGGTTTGGCAGTTCAGCTTTGTACACATTGTGCTATCTCTTTTCCTCTTTTGTCTTCTAGTGTGGCACTTGTAAAGTTTGCCAGGACAGTACTTTCTTTTGGTTGCTAAATTTTCTGAACCAAAAAGAAAAACACAATTGGTTTATTTCTCATGTTATTTCTTAAGCAAAAAAATGGAATATTGTTCTGTAATGCTTATGGTGCATGGAAATTCATAATTGCTGTCAAATCAAATTTCAGGAAGAGCATTAACTTGCTACAGTGTACCTCTGTATGAGGCTGGGACCTGGGGCTTCCCCATAAACAAAATTAACTTGTTGTCTGAACTCACGCTACAGTGCCGTAATATAGCACTGCTTACTTTAACTGGTTTGGAGCAAATGTGAGGGTTTGGACCAGAGTGAGCACCAGGTGCTCAGGGGTGAACCTCCATGTCCAGTCAGACCACGGCAATCAGTCATTCAAGGGCAATGATGACGCTGCCAAAATGATCATTTACCTGCTACCTACAGTTTAATTAGAAGAGCTAACCTGTAGGCAGGCGATGTGCATGTGTAGTAATGTAAGTTTTCTGAGCAATCTTGATTGATTTATACTTGGCAGAGAGGAAATGCTGTCTTATGTAATTGCACGCAAAGATAATGCTATTGTCTGGCTTGCCTGCCCTCTGGTGGCAGAATCGTGCACATGCAGCAAGATGAACTGAAACTCTGTAAAAAATCTCCTGCAGGGGAGCTGGTTAGCTTGTGTGTGGCCCTTGTACCATTCCAAAAATATTGTATTCTAATCTGGTAATAAAAATAGGTCTTCTGAAGTTCAGCTGGCATCACTGTTCAAACTGATTACAAAATGCCTCATAATTTAATGCATTTTCTCCATTCCTTCCCTCCAGCTTTTTGGACAGAATTGACTTAGTAAGACAGAATGACTACACGCCAACAGACCAGGTAAGGTTCCCTGTAAAAACATGAATCAGGGCTTTGAATATTTACACAATAATACTCTAATTCCTTTATAATAGGAAATTAGTATAATATATAGTATAAATATATATATTATATA
This sequence comes from Anguilla anguilla, assembly GCF_013347855.1. Taxonomy (NCBI): domain Eukaryota; kingdom Metazoa; phylum Chordata; class Actinopteri; order Anguilliformes; family Anguillidae; genus Anguilla; species Anguilla anguilla. The sequence continues at coordinate 19,323,018 of NC_049204.1, read as the reverse complement.
TTATATATATATATATAAATATAGTATAATACCACACGTGTTATGCTCATTCTGCAGATGTAATGTTATAGTGTATAGTATTTTGTAAGATTTATTTTTGGTGATTATTTTGCCATGTTGATGGGTTTCTAATGAGTCAGTCTTCCCTTTCCTGTAGGACCTGCTTCGCTGCAGAGTGTTGACTTCAGGGATTTTTGAAACGCGTTTTCAAGTGGACAAAGTGAATTTTCAGTAAGTGCCTTTGCTGTAATTGTAATTGCTTCATGTGAACATTAAGCCTGGTGCTTGTTGTTTTTTCTAACTGGGGGATATAGTGCCAAATAAATTGTACGGTTGCTATTGAAGTCCTGAGAAATGGTCCCTTGCGACAGCCAGCGCAGGACCTACATTGTTTTTCATGACTTTTCTGGAGTACTTTATTCCACCCCAATACATTATTTTGGTTTGTTATTTCCTGTAATCAGAATGTTCATAGACTAACTGAAGCAAAGAGCACACATAAGTACTGCACTTCAGTTATGCCCCATGAATGTACTCCTCCCAGAGATTTACAGAATCTGCTAAGCAAGCATATCCACGAGGGGGAGTGTGGAGCGTGGGTTTTTAAAACGAAATTGAGGCAACTCAGGGATTATAATTCTCTCTTTCTCTCTCTCTCTCTCTCTCTCCCTCCCTCCCCCCCCTCTCTCAGTATGTTTGATGTTGGTGGCCAGAGGGATGAGAGGAAAAAGTGGATCCAGTGTTTTAATGGTGAGTTGTATTTCATGGGCCTATGCTGCATGGGTAATGAGCTGTATTTTATGCTCAGAAGATGGGCAGACTATTCTTTAATTAAAATGAAGTTGCTCTGAATTTTTAAACAAGTGATATTGTTTCCCAAAAAGATAGTTATAAAAAGTTTAAGTACTTTGTGCACCCTCCTTCCACCCACCCTCACAATGATAGCATTACTCGTGTGTGTCTTCTTTAGTGTTTTTTAAGCGTGGTGAATATATTGGGGGGAACTATAGTAGATGGTATTGCAGCTCACTTTTTGCATAAAATGCCTAAATTCACCATTTCCCTCCATACGTTGAGCCTGTGCGAGCACTGCTCTGATGCTCAGGAACTGCAGTTTCACCGGCGTTCGTATTTCTGTCCCTAGATGTCACGGCTATCATCTTTGTCGTTGCGAGCAGCAGCTACAACATGGTAATAAGGGAGGACAACGACACAAACAGGCTACGGGAAGCGCTGGACCTCTTCAGCAAAATCTGGAACAACAGGTTACTGTATCCTCCTTAGTTTATATCGTATCCATGTTATAACCTGCTTCGTAACTGTTGATTAAAAAACCGAATGTATATTCAATTGCAAGAACTGGCTGAAAAGAATTGCGGCTATTATTGTATACCTTTCTGTGCTGAGATGGAACCTGCCAGATTGAGAAAGACTGTTTGACCCGCTTAGCACCACATTTCAAATGTGCCATCCCTGCGTCACTGGCCTACATTGACAGAAACTCGGCGAGAGAACAGAACAACATGTACACTGCAGCAGATTCATTAGAGTTTCCTCCAATTACTATGGAACTGCTGGTATTACCACCTGTGGTAGATTCATTACCGTTTCCTCCAGTTACTGTGGTACTCCTAGCGAAACTTTCTGTGTTGCTCTCCGATGTTTGACCCAGTTCTTCCCACGTTTACAGGTTTTTACGGACCATTTCGGTCATCTTGTTCTTGAACAAGCAGGACATGCTGGCTGAGAAGGTGTTAGCAGGGAAATCCAAAATTGAAGACTACTTTCCTGAATATGCTCGTTACACCATACCAACTGAAGGTATGTATTAAATGTGTCTGAGAAACCTTGGTTTTGAAGTGTTATTGCACTTCTGCTCTGTGGAGAAATTGGAATAAATTATTCAAATTTATAGCCAAATACAAACTTACCTTTATTATGAAGTTGTTTATAACTTAACTACATGCATCCAACTGGCTTATAGCTTCTCTGCAGATGACAGCCACCATTTTGTTTATAATGTATACGCTGTGTAGACATGCCCTAAACTGGTTAATTGTACGTTCGCTTGTCTTCTGGTGTAGTTTAAATCAAAGTTTTCCTAAGCATCTTTCCTCTTGAATAGCAACTCCTGAGCCTGGAGAAGACCCAAAAGTGACAAGGGCAAAGTTTTTCATCAGAGATGAATTCCTTGTGAGTACTGCAGTGTATTTAAGTTATTCATAATCCTATAATTTGAGTTATAATATAAGCATGCCCAAATGTGAAAAACAAGTATGTGCTTTCTCTGATTGTACTGAATGCTCAGCCTATAATTGCCATGAAGGAGCAATCGAACCAAACCTGATTGTTTTCAGTAACCCAAAGTTGGTTTATTTGACTTGTGCTTTATCATGAAGTATAATTGAACTTAGCCTTGAGACAAGGAACATACGACTTACTAAAGTTCCTTCCATGTCTTTATTTTTAAAAGTCTTGTCTTCAGTTTTACTCACTAATGACAACAGATATACATTACATGATATAAATATGTGAAAGTATGGTATTAGAAATTTGCACTGTCCCATTTTAGAAAATAACCCTCCCAGTGTGGAATACTACACAGGGACACTGAGTAATCACCTTATACAGAAATAAAATATAAAAACGGGATTTCATGAGACTGCATAACAGACCGTAATCCTAAGGATTATTGTCCTTCAAATAATATTGGCCAGTGTTATGAGCATCTGTTTTGATATCTGTGTGCGTGCATGTGTGACTGTGTGCATGCAATGGGTGCACGCGTGCATGCATGTGTGCGTACTTGTGTGTGTGTTCTAACATATGTTTATGTTTTGAGATAATAACATATACAGTACAGCTTATGTATTAATGTACAGTTCTATATATGGAATGGCTTATGTATTAACTTATTGTACTGTACATGGAGCTTATGTATTAACTTCAGCACACTCCCATTTTAAGGCTGAAAGATTTTAAGGCTAAATGTACATGTAAAATCGGCCACAATCAAAGTAAGTAAAGCCGGACACCCACCGCACGCGTATTGACCGCGAGCGCACTACGCGCGTATTACGCGCGTAACTGAAGCGTAGTTGAAGTACTGTTATTACAACGGCAGCGGGCGACGTCCTCTCCACCAGATGCGAACGCGTCGCGAACCGGCTGCGAAGCTTGCGCGACACAAGCGAACTGAAGCGTAGTTTTTCGCTTCTGTTCTATTTTTTCGGCTTGTCGCGCGTCACGATGGCCTGTTTATACACAGAAATATGCTCTAAAATACTAGGTATACATGCTCTGATTTATATTTCATCCTTATTAGGCTACTGGGGGTGTGTCCATAGTTCCCTCCCAGATATTTTATAAGCAGCTAAAAAAAAATACAAGCCTTTTCGTTTTTGTATTGTCCTTGCAGAAAAAAAAACAAACAAACAAAAAAAAACTGGAACCTGGGGAAAAGGCAAAATTAGTTTCGCTATCTTATTTTGCCGGATGGGGTAAATTTGAAAATACACCACAGAAAGACGTAGCCTATTGAATGATGTAGACGTGAATGCACCGAGCAGCGGTTTGTTAGCTCGAGTGTTGGAAGGTAGTTTTTAACCAACCATTGCTCAGCCTATTTGACTTCTCCGATGTCTTCGTTCGCCGTGCTTTCAAAAAGGGCTTGTTAATAAAAATCTGATAATCCACAGAGCTTTAAAAAATCAGATTATTTAGTGGTCTTGCCGATGAAAATGCACCTATTTTATAAATTAAGTTGTAAGCAAGCCTTTATTGCACTTGTACTTCAAAGCTTCCAGTGTTCATGGCGTTGTGGTGTTCATATCCCTTCAAGATTAAACTGTTACGCTATCTTTTTGATGATTAGCTGATTTTACTAAATCTGATCCTATAAATGTTTTGACGTGAATGACAAGACAACACGGGAATTCCCAATGGTTGATTACGGATTATTATTTATTATTATTATTATTATTATTATTATTATTATTATTATTATTATTATTATCATTACATATTCTTCATGAAATTGGCACGCTTGTTAACCAAGCAAATAAATTAAATGGGTTTTCAGGTGTTTTCAATGGTACCAATGGCTTCAAATTAGAGTTAAGGGCTCAAATTATGGTTCAGCTAGGGTTAGGGTTAGGAAAACGGTAAGTCTGAGGGTTGAGGCAAGTTTACGGTTGTGTTCAGCAGCTTGAAGAAAGGTTGGGACATAAGTTTTATTGATTTTGAATGAAGCAAAAAAAATGTCTAGTAGCATGTCTGCCCATGACCATACAAAATGTCTAATACATGCATGTTTTTCTTAGGGAGAACATTTTTCTTTTTTAAATGGCCTCATACATATGATTTTGCATTTAAATTATAGTATTCATGATATTTACCTTGTTTTCCATCCATTTTAAATGGGTTTTCAGGTGTTTTCAATGGTACCAATGGCTTCAAATTAGAGTTAAGGGCTCAAATTAGGGTTCAGCTAGGGTTAGGGTTAGGAAAACCGTAAGTCTGAGGGTTGAGGCAAGTTTACGGTTGTGTTCAGCAGCTTGAGGAAAGGTTGGGACATGAGTTTTATTGAATTTGAATGAAGCAAAAAAAATGTCTAGTAGCATGTGTACCCATGACCATACAAAATGTCTAATACATGCATGTTTTTCTTAGGGAGAACATTTTTCTTTTTTAAATGACCTCATACATATGATTTTGCATTTAAATTATAGTATTCATGATATTTACCTTGTTTTCCATCCATTTTAAATGGGTTTTCAGGTGTTTTCAATGGTACCAATGGCTTCAAATTAGAGTTAAGGGCTCAAATTAGGGTTCAGCTAGGGTTAGGGTTAGGAAAACGGTAAGTCTGAGGGTTGAGGCAAGTTTACGGTTGTGTTCAGCAGCTTGAAGAAAGGTTGGGACATGAGTTTTATTGATTTTGAATGAAGCAAAAAAAAATGTCTAGTAGCATGTGTACCCATGACCATACAAAATGTCTAATACATGCATGTTTTTCTTAGGGAGAACATTTTTCTTTTTTAAATGGCCTCATACATATGATTTTGCATTTAAATTATAGTATTCATGATATTTACCTTGTTTTCCATCCATTTTAAATGGGTTTTCAGGTGTTTTCAATGGTACCAATGGCTTCAAATTAGAGTTAAGGGCTCAAATTAGGGTTCAGCTAGGGTTAGGGTTAGGAAAACGGTAAGTCTGAGGGTTGAGGCAAGTTTACGGTTGTGTTCAGCAGCTTGAGGAAAGGTTGGGACATGAGTTTTATTGAATTTGAATGAAGCAAAAAAAATGTCTAGTAGCATGTGTACCCATGACCATACAAAATGTCTAATACATGCATGTTTTTCTTAGGGAGAACATTTTTCTTTTTTAAATGACCTCATACATATGATTTTGCATTTAAATTATAGTATTCATGATATTTACCTTGTTTTCCATCCATTTTAAATGGGTTTTCAGGTGTTTTCAATGGTACCAATGGCTTCAAATTAGAGTTAAGGGCTCAAATTAGGGTTCAGCTTGTGTTTGGGTTAGGAAAACGGTAAGTCTGAGGGTTGAGGCAAGTTTACGGTTGTGTTCAGCAGCTTGAAGAAAGGTTGGGACATGAGTTTTATTGATTTTGAATGAAGCAAAAAAAAATGTCTAGTAGCATGTGTACCCATGACCATACAAAATGTCTAATACATGCATGTTTTTCTTAGGGAGAACATTTTTCTTTTTTAAATGGCCTCATACATATGATTTTGCATTTAAATTATAGTATTCATGATATTTACCTTGTTTTCCATCCATTTTAAATGGGTTTTCAGGTGTTTTCAATGGTACCAATGGCTTCAAATTAGAGTTAAGGGCTCAAATTAGGGTTCAGCTAGGGTTAGGGTTAAGAAAACGGTAAGTCTGAGGGTTGAGGCAAGTTTACGGTTGTGTTCAGCAGCTTGAAGAAAGGTTGGGACATGAGTTTTATTGATTTTGAATGAAGCAAAAAAAATGTCTAGTAGCATGTGTACCCATGACCATACAAAATGCCTAATACATGCATGTTTTTCTTAGGGAGAACATTTTTCTTTTTTAAATGGCCTCATACATATGATTTTGCATTTAAATTATAGTATTTATGATATTTACCTTGTTTCCCATCCATTTTAAATGGGTTTTCAGGTGTTTTCAATGGTACCAATGGCTTCAAATTAGAGTTAAGGGCTCAAATTAGGGTTCAGCTAGGGTTAGGGTTAGGAAAACGGTAAGTCTGAGGGTTGAGGCAAGTTTACGGTTGTGTTCAGCAGCTTGAAGAAAGGTTGGGACATGAGTTTTATTGATTTTGAATGAAGCAAAAAAAATGTCTAGTAGCATGTGTACCCATGACCATACAAAATGTCTAATACATGCATGTTTTTCTTAGGGAGAACATTTTTCTTTTTTAAATGACCTCATACATATGATTTTGCATTTAAATTATAGTATTCATGATATTTCCCTTGTTTTCCATCCATTTTAAATGGGTTTTCAGGTGTTTTCAATGGTACCAATGGCTTCAAATTAGAGTTAAGGGCTCAAATTAGGGTTCAGCTAGGGTTAGGGTTAAGAAAACGGTAAGTCTGAGGGTTGAGGCAAGTTTACGGTTGTGTTCAGCAGCTTGAAGAAAGGTTGGGACATGAGTTTTATTGATTTTGAATGAAGCAAAAAAAATGTCTAGTAGCATGTGTACCCATGACCATACAAAATGCCTAATACATGCATGTTTTTCTTAGGGAGAACATTTTTCTTTTTTAAATGGCCTCATACATATGATTTTGCATTTAAATTATAGTATTTATGATATTTACCTTGTTTCCCATCCATTTTAAATGGGTTTTCAGGTGTTTTCAATGGTACCAATGGCTTCAAATTAGAGTTAAGGGCTCAAATTAGGGTTCAGCTAGGGTTAGGGTTAGGAAAACGGTAAGTCTGAGGGTTGAGGAAAGTTTACGGTTGTGTTCAGCAGCTTGAAGAAAGGTTGGGACATGAGTTTTATTGATTTTGAATGAAGCAAAAAAAATGTCTAGTAGCATGTGTACCCATGACCATACAAAATGTCTAATACATGCATGTTTTTCTTAGGGAGAACATTTTTCTTTTTTAAATGACCTCATACATATGATTTTGCATTTAAATTATAGTATTCATGATATTTACCTTGTTTCCCATCCATTTTAAATGGGTTTTCAGGTGTTTTCAATGGTACCAATGGCTTCAAATTAGAGTTAAGGGCTCAAATTAGGGTTCAGCTAGGGTTAGGGTTAGGAAAACGGTAAGTCTGAGGGTTGAGGCAAGTTTACGGTTGTGTTCAGCAGCTTGAAGAAAGGTTGGGACATGAGTTTTATTGATTTTGAATGAAGCAAAAAAAATGTCTAGTAGCATGTGTACCCATGACCATACAAAATGTCTAATACATGCATGTTTTTCTTAGGGAGAACATTTTTCTTTTTTAAATGACCTCATACATATGATTTTGCATTTAAATTATAGTATTCATGATATTTACCTTGTTTTCCATCCATTTTAAATGGGTTTTCAGGTGTTTTCAATGGTACCAATGGCTTCAAATTAGAGTTACGCCGGGCACCCACCGCACGCGTCGCGTAAGCGTCGCGTAAACAGCAGGGCGAAGCAGCACGACGCGACGCGTAGGGTGTCTCCACTGGTTCCGTTTGTGTCGCGCAAAGGCTTGCGTAAAAGCTATATATTCCCAGTAGCTCTCGCAGTCTGCAGTGGGCTTACATCGTGTATCTCACGTTTGTTCAGGACTTTTGATTATGGGTTAAGTGAATACTTGGTGAGAGACCTTTTTCATTCTGTTAATTTGGTAATATTTCTTAATATTTTTTTATATGTAAATACGTGAGAAAGTAAACGCTTTAAAAAATTACCATAAACTTAAATCGCAACGTAGCCTGCATAACAATCTAACAACGGTATTAATTTATTTGCTTGGTTAACAAGCGTGCCAACTTTGTGAAGAATATGTAATGATTATAATAATAATAATAATAATAATAATCCATAATCAACCATTGGGAATTCCCGTGTCGTCTTGTTATTCACGTCAAAACATTTATATGATCATATTTAGTAAAATCAGTTCATCGTCAAAAAGATAACAGTTTAAACTTGAAGGGATATGAACACCACAACGTCATGAACACCGGAAGCTTTGAAGTACAAGTGCAAAAAAGGCTTGCTTACAACTTCATTTATAAAATAGGTGCATTTTCATCGGCAAGACCACTAAATAATCTGATTTTTTTTAAAGCTCTGTGGATTATCTGATTTTTATTAACAAGCCCTTTTTGAAAGCACGGCGAACGAAGACATCAGAGAAGTCAAATAGGCTGAGCAATGGTTGGTTAAAAACTACCTTCCAACATTCGAGCTAACAAACCGCTGCTCGGTGCATTCACTTCTACGTCATTCAATAGGCTACGATTTTCTGTGGTGTATTTTCAAATTTACCCCACCCCCTCCGCAAAATAAGACAGCGAAACTAAGTTTGCCTTTTCCCCAGGTTCCAGTTATTTATTTATTTATTTTTACAAAACGAAAAGGCTTGTATTTTTTTTTTTTGCTGCTTATAAAATATCTGGGAGGTAACTAGGGACACACCCCCAGTAATATAAGGATGAAATATAAATCAGAGCATGTATACCTAGCATTTTAGAGCATATTTCTGTGTATAAACAGGCCACCGTGACGCGCGACAAGCCGAAAAAATAGAACAGAAGCGAAAAACTACGCTTCAGTTCGCTTGTGTCGCGCGAGCTTCGCAGCCGGTACGCGACGCGTTCGCATCTGGTGGAGACGACGTCGCCCGCTGCCGTTGTAATAACAGTACTTCAACTACGCTTCAGTTACGCGCGTAATACGCGCGTAGTGCGCTCGCGGTCGATACGCGTGCGGTGGGTGCCCGGCTTTAAGGGCTCAAATTAGGGTTCAGCTAGGGTTAGGGTTAGGAAAACGGTAAGTCTGAGGGTTGAGGCAAGTTTACGGTTGTGTTCAGCAGCTTGAAGAAAGGTTGGGACATGAGTTTTATTGATTTTGAATGAAGCAAAAAAAAATGTCTAGTAGCATGTGTACCCATGACCATACAAAATGTCTAATACATGCATGTTTTTCTTAGGGAGAACATTTTTCTTTTTTAAATGGCCTCATACATATGATTTTGCATTTAAATTATAGTATTCATGATATTTACCTTGTTTCCCATCCATTTTAAATGGGTTTTCAGGTGTTTTCAATGGTACCAATGGCTTCAAATTAGAGTTAAGGGCTCAAATTAGGGTTCAGCTAGGGTTAGGGTTAGGAAAACGGTAAGTCTGAGGGTTGAGGCAAGTTTACGTTTGTGTTCAGCAGCTTGAAGAAAGGTTGGGACATGAGTTTTATTGATTTTGAATGAAGCAAAAAAAATGTCTAGTAGCATGTGTACCCATGACCATACAAAATGTCTAATACATGCATGTTTTTCTTAGGGAGAACATTTTTCTTTTTTAAATGGCCTCATACATATGATTTTGCATTTAAATTATAGTATTCATGATATTTACCTTGTTTCCCATCCATTTTAAATGGGTTTTCAGGTGTTTTCAATGGTACCAATGGCTTCAAATTAGAGTTAAGGGCTCAAATTAGGGTTCAGCTAGGGTTAGGGTTAGGAAAACGGTAAGTCTGAGGGTTGAGGCAAGTTTACGGTTGTGTTCAGCAGCTTGAGGAAAGGTTGGGACATGAGTTTTATTGAATTTGAATGAAGCAAAAAAAATGTCTAGTAGCATGTGTACCCATGACCATACAAAATGTCTAATACATGCATGTTTTTCTTAGGGAGAACATTTTTCTTTTTTAAATGACCTCATACATATGATTTTGCATTTAAATTATAGTATTCATGATATTTACTTTGTTTTCCATCCATTTTAAATGGGTTTTCAGGTGTTTTCAATTGTACCAATGGCTTCAAATTAGAGTTAAGGGCTCAAATTAGGGTTCAGCTAGGGTTAGGGTTAGGAAAACGGTAAGTCTGAGGGTTGAGGCAAGTTTACGGTTGTGTTCAGCAGCTTGAAGAAAGGTTGGGACATGAGTTTTATTGATTTTGAATGAAGCAAAAAAAATGTCTAGTAGCATGTGTACCCATGACCATACAAAATGTCTAATACATGCATGTTTTTCTTAGGGAGAACATTTTTCTTTTTTAAATGACCTCATACATATGATTTTGCATTTAAATTATAGTATTCATGATATTTACCTTGTTTTCCATCCATTTTAAATGGGTTTTCAGGTGTTTTCAATGGTACCAATGGCTTCAAATTAGAGTTAAGGGCTCAAATTAGGGTTCAGCTAGGGTTAGGGTTAAGAAAACGGTAAGTCTGAGGGTTGAGGCAAGTTTACGGTTGTGTTCAGCAGCTTGAGGAAAGGTTGGGACATGAGTTTTATTGAATTTGAATGAAGCAAAAAAAATGTCTAGTAGCATGTGTACCCATGACCATACAAAATGTCTAATACATGCATGTTTTTCTTAGGGAGAACATTTTTCTTTTTTAAATGACCTCATACATATGATTTTGCATTTAAATTATAGTATTCATGATATTTCCCTTGTTTTCCATCCATTTTAAATGGGTTTTCAGGTGTTTTCAATGGTACCAATGGCTTCAAATTAGAGTTAAGGGCTCAAATTAGGGTTCAGCTAGGGTTAGGGTTAAGAAAACGGTAAGTCTGAGGGTTGAGGCAAGTTTACGGTTGTGTTCAGCAGCTTGAAGAAAGGTTGGGACATGAGTTTTATTGATTTTGAATGAAGCAAAAAAATGTCTAGTAGCATGTGTACCCATGACCATACAAAATGCCTAATACATGCATGTTTTTCTTAGGGAGAACATTTTTCTTTTTTAAATGGCCTCATACATATGATTTTGCATTTAAATTATAGTATTCATGATATTTACCTTGTTTCCCATCCATTTTAAATGGGTTTTCAGGTGTTTTCAATGGTACCAATGGCTTCAAATTAGAGTTAAGGGCTCAAATTAGGGTTCAGCTAGGGTTAGGGTTAGGAAAACGGTAAGTCTGAGGGTTGAGGCAAGTTTACGGTTGTGTTCAGCAGCTTGAAGAAAGGTTGGGACATGAGTTTTATTGATTTTGAATGAAGCAAAAAAAATGTCTAGTAGCATGTGTACCCATGACCATACAAAATGTCTAATACATGCATGTTTTTCTTAGGGAGAACATTTTTCTTTTTTAAATGACCTCATACATATGATTTTGCATTTAAATTATAGTATTCATGATATTTACCTTGTTTTCCATCCATTTTAAATGGGTTTTCAGGTGTTTTCAATGGTACCAATGGCTTCAAATTAGAGTTAAGGGCTCAAATTAGGGTTCAGCTAGGGTTAGGGTTAGGAAAACGGTAAGTCTGAGGGTTGAGGCAAGTTTACGGTTGTGTTCAGCAGCTTGAAGAAAGGTTGGGACATGAGTTTTATTGATTTTGAATGAAGCAAAAAAAATGTCTAGTAGCATGTGTACCCATGACCATACAAAATGTCTAATACATGCATGTTTTTCTTAGGGAGAACATTTTTCTTTTTTAAATGACCTCATACATATGATTTTGCATTTAAATTATAGTATTCATGATATTTACCTTGTTTTCCATCCATTTTAAATGGGTTTTCAGGTGTTTTCAATGGTACCAATGGCTTCAAATTAGAGTTAAGGGCTCAAATTAGGGTTCAGCTAGGGTTAGGGTTAGGACAACGGTAAGTCTGAGGGTTGAGGCAAGTTTACGGTTGTGTTCAGCAGCTTGAAGAAAGGTTGGGACATGAGTGTTATTGATTTTGAATGAAGCAAAAAAAATGTCTAGTAGCATGTGTACCCATGACCATACAAAATGTCTAATACATGCATTTTTTCTTAGGGAGAACATTTTTCTTTTTTAAATGGCCTCATACATATGATTTTGCATTTAAATTATAGTATTCATGATATTTACCTTGTTTTCCATCCATTTTAAATGGGTTTTCAGGTGTTTTCAATGGTACCAATGGCTTCAAATTAGAGTTAAGGGCTCAAATTAGGGTTCAGCTAGGGTTAGGGTTAGGAAAACGGTAAGTCTGAGGGTTGAGGCAAGTTTACGGTTGTGTTCAGCAGCTTGAAGAAAGGTTGGGACATGAGTTTTATTGATTTTGAATGACGCAAAAAAAATGTCTAGTAGCATGTGTACCCATGACCATACAAAATGTCTAATACATGCATGTTTTTCTTAGGGAGAACATTTTTCTTTTTTAAATGACCTCATACATATGATTTTGCATTTAAATTATAGTATTCATGATATTTACCTTGTTTTCCATCCATTTTAAATGGGTTTTCAGGTGTTTTCAATGGTACCAATGGCTTCAAATTAGAGTTAAGGGCTCAAATTAGGGTTCAGCTAGGGTTAGGGTTAGGAAAACGGTAAGTCTGAGGGTTGAGGCAAGTTTACGGTTGTGTTCAGCAGCTTGAAGAAAGGTTGGGACATGAGTTTTATTGATTTTGAATGAAGCAAAAAAAATGTCTAGTAGCATGTGTACCCATGACCATACAAAATGTCTAATACGTGCATGTTTTTCTTAGGGAGAACATTTTTCTTTTTTAAATGGCCTCATACATATGATTTTGCATTTAAATTATAGTATTCATGATATTTACCTTGTTTCCCATCCATTTTAAATGGGTTTTCAGGTGTTTTCAATGGTACCAATGGCTTCAAATTAGAGTTAAGGGCTCAAATTAGGGTTCAGCTAGGGTTAGGGTTAGGAAAACGGTAAGTCTGAGGGTTGAGGCAAGTTTACGGTTGTGTTCAGCAGCTTGAGGAAAGGTTGGGACATGAGTTTTATTGAATTTGAATGAAGCAAAAAAAATGTCTAGTAGCATGTGTACCCATGACCATACAAAATGTCTAATACATGCATGTTTTTCTTAGGGAGAACATTTTTCTTTTTTAAATGACCTCATACATATGATTTTGCATTTAAATTATAGTATTCATGATATTTACCTTGTTTCCCATCCATTTTAAATGGGTTTTCAGGTGTTTTCAATGGTACCAATGGCTTCAAATTAGAGTTAAGGGCTCAAATTAGGGTTCAGCTAGGGTTAGGGTTAGGAAAACGGTAAGTCTGAGGGTTGAGGCAAGTTTACGGTTGTGTTCAGCAGCTTGAGGAAAGGTTGGGACATGAGTTTTATTGAATTTGAATGAAGCAAAAAAAATGTCTAGTAGCATGTGTACCCATGACCATACAAAATGTCTAATACATGCATGTTTTTCTTAGGGAGAACATTTTTCTTTTTTAAATGACCTCATACATATGATTTTGCATTTAAATGATAGTATTCATGATATTTACCTTGTTTTCCATCCATTTTAAATGGGTTTTCAGGTGTTTTCAATGGTACCAATGGCTTCAAATTAGAGTTAAGGGCTCAAATTAGGGTTCAGCTAGGGTTAGGGTTAGGAAAACGGTAAGTCTGAGGGTTGAGGCAAGTTTACGGTTGTGTTCAGCAGCTTGAAGAAAGGTTGGGACATGAGTTTTATTGATTTTGAATGAAGCAAAAAAAAATGTCTAGTAGCATGTGTACCCATGACCATACAAAATGTCTAATACATGCATGTTTTTCTTAGGGAGAACATTTTTCTTTTTTAAATGACCTCATACATATGATTTTGCATTTAAATTATAGTATTCATGATATTTACCTTGTTTTCCATCCATTTTAAATGGGTTTTCAGGTGTTTTCAATGGTACCAATGGCTTCAAATTAGAGTTAAGGGCTCAAATTAGGGTTCAGCTAGGGTTAGGGTTAAGAAAACGGTAAGTCTGAGGGTTGAGGCAAGTTTACGGTTGTGTTCAGCAGCTTGAAGAAAGGTTGGGACATGAGTTTTATTGATTTTGAATGAAGCAAAAAAAATGTCTAGTAGCATGTGTACCCATGACCATACAAAATGCCTAATACATGCATGTTTTTCTTAGGGAGAACATTTTTCTTTTTTAAATGGCCTCATACATATGATTTTGCATTTAAATTATAGTATTTATGATATTTACCTTGTTTCCCATCCATTTTAAATGGGTTTTCAGGTGTTTTCAATGGTACCAATGGCTTCAAATTAGAGTTAAGGGCTCAAATTAGGGTTCAGCTAGGGTTAGGGTTAGGAAAACGGTAAGTCTGAGGGTTGAGGCAAGTTTACGGTTGTGTTCAGCAGCTTGAAGAAAGGTTGGGACATGAGTTTTATTGATTTTGAATGAAGCAAAAAAAATGTCTAGTAGCATGTGTACCCATGACCATACAAAATGTCTAATACATGCATGTTTTTCTTAGGGAGAACATTTTTCTTTTTTAAATGACCTCATACATATGATTTTGCATTTAAATTATAGTATTCATGATATTTCCCTTGTTTTCCATCCATTTTAAATGGGTTTTCAGGTGTTTTCAATGGTACCAATGGCTTCAAATTAGAGTTAAGGGCTCAAATTAGGGTTCAGCTAGGGTTAGGGTTAAGAAAACGGTAAGTCTGAGGGTTGAGGCAAGTTTACGGTTGTGTTCAGCAGCTTGAAGAAAGGTTGGGACATGAGTTTTATTGATTTTGAATGAAGCAAAAAAAATGTCTAGTAGCATGTGTACCCATGACCATACAAAATGCCTAATACATGCATGTTTTTCTTAGGGAGAACATTTTTCTTTTTTAAATGGCCTCATACATATGATTTTGCATTTAAATTATAGTATTTATGATATTTACCTTGTTTCCCATCCATTTTAAATGGGTTTTCAGGTGTTTTCAATGGTACCAATGGCTTCAAATTAGAGTTAAGGGCTCAAATTAGGGTTCAGCTAGGGTTAGGGTTAGGAAAACGGTAAGTCTGAGGGTTGAGGCAAGTTTACGGTTGTGTTCAGCAGCTTGAAGAAAGGTTGGGACATGAGTTTTATTGATTTTGAATGAAGCAAAAAAAATGTCTAGTAGCATGTGTACCCATGACCATACAAAATGTCTAATACATGCATGTTTTTCTTAGGGAGAACATTTTTCTTTTTTAATACAGTTTGAGATTGATTATTATGCAGGCTACGTTGCGATTTAAGCTTATGGTAATTTTTGAAAGCATTTACTTTCTCACGTATTTACATGAGTTAACGAAATATTACCAAATTAACAAACTGTAAAAGGTCTCTCACCAAGTATTCACTTGCCCCTAATCAACGGTCCTGAACAAACGTGAAATACACGATGTAATCCCACTGCAGACTGCGAAAACTACTAGGAATATATAGCTTTTATCGAGCCTTTGCGCGACACAAACGGAACCAATGTAGATACGCTACGCGCCGCGCCGTGCTGCTTACGCTCAGTGCGGTGGGTGCCCGGCGTAAGATTGTAAAATGTTTAAAGACTCTGCAATCAAAATACTTCAAAATACTAATCAAAATAAAATTTTATGTAAAAAAAAAATAAATAACTAAAAGAGGAAAAATATTAAGATATTATTCTGTTGGAATTTTAAATTACTTTAAGTTCTTATACTGCCCACTACAGGGGGATTTGGCATTTGTCTTTGGGAGACTTACTTTGCCTTATGGGGATTTACTTTCTAACCAATCAGCGGCTGTGTAACGAGCTGGCCAATCAGAAGTGATCTTGAAGTGAGTGCAGAAAGAACAGTCAGTCTTCTAGCTACCCTGTTTATAAAAAACACACTTTACATGAAAGTAAAATGTGTTGTTTTCTTGTTAATAAACTTTCGAAAAGTAAACTAGAAACTAGAGGCTTAATTTGCACTTTAAAACTGTGCTGGGAAAAGTGGTTACATAGGGTCTTTAATCATTTTAAGAAAATGTAAAACTTAAATTAAATTCAGAATTTTTACATTTACTATTTTAAACTTTTGACATTGGTAATACATTGTTGGGTGTGTGAGTGAGTTGTATTTTATATTTGTATGTTGCACATTTGTGCGTACTGTGTGTGCTGTGGTGCTGTGTGTGTGTGTGTGTGTGCCATGGTGCTGTGTGCGAGCATCTGTGTGTGTAAGTGCTGTGGTGCTGTGTGTGTGCATGCATGTTATTATGCGTTGTGTAGCCCCCTGATATCCCGCTCTTCCTACACTACAGAGGATCTGCACAGCCAGCGGAGACGGCGGCCACTACTGCTACCCCCACTTCACCTGTGCCGTGGACACAGAGAACATCCGCCGCGTCTTCAAAGACTGCCGGGACATCATCCAGAGGATGCACCTGCGCATTTACGAGCTCTTGTGATGAGGGGGGCGGCCTGTGCCCTGCCGACCTGGCCCCCCACTCCCCAGAACAGCCTCCAGCGCTGAGACAGCGCGTACTACTGATGTGCATCAGTGGATTCCGCCATTACTTAGTCTTTTTTTATTTAAAGCCATTCTCTACTCCATTTTATCTTTAATGTGAGGAGGGGACGGAAGCAAGACAAGTGCTTCACTATTCCTTTATCATGCCTTTTTACGTCATTCCATTAAGCCTGTGGCTACCTCTGTTTTTTGTAATCTCTGTTTTCGTTTCACTCTATGCCATTGCCGTCGTTGTCGGACCTGGACTTTGCCAGCGAGCGGACGAGCTGGAGGAGGGTCCGTCTGGCGGACGGCGCTCGCGTGGGGCCCAGCCCTACCTGGCGACCCGCCTCCGCACAGGGCCTCTGATTTTTATTGTTTTCAACACTGAAGAGTACTTGATTGGGGGGTGTTGGGGGAAAAAGACGAAGATGAAATGCACTTTTGCATCAGGTTTCTTAAAACCGGTGAGGAAGTGTACACACGATGTAGCACCACTGTATTTATTACCATCACGGTTTTTTAGCGTTCCGAGTTGCGGGTCGACTGAGAAGATCCTGACTTCCTCTACAGGGCGCGGATGTAGAGGAGGGCGGTTGGGGGGTGGGCGTGGGGGGGGGTGTGGGAGGGGAACTAGGGGGTTTTCTGAATCTCTTAGAACCTCAGGCTATAGAGTAGTCACTGCTTCATGCCTGCTGTATCTAGGAAGAAAAACTACCACACTCACTTTGACGTGTCCACAGGTGATCTTTTTTCTTTTGATCTTCTTGGACAATAGTCCCATATAAAAATATATACATAAATATATATTTTTTGGTTTTATCTTGTACGGACCGTATAAGGTTGATCACCTTGCACGGACCTTAAAATGTAATATTGTTTTGTACAACTTTATTCGAAGAAACTACTTGTAGAAGATCTGTGCCTTGATTATGGCTGTACCTGTACAATGAGCTCAGATGTAAGTATGTTTTTGACTGCGCTGTACAGCTTGATGTCAAACTATCGGCAGGAGAAGACTGCAGGTAGGGACATTCTCTGTAGACCTTAGTTTTTTCTGGTTTATAAAATGAATTGCTCTTTAGTAAAAAAAATAGGAAAAAAAAATTCCTGTACACATTATGCAAAATTTAACCACTTACCTACAGAGATGGCCAGATGTGGCAGTGACATGCCTTCATTTTTCTGTTATTTCTGTTATGTTTTTGTTTACGATTTTCAGCTTTAAAACATTGGAAACTCATCAAAGTCCAAATTGCAACCTGGTGTTGTTTTAATAGGAACCAACTTTTTTGCATAAGTACATTTGCGAAGTGTAAGAAAGAGGGTGTGTGTGTGTGCGCGCGCATGTGTACATAATATGATCGTGCTTGCAGATGCATTATGTACGCGCAGGAAAGTACATATGCGCACATCTATATAAATATATGTACATGTAAATTTATGTATATAAATATATATGTACAATTATACATAGTTATATATGTGTGCCTACATGTATGCATATCTATGGAAGGTGACTGTGTACATACACACACATACATGAACGTGTGTAGAATGATGCAAATAAATGAGAGATTTATACTTCCCTTGATTGCACGGAAACCGCAGTTGCAAAGGCATTTGTAAATGGCTGAGTACAATCAGATAGGATTATCTCAACGTCAGCTGTAAGCACAAAATTATGCAGAGGTCCTCAAAAGTATGGTCTGGTGTACATTTTAGAACATGAAAAACCTTTAGCAGCACATATGTGTGTGGATAATCACCCACAGTTCCTCAATGCTTAATTTACAATTGTAATGACAGAAACTCACCCTAATGTAGTGTACCATTAGCCTGTATTGCTTCAAGTTCACTTTATTGCCTGACTTTTCTTCTTGAATTTGTGTCATTACAAACTGGCTCTAGCGAGCTTCAGGTGCCTTCATCAGCTGCACAACCAAGTTTATTTTATCTATTAGCATATTAGCTCTATTAGCAGCAGGGACAAACAAGGACAAACAAGATTTAAAGTCTGAAATTCTGGTAGCATGAACGAAGCGCACATCTACTGTACTGATGCTTGTATTGCAGTATAGATATGAGCTTCATAGAAAATGTTACTGTTACTTCTAAATTCCACTCTTGAGTGACTAATCGTAGGAAAGTGCATTCTGTTTAAGTGTTCTAGGGCAAAATAGGGGTTCTGCTGTTGGTGGGATTTTCCTTGGCCCACCTGCAAGCACATATGACTATAAAGCAGTAATACAGCACGTGTGTCTCTCTGGTGGAGGAGGCTGGGCGTGGGAGGTCAGACCAGTGCGCTGGTGAACTGCGGCGAACCCTTGAACAGGTAGAAGTGAAGCAGGACCAGGAGCGGCACAGCCATGCCTGTGGCGCAGTAGATGGCTATGACGCTGCTCTCTTCGGGGAGGAAGCACTTGGACAGGAGGAAGTCGGCCGAGGAGAACGTACCCTGGGGCGGGGGAAAGGAAAGAAGAACGGGTCGCTCCGCTGCTGCTCGGTCGGGATTGGTGAATGGGTTGTAGAAACCAGAGTGGCTGATGTTATAGCGCTTCACTCCATGATATTACAGCAGGTGTCGGAGATCTTTATTTTCTTTTGATACCTTTTCATTTATTTATTTACCAAATGAGATAAATGTAATGGCCACGATATCAGGTATGATACTGACACTGACGTTTTTATCTGGATACACATATACACAGATGCACATTTAAAGCTGATCATAACTTTCTGCAAAAGGCCACCATTTAACTATCATTGTCAATCATTAGGACTGAAAAACTAAATCAATATTGGAAACAAAACATTTTTCTAAATCATTTCAGTGTTACATTTAATATTGTAAAACACAAATAAAAGAAACACATTTCACACTATTCTGGCAACCCTGCTGATAGCACAGGTTGGACTTTACCAGAATGAAACTGGGATTATTTCTGTTTCGCCAGCTGAAGGAGGGGACGCTGACTTCAAGGTACTTGTTCCCATGGATGACTTCACATGCGCTGTGGGTGTGGCCACTTAGGATAAGGCGGGGCTGGAACCACCAAAGTAACTGAAAATGGTAGGGGTATAAAATACATCTCAACCAACTCGCCACTGATTCATTTATTGTACAATTATTCATGTATAGATGTATAATAATTACTGGGCACAGATGCCCAGTGTGTTAGGTACAACGTCACGTGTTTGAACAGTAGCAAGACAAATCTTTACTTAACTTCAATGACTGCAGCAACATTATCTTATTTGATATAGACCTCAGGAATGTACATTTCTGCATTGTGTAATATTAAGATATGAACAGCAGAAGAAAAAACATTTTTGTTGAATAACTGCACAGCACGGTTCTTTACAATCACTGCAAACCACTGTACAGGTAAAAATATTAGCAAATATCTGCATCTAAACCTTTTTCAACTGAGATGTCTTTAAAGAATTTGTGCTCAGTGGAATAATCAACTGCGCGTGTCCTCTAGCAACCCACCTTGTGAGTGGCCTCCTGAGACAGCACGTCATACTGCTCTGTGAACTGCAGATGGCGCTTTCCTGCAGGCGCAGCATCCTGCCCCGTGCAGTTTGAGTCACTGGTGCGGTAGAGAGGGTAATGCTGCATGGAGGAAGGTCACACTACATTGCATAGGACAAGAGAGTGTATTGCTTCAAAACACAGACGGAACTAAATGAAATGCCTAGAGTAGACATTTAGCTAACTCCACCTATTCTCATTGTGCATCTGAAACAATATTTTATATCTATTATAATGAGGTTCTGGGACATTCTTTTGTTGAAATCAAAAATAATTTTTTGATTTCCTTGGCCTACACCAGCTGAACCTGGAGACCTTCAACCTTCCCTGCAGTTGAACAAACAGACAGTTCTACTGTAGTTCTACATTTTGCTGTGTGCCTATAATATTGAGTTAAGTAAGAAGTGTCATACACTACACACTCCAGGAGTCCCACTAAGTTCCTCAGATCCAGGTTTTGATTGTCTTTTTAGCTGCATCATTAAAGGGCATTTAACTGAAGATTATAACTAGTGCTGTGATGGAGACTGAAGTGAAATTCTCACTCAACTCTTTGTGGCACTCTGTAGGCTTTGTAGTGTAGTGTTTTTTATGATTGAGTTCTTGGTTAGGATCTTATTGATTGACTAAAATTATGTGCCCAGTGGCCACTTTAATAAGTTCATCTGCTCATTAACACAAATACACATGATGTGAACATAACACAAATGGACATGTGCACATGCACACACACTTGAACACACAGTATGCCAGCTGTTCTCATACCTGTAGGATAATGGGTGGTGTGGAGGAAAACTGTGCCGTGTCACAGCAGTGCTCCTTCTTCAGTTCCGACTGAAGTCGAGATTTAAAGCATCATTTACACTGCTTGCGTTTTATATTTCAAGGCGAGGATGCACAATACAGTGATGTCAGCAAACTAAGTCTTCCAAGGACACACACACATCTGTACAAAATTGTGTGCAATACTACTGTTTTTTTTCAGTTTATACTGTACTGTACAGTGATCAGATGCATAATACAGGAAACATAAAGTTGTTAATAGTGTCATCTGTATGCAATATTTAATGTTCTACCCCACTGATGAGGGTAATTGTGGAATTGAATTTTGTTCAGGGACAGTTTATTTTGTACATATTTGTAGATAAGTACACATGGACAGCATTTCCACACTAACTCATAGGCCAGTTTGTCCTTTTTGGAGAAAACAAAGGACATGAACATCCATTTTAACAAAGAACAAAGCATTCTGACTGAACCTCCAAGCAGTCATTATCATATGCCAGAACAATACAGGAGGTCTAACTGAGCACTTCTTGTTTGGAGAGCAATTCTAATATAGATGTCTCCGTGCTACAGATATCATATCAGAGAAAGCAACAGGAAAGGTTCTGGTCACAGTACTGAAACCCTGAATTTCTGAATGGTCCAGTTTCCAGCTCCTAGCTTTTGGTGTTCTTAAGCAGGCAAAAAAAACCTGAAAAACATGCAACTGTGAAAGCCAGATTAAAATAGGGATTAAATTAAACCTCAGACTCATTTGCTTGTTACTAATTATACTGAAGGACAGATGGTGGCTTTCTGACTCTTAGGAATGTATTTATTCCAACCAGAGAGAATGCCAATGACCTCAGAATAGGATAAAATGTTTCAAAACCACATCACTGAGGTTACTGTGGGGTGTATACTATTGACTGTGTGTGGGTGCACGTTCACGTGTGGGTATGTGTGTGTGTGTGTGTGTGAGAGGGAGAGAGAGAGAGAAACGGCTACCTGCATAGAACAGTTGAGTGCTTCAGAGAGCCAGAAGAGCTCATTCTCCACAGCGTGGCAGATTGGGCAGCCGTCCCCCTCCATTGCCACGCTGTTCACCAGCAGAAAACTAAAGCGAAAACAGAATCAAAATCAGCACTTATTCCTTGATGTCACAAGTAACAACAATGAAGCTGTATTTTTTTTTTTTTTTTAATAAATTTGGCATCTCAAATCCCACACAAATTTGGAATGTTGAATTCCAAATTTAGAAAGTTGAATTCCCTGCCAGGGTCGTATATGAACTGGCTCAGGACAGTGAAGACAACTCACGGTTCTCCGAAGAAACAGCCAACTGCATATGTTCACACCATAGTCACAAGCCACATGCATGCAGAGCAGGGGTGGAGGAGACCCAATCATACACAGGTGCAGAGAGCAAGTCATGGGCTATCTCCACTGACTGAATCCCTCCCTTATATTTCTTGGGTGATGCAAAGCCAATTGTGCACAGTCCCTGCAGGGCTGCCGGCTACAACTAGGGTTGAATTTTATCTGAAATGTAGCTGCATTTTCATATCTCTGAATTTACTCCCCCTCATTCTGTTCCATATCCTAAGCAGCAGTGCCAGACAAGCAGTGTTGAGGGGCGACCTACTGTATATAACGCTAGTCAGTTATCACAGTGGAATTTAATGTTTTTCAAACGTATACCTTCCATATTTAGTCTCCAATTTGACTTTGTCACACTATTTATGATCTATTTATTTATTATTGATCTCAATGCAGTACAGCAGTCGTTGAGTGTTTATTTAATATTACATTAATTTTGACATTAATCATTGTTCAACAAAACAAATAGTTCTATAAAGTACACACACACACACACACACACACACACACACTGTGTAAATGCTTTTACAATGCAGAGGTTGAAGGGGGAAGGGTGAAGGTGCTTATTTGTTTTTGTGTTGGTGCGGGTGCTCTCTCTCTCTCTCTCTCTCTCTCTCTCTCTCTCTATGCGGCTACCAACAGAGCACTCCTGGAACTGTCACATCTCTCTGCCTTCGTCAGCTCAATGCATGGGAATTGCACAACCAATCAATTCACAGAAAGCCAAAACAGGTGTTTGGGAGCTATTACTGCAAAGGGTATTCTGTTAGGGAGTTAAATCCCCTCACTTCACTCCTTTCTTTGTGATGATCCTGGCAGAGTTGGCATTGAAGACCTTCTCGAACCGCTGCAGCTTTTCCCAATTCATCCTGTCACGGAAAAGAGAGGGACTCTTATTAGCTCACTCCACTCCAGGGCTAATAATGTGCTTACCCTGACCCTTAATGAGGCCTGAGGGACAATGTACTTGCTCTAAACACATGGTTTTAAAATGAGAATTTCCAGTCCAGCTCTTATTACCTAATGTTACAAATGGCCCATAATGCCCTGATATGAAGTGTTAACACGCCTAGTAAAGATCAACTTATCTCTACCCTCCTGGGAAACTACAATGTACACCTAATCTCCTGTAATGTCCCCTTAATCTATTTGGGAATTAATATTTTCTGGGGTTCTTAGAAATAGTAGGTAGATCAGCTTTGGCCTGTGCATGGACTTTTGCAAGTCCATACATTGGCATAGAGCTTGGCTCTTGACTCACATATACAGTTGGGGATCTCCATCCAACTGCATAAAAGACCCTACACCAACGTTGTTTTCATCCAAAGGGATTTTCAGTTATGCTAGCACAAGGACTGGCAGCTGTTGTGGGCCTCCAGGTCTGGGAAACCTGGCTACAATGAATTGTATTCCCTGCCACTGCCTCCCTCTGCAACCCCTGAACTTACTCATAATGGAAGCCAATGTCATGGTTTCCAGTGAGGACTACCAGCTCTGTGTCGTTGGGGTGACGGAAAATCTGCTGGAAGCGCCGGACATCATCCTCCCAGTCCTGTGGAGGGAGCAGTTCCGGTGTCCTCACTCAGGGGGCACTAGAGAGCACAATGCATCACAGCCTCTATCGACACCCCGCTTAAACCATACCGTAAGTAAAAAGCATCAACCCGTGACCCACATTCTATAAAACCAAGGCTTGACTAATCTCGGG
Organism: Anguilla anguilla; assembly: GCF_013347855.1. Lineage (NCBI taxonomy): Eukaryota > Metazoa > Chordata > Actinopteri > Anguilliformes > Anguillidae > Anguilla > Anguilla anguilla. The sequence goes on along the minus strand of NC_049204.1, from coordinate 19,299,242 downwards.
AAGACTAGCAATTGTGTTAACTTTCTTCTCCAAATTAATTTTAAATAATAATAATACAGTTGATTTGTTGAGCACTTTTCATAGATTATCTCAAGGATGCTTTGCAGTGTCTCCTATTTGTGGAACTGAGCACGGCCAAAAATTGTACCTTGGCTGAGCTGCACTTGCCCTCATCGAAGATGTCCCCTAAAATGAAAACCACTTCTGGCCGCAGCAGCCACAGCGCTGTCTGAAAGGCCCTTTCCATCTGCCATTCCCTGTGGGACAACACAGAGCTGTCAATCATCTTTACATTCATTTAGCAGATGTGCTTTTCCGGCGCAACTTACACTGTAAGAGAACATGAAGTGCATCCAGCTGAATTATGTGAGCAACAGTGATTGGCCAGGCTAACAGCATTCCCAGACCAGCAAGTTTCTGTTCAACATCATTACAGCACTGAATTTAAGTTTAAAACTCAAATGCAAATGATAAATTCATGCAGCTAACATCCATATAAAACCACAAAGCATAGTGTTAAAATCTTGTATTCACAAGTATTTACATAAAAAAGAGTGTTAGGGGATGGGAACAGATGCAGTTTGAAGGTGTGAGTCTTCAGTTTGTGTTGGAAGACGGCCAGCGATTCTGCTGTCTGACTTCCGTGGGAAGTTCATTCCGCTGCTGTGGGCATTCCACTACACAAGGAAGGGAGAGCCAGATGCCCCATAGTTGCAAAACAGAGAGATCTGGCCATTGTGTACGGTTTGGAGATCAACCGGAGGTATTACGGAGCTATCCCATTCGCTGCTCTGTAGACTACTGCCAAAGTTTTAAACTTGATGTGAGCTGCAACTGAATGAATTGAGCACGTAACTCTAATGCTGCAAGTTTGAATCCCAGGTGGGGGACAGCTCTTGTACTCTTGAGTAAGGTACTGAACTTGAATTTCTTCAGTAAATACTGCATATCCAGCTGTATATATATGGACTCTATGTAGAAATAACATGACCTGTGTAAGCTGCTTCTCTTAAATGCCTAAAATGTAAATGATATGAGCTGTATCAACTTACACATACCCTTATTGCCAATGGACTTTAATATAATTGCCAGTCACTTTGCATCCTTCCACCATTATTGACTGCATCCAAACATCCAAATTCTTTATTCTGGGACTTCTTGATTTGATGCTCTCTGCTTATTTGTAGCCACCACCTGAAGATTTAATCAACCAAAGCTAAACACGTTTTGCTTTGTGCAGGGGGAAAAGACGTTGATGCAGTTTGGTTTTTTGTTTCTATTCGACTTGTGCCTATACTTTCATATGCTTATCAAAAATGGTATAAAAGCTAAAAGGGCAATAAGTGATAAATTTTTTTTACAACAGACACAGTGTAAAGACTGAACAAGAGCAATGGCAGTGCCAATAGCAGAACATGTTTACTGCCCATGCCTTCATCCAAATTCCCAACCACCACCTATTAACAACCATGGGCTTTCACAAAATATGTATGGTCAGTTATCAATAATAACACATAACATTATAAATGATCACAATATCATATGTTGTGAGCCCGACAGGGGAGACAAGCCTACCTGTACTGTATGGTAGGATTTACCGAGGCTTCACCATTGAAGAGAGGATAAAATGATCAACCAAAGGCAGAAATGTACAGATCATTGCTGCCGAGTAAATCCCTAGTACTCAAAGGTTCAAGAAGTAACAGCATTGCTTCATACTGCCATCCTTTTATTAACAGAGGGCTGCAAAATTGCTGCTTAAATTTGGCCTGCAGACAATTTCATAGCTGTGCCGATTTAATAATGATATTATCTGCATTTAACTGGTATTGATTTAACAATCTAAGGAGATTAAGCTTAATTCTCCAGGCTAAAGATATTCCATGTACGACTCTGCAGTCCCATACAGGATTATCAAAATGAAAACGATAGCCCCATTATTTCATGGCACTGTAACGCTTGGGAAACATTAATGTTACGTAAATGAAAGAAAGTCACATTTAATACTTTGTCGCATATCCTTTGCATGCAATGCCTGCTTGAAGTCTGTGACCCACAGACATCACCTGGAGCTGGGTATCTTCTCTGGTGATGCTCTGGCAGGCCTGTACTGTAGCCAATGTCAGCTCCTGTGTGTTTCGGGGATAGTTGCCCCAAAGGTTTTCTCTTAAGCATATACAATGCATGTTCAATTAAAGTCAAATCGGATGAACGATTGACCAGTCAAGAATTTTCCGGTTTTTGGCTTTGAAACACTCCTTTGTTGCTTTAGCAGTGTATATGGCATCATTTGTTTGTTTTTGTAGGTAGAACTAAAAATAATTAATTTGGTTTGTTATTAAATAAACTATATGTACAGACAGGTGACAAATTAAAGGAAAAACCAACATGAAGTGTCTTAGAAAGGTATATTGGGCCACAACGAGCTACCAGAACAGCTTCAATTCACCTTGGCATAGATTCTAAGTCTCTGGAACTCTACTGGGGGAATGGAAGATATTCCCTCATTTGGTGTTTTGATGATGGTGGTGGAGAGCGCTGTCTAAAACGTCTGTCCAAAATCTCCTATAGGGGTTCAATTGGACTGAGATCTGGTGACTGCGAAGGCCATAGCATATGATTCACATAATTTTAATGCTCATCAAACCATTCAGTGACTTTCTTGTGCCCTGTGGATGGGGCATTGTCATCCTGGAAGAGACCACTCCCATCAGGATAGAAATGTGATCACATCATAGGATAAAGGCGATCCCTCAGAATAACTTTGTATCGATTTGCAGTGACCCTTCCCTTTAAGGGGACAAGTGGACCCAAACCATGCCAGGAAAATGCCAGCTACAGCATAACAGAGCCACCAGACCCCCTCAATGCAGAGGTCAAGCATTCAAGCCTGTACCGTTCTCTTGGTGTATGCTTCAAATGCACTCACCCACTTGTCGAGAATATGGTGAAGGATGACTCATCTGACCACTTTTTCCATGTCTATGTAGACCAGTGCCTATGGTTTTTGCACCACTGAACTCTCAAATGTGCATTTGTCTTTGTAATGAGAGGTTTATGCACAGCAACCTTACTATAATATCCCTCTCATTGTAGTTGTCAATGAACTGTTCTTGCTGACATAGTCTGATCACGTCCTGCATTGACATTCTCAGTCACCTGAGGGAGAGTTGCTCTTCTGTTTCTCCTTACATATCACACTAACACATGAGCACCACGGTCATTTAATGTTCACTTTCAACCACAATTTCCAAACCTATTTACGTACTGTCTTTCCCATAGATCTAAATACAGATTTCACTTTAGTCACTGTTCCTATTGAAACACTAGCCAGTTGAGCAGTCTTTGTGACTGAAGCTCCTGCCATCTATGCCCCAATAATGAACCATTTTTCAAAGTCACTTAGATCTTTTCTTCTTGCCATCTTGATCTAAAATTGAGATAAAATGGGCCTGCTCAGTATTTTCATACATGCCACAGAGGATGATAGGATGTTAATTGCTAAATTGTATCATGCAGTATACCTGTATTTAAGCATATGCATTCCTTGAGTTCTCCACTCATTTATTCAGGTTTCTCCTTTAATTTGTCACCTGTCTGTATATATTCCACTGTGCCCTATAAGATAGACTTATTTCAGATTTCTTTACATATAAATAAAAGCATGCCCATACTGACCCAAAGGATCAGCATTTTTGCAACACAACATACTTAGAACATAAGCATATTAACATAATTTCAAACTTCCTGAAAATAGTATACATACAATAGGTAGTTATGCTCTTGACTAAATATAATATTTACCTTTTAGAAATATGAGGCATACTAGCTCCTTTAAAACATATAACTCAGTTTAAAAGTACGTTTTAGAGCGTGAAAATCGCATACAGCACAATAAAGCAAACTCCTGCGTTTTTCTCCATGCTTTCATTAAACAACTGACAATTAACACCGGTCTGGTGTGGTATTTTTTGCATTCTCCCTAAAGAGCTGCATAAAATACCCATCTCATCTATGTCCGGTTCACATAAAATAAGAGTTAATACCTGTTTTAATTTCATTTCAGCAACTGACCTTCGGAGTTTATCGAACCAGTGTCCGCTGATTGCTCCAAGGAGGTGAGTATCCGACAGGAATAACGCGTTAAGAGTCTGGACATTCTTCCCGCGTCCCATATGTCTTGTCTCTGGCCAAGAGCACTGGAGAATTACGGGAAAATATATCAAATACTCACAAAATATGAAAACGGAGCTGACGGTTAAAACGAACAAGATTGCAAATGTCCTTCTGCCATTCAAAACTGCCATGACTGCAAAATAAAATGTATACTGCCTACTTTGTACGGTGATTTTTGTCATGCATTAATTCTCTGTAAATCGCCCTGGATAAGTATAAATAAATAAATGTAAAAAAAAAATAATAATAAATGAAACTGCTCAATTGAGCTTGTTCAAGAAGATTTTTCTTTCCCTCTGGTTCTAAATGCAGGTCTTATGAATAGCCACATTATCAAGCTGGTCTCCCAGTTCAAAGATTCAAATGGTATCGTTTAGCCAGCCTGCAAGTGATGCTCAATAAACCTTTTGTCTTGTCCGTATCCCATTGAAGCCTCGAACTGCATTATCTGAATTAGTATTAGGATGACTGAGGAACCGGATTATAAACACATCCAAATGATTAAATTGTATTTCTATCTCGGATAATAGCCCTCTGAATCCAGGTCATTGTAAGTGAGGAATCATACATTTGACATACGTTCAGCTTCTGAAAAAAAAAAAAAAAAAAAAACATTTGTGCGTGTGTGTAGCCTACAACTTTGTTTTCATCTCAGCCAAGTAGGCCTATACGCATGAAGTATCGCCTGACAATAAAATTGTGTTAACTTGCTGTCGATGCAATTATATAATAATCTACGCACAATGCCCCACAGCGCAAATTGTCCATATGTTCACTTAGTAGACTCTATGCCATTGGTATTTTATAAATGTTGCGCTCTAGAGAAATACCAGTGGGGCAGGACACAGTTGTGTGGGCCAGTGAAAAAGTAAAAAATGGGTTTGGATTTGTGTTGCTGATGAGGTGAATTTGTCTCAAGTAACATTCATTTAATGCAAATGCACGAGTATAAAAGTATACAGTACCACGCAGCATCTCAAATTAAAGTTTCATTAAATTATGTTTTTCAATTTTTAAATACAGTACAGGTGTACCACCACAGATCAGTAATATTTCATAAAAAATGCAAATACCACATAATTGTATTTTGTTGGAAATAAGGGCAACACAGTTAAAATGAATTATTAATTGATACTCTATTGCATTAACACTGGCTAGTTCCAGAAGCCTTATCTATCATTAAAATTGAACTGCTCGAGAAATTATACTTTGGCGCCCTCTCCTGGGGTTGCATGAGTTTAATTCCATTATGTTTATAGTTGTTTTAAAAATATTTTAAGAAAATGAACATCAAAATGTAGTTGTGGGATATAAGAAAATAGTATATAGTATAGTATAGTATATAAATAGTCTTATATTTGTTCGAATTGGAACAAATTTGCAATGATAATTAGACCTAGATCTACGAGTTTTACCGTGAGTGTTATTATTCAAATAGGATAGCCTATATGATCACTAATTTCTTATCGAGCTAAGGTTATATTCCAAATAATATCTGATTGTGTCCTGTCTCGACATAATCTGAAATGAATCTGAATACTGTGGAAGTACCGAAGGTCATAGCTGTCGTAGGCCGCGCAACATGCTACTCTTGGCGCATGGAGACAGAGATAGCCTACACACACGTCGAGATCCACTCGCTGTTATTAGCTCTTTACTCCACACAGCGAAGAAGCGCATGTAACCTAAAGGCGTTCCCAAAAGTACGGGAGGAGAGCTGGAGCAAAAAAAGAACTCGCTATCAGGAAAATAACCCAGGATGCTCTGAAATATTTGACAGAATTTTCGTCTGATGTTGTTTTTATTTTTTATTTCTGTACCTTTAACGAAATCATGACCTCAATGGAGAGCGACAAGTGCTGGCAAGAATGTATGGACGTTGCTGTTCAAATAGCACGTAGGGCTGGACAGGTATTGTGGTTACAAGAACAAAGTGTGATCGTTCGATCTGTTTCACGGAAAGATTTCGGTGTAACTGTATATTGTATGACGGTTACATAAATTGTTGTCGGTGTGATTTAAACATGATTGGTCGTACACATTAGTCCGCAATTACATAGTTAATTTGAATCAGTAGAGTTCTTAATATGCTATTTTGAGATACATTTTCATAATGGTTGAAATTATTATCATTCCCGAGCCATCAAACAACAGTTATTTGTGACCTAGTCGACATTATCCGCCCGCCTACCGTAGCCTATATCATCGTAGCCTGTCTTACCATATTCTTTGTTTTAATCTTACTGTAGCTACATAACAACGTCGTCTATACCAAATTAGCGTCTGTGGTTATTAAATATGTTTTCCATCATTTATTTTGCGCATTTGTTTATTGACATTCATTTTAAAATGCACCAGGCCCATTAGCAGTAAAAAGTACAAGTAGGTTTATTTTTCACATTGCATGACGTATGGTCTCTTTTCGACCCCAGTACAGCTTGAAGCTTCTCATGTTTAAGGTGACTGCTATATTCCGTGGGCACCCTAGCTGATCTATATTGACCAGTATGAGTCTACCTGAAAAACGCAGCATAACAAATTATGCTGAACTGCAGGCGTGCTGAAATGTTTATAGACCTGCCCTCCGTAGCTGTAAGATTCTTATCTCGTTGTGATCACCCAGAACTAGGACGCTGTTGCATTTGGCAGCCAATCTCTCAGTTTCATTTCAGTTCTTGTGAGTGAGACTCTTGTTTACTTGCATAATGCAATTATAATATAATGTATTTAATTTATTAACCTGAAATGATTCTTTCGTAATACTGTTAAATTGGGCTTATCAGGCCTTCATCATAGATTAAGTTTTCTTGTAACTGATTGAGTTTAATGATTAGCTTTAGTTTTCCCTAAGGCACAAGCCAACCTTAACCCTACTCAATCAGCCAAATGCATACATGTGAAAAGAAAGGCAGGCCGTGCATTACTTGGCAGTTCTGATGTGCTCACATATTCATTTAAAGAAAAAATGAATGAAAGTCTGGCCACCCTATTTTTCTAAAACAGTCTAAAACAATTTCAAAACAACCTGGAAGTTTTATTGGATCCTGTGCTGTGAATGGATGATCACATTACCACAGTGGTCAAGGCATTTTTTTGTATTTTAACTCGCAAAATTATACAAATTTTAGGCCAATTTCGTCTAAATTCCACAATTCTGGTACACGCCTTTATAATGTTAAAGCTGGATTATAGTATGCTGTGGCATTATCTGCCGGAGTACATGTCCACACATGCCACTCAGAACATATCATTCCTATCTTTAGGCCAGACTTCATGTTAAATCCGGGGTTGAATTTGAAGTGTTGCTTAGTGGCTATAAAGCATGGTATGGCCTTGGATCTTGTTACCTGCATGATCTGACTGAGCCTTATTTTCCCACACGCTCCCTGCATTCAACAATTTCTTTGTGGCGGCTGCCTGTTGCTTAAAAGCAGCTGGAGGACGAACTTTTAGCTGGTCTGCATCTTGTCTCTGGAAATACATTTTGAGCCATATCAGAGGTGCAGGTTCAGTTGACTTTTTAAAATCATGTCTTAAGACTGAACAGTTTTGTGTGCTTATTCTTTTGTTTCGGCTTTTAGCTGACTTTTAAGTTTATTTAAAACAGCACTTTGGGATGTGTGCATGAAAAGTGCTATATAATCTCATTGTACTGTATTATTTTAATTATTAAATATATGTTTTTTAAGAGATAATGACAACTGATGTTGGTTTTGTCTAGAAAATCTTCAGCATAATGTCTAATGCGCATATAAAAGAAGGTTAAATTTACATTTAAAAAGACTGAATGAAGAATTTTGAAAATGTAATTCTTACAGATGGTCAGGGAAGCAGTCAAACAGGAAAAGCGTGTGAGCACCAAGAGCACACCGGCTGACCTGGTGACAGAGGCTGACCGTCAGGTAGAGGAAGTGATCATATCCACCCTCAGAGAGAGGTTCCCATCACACAGGTGTGTGACGTAGTTCTGCATTGAGCTATTAGCAGTTTCACTCATGCTTTCTCTGTGATGGTTTGGGTCCAGAAGAGTGCAGGTTTAAATCTTGGACATTGAACCCTTGCTTGGCCAGTGTGCATAGCCTGGTTGAAAAAAAGAAAGCATTTGGTTACATAAACGAATAATGTTGAAGATAAAAAATATCAAAGTTTCCCTTCATTAAATGAGTAAAGACACATGTGATTTGATTGATTCTTCGAGTAATTTTTTCAGTAGACAAATGCACAACTCTTCCATCTCTTTAAGAAGAGAGATTATGTCAGTGTATTTTGTCCTGCAGATTCATTGGTGAGGAGTCATCTGCTGCTGGGGAAAAATGCATTCTAACAGACAGCCCCACCTGGATAATTGATCCCATTGATGGAACCTGTAATTTTGTCCACAGGTACAGTGGAAATGTCTGTGTGAATTATTGCCCTGGCAGTTATATCACATTGTGTCAATGTCAATGTTCAGTAGAGATGCATTTTCAATCTTGTTCCACACAAATCCTCTTCACATTAATAAGCTTAGCAGCATTCTGGATGTCTCCATGTATGATCCCTATGGAAAGTAAGCCTTATGGAACACCAATGTTTTGCTTTTGTTCCTAGTTTTCCCATGGTGGCCGTAAGCATTGGATTTGCAGTGAGAAAAGAGGTAAATTCACCTTCTTAAAACTGCTATAGGGCCTGTTTGTTTTAGCGCTTGTCACTGCATATGTATCAATAAACCCAGAATGCATTTGACCAAAAGCTTGTTTACAAAATAGGCGACTGACAGAGTTTGGCTCAATAAAATGCTCCCCATGCTAACCAAATGCATATACATACCCGAATCAATTTTCTTAGTGAATAAGCAATATGTATATATATATATATATATATATATATTTGCTTGTTACATGTGGAGTTGTTAACCTGTTTTTCTATTGAACCTATGCTGAAAAATGCATGAAAATTATTTTGTGTGTTATAACTAAGTCTCTGAAGTAGAAATTGGCCACAGCTGGAAAGGTCATATGAAATGTTAATAGCTTTATGCAAATTTGTAAGTGTGTTTTATTCTCTCATTAACAACAGGTTTAATGAACAATTTGAATTTAGTCACCTGCTGATTTCAAAACAAATCTCACCCTCTACTAGCTTTCTTTGTTCTTTGTGCTAGTGTTTGATTGGGGTCTAAAAAAAATCCATCTGAGTGCTTTTGTTTGCCTTTAGCTTAGAATCCATCTTTAATTGCTCCATGTCCTTCGAATGTGCACATTATCAAATATTTGTGTTTTTCTGTATAACCCTTCACATTCTATTCAGTGTTGGTTCTCTTCTTTGTTCTAATGCCTTTCAGTCAATGATAAATCAGATTCTCTTGCTGTAGTCTCATTTGTTTAATTTATTTTGCTTTTAGCTTGAATTTGGCGTCATATACCATTGCTTTGAAGAGACCTTGTACACTGCTAGGAAAGGCCATGGGGCATTTTGCAATGGTCTAAGGCTTCAGGTATCAAAGGAAAAAGGTTAGTGTAGATTTTGTATAGCCAATTGTCATATTATTAGAGCAGTGAGAGAAACCTGTTTACAATTTTGGTTTTTGGTTTATTGCAGTGGCAATAATTACATTACAACAATTACATACATTGTTGTATACTTTTAAAAGTAGTTTTTAAAGTAGTTTGTGAATATTTACCAAGCAGGTAGTAAACAAACAACAACATAACTGTATCTGTGTACCACTTCGGGTAAAATGAACAACATTTAAGCTTAATATTAATGAAAACATAATATTCTGCAGAATGAACATATTTGGAGTATATTTTGTAGTCATGCTAAAGACAAAATGCAATGATGGACGGCCAGTTGCATTTAGCTCTTGCTTGCCCTCTACTGGCTGTGCTTGCATACTGCTTGTTGGCTGCATTTCGGGAATTGGCAGGTTTGTTTGAAATGCAAAAACAAAGACAATAGCATTTTAGCTGGAAAGAGAGCTTAGCCTGTGCCTTAATGTTAAATAATATCTCAATGAAATATTTTCTCAATATTACAACTGAATGAGGGGATATGTTGTGCATTGCTATTAATAATTAATCATGTCATACTTAAAGATTTTACATGTTTTGTTGAAATAGAGTAGCACTCTTTCATGAATTTGTTACAGTTTGATTTCCCTTACATTATAAGCTGTAGTAAACAGTTTTTGTTAGTAGAATTAAAAAATAAATCTCAATTCAAAGTCATAAAGAATTGTAAAAATGGTGAATTATCTTTATTACTTCGCTTGTCCCAGAAATATATTCCTATATCTGACTTTTTTTATATAGATGTGTCCAAAGCCCTGATTTTAACAGAAATAGGAGCCAAGAGAGACCCCAAAACACTCAAGATCTTTTCAGGAAACATTGAGAAGTTTCTGAGTGCACCTACTCATGGGTAAGACCATTAAATTACAATAAAGCTGAAAGAGAACAAGGAGTCTTAATCCCTCATTAATGACCTTGTGAGAAGGAAAGACGCTGTCAGCGGAGGGCGGTGCATTGTTGAACCACATTGTGTGTAGTTATGATTGCGTTCTAGTGCGTTGGTAACTAAAAATATGGCAATGGAAATATATTTCCATATATTTCCATTTTCCTTAATTAGCAGATGCACTTTTTCAGAGCAATTTGCACAGCTTACATTCTTTACGTGCAGTTCGAGTACGCAAGCTGGATATTTGCTGAAGCAATTCAGGTTAAGTACCTTGCTCATTTGTACAATGTCAGTGTAGCACCTGGCAATCAAACCTACAATCAAATTCCCTAACTATTATTAGGCGCTACGACCACATTTGCTTACAGGGAAATATATAACACATTTGGGCAGTTTATGGAATAAACTGAAATTGAAATTTTGCTTTTTCTGTGTAGGTGCTGGTCATAAAGGTTTATATAAAAGGCCCTGCCAGTTTGAATGGTTAGACTAAGGCAGTATTAAGGATTAGACTGTGTGAGTGTGCAGGATTAGACTGGGTGAGTGTTGGGTTAGACTGGGTGAGTGTGTTGGGTTAGACTGGGTGAGTGTGTTAGGTTAGACTGGGTGAGTGTGTAGGGTTAGACTAGGTGAGTGGGTTGGGTTAGACTGTGAGTTCATAGGGTTAGACTGGGTGAGTGTTGGGTTAGACTGTGTGTGTAGGATTAGACTAGGTGAGTGTGTTGGGTTAGACTGTGTGAGTGCATAGGGTTAGACTGGGTGATTGTTGGGTTAGACTGGGTGAGTGTGCAGGGTTAGACTGTGTGAGTGTGTAGGGTTAGACTGGGTGAGCGTGTAGGGCTAGACTGGGTGAGTGTGTTAGGTTAGACTGGGTGAGTATGTTGGGTTAGACTGGGTGAGTATGTTGGGTTAGACTGAGTGAGTGTGCAGGGTTAGACTGGGTGAGTGTGTTGGGTTAGACTGGGTGAGTATGCAGGGTTAGACTGGGTGAGTGTGTTGGGTTAGACTGTGAGTGTGTTGGGTTAGACTGGGTGAGTGTGTTGGGTTAGACTGTGTGAGTGTGTAGGGTTAGACTAGGTGAGTGTGTTGGGTTAGACTGGGTGAGCGTGTAGGGTTAGACTGGGTGATTATGTTGGGTTAGACTGAGTGAGTGTGCAGGGTTAGACTGGGTGAGTATGTTGGGTTAGACTGGGTGAGTGTGCAGGGTTAGACTGGGTGAGTGCGTTGGGTTAGACTGGGTGAGTATGTTGGGTTAGACTAGGTGACTGTTGGGTTAGACTGGGTGAGTGTATAGGGTTAGACTGGGTGAGTGTGTTGGGTTAGACTAGGTGAGTGTGTTGGGTTAGACTGGGTGAGTGTATAGGGTTAGACTGGGTGAGTGTGTTGGGTTACACTGTGTGAGTGTGTAGGATTAGACTGGGTGAATGTGTTGGGTTACACTGTGTGAGTGTGTAGGATTAGACTGGGTGAGTGTGCCAGGTAAGGCGGGGCTAGTGTGCTCTTCTAAGCTCGCTTTCATCTCGCAGGCTCAGGATAATTGGCAGCTCCACACTGTCACTGTGCTACATAGCCACTGGAGCAGCTAATGCCTATTACCAGTATGGGCTGCATTGCTGGGACATTGCGGCAGCGGCGGTCATCATCCGGGAAGCTGGGGGAGTGGTGATTGACACCTCAGGCGAGTTTTGTCTGCACAGGGCAAAAAGTGTGAGAATCAAATCAACCTCCATCCATATTAAGAGCTTGCTGATGCAAGAATTCATAGAAATCTACCCATAACATTAGGCAGAAGCAACATACAACTGTTGGTTTAAAGGGCATTGACTGGGCCATGGATTTAATCCAGATTAAGGCACATCCATGTACCCTTAAATAACCCCATCACAGCTGTTCAGGGCATTTACACGTATGTCCATGAACCAGATATGTGCAATTGTAATAAATAAATTAATAGTATGCAATATTAGTAATTAATAATAAGTATATAGTAATCATTGATCACCATGGATTTAGTTTCATTATCAGACTTTATATGGCAGTTGGCTAAAACAATTAGTACTTTGTGTAAAACATGTTTTTTTTTAAGTAATCCTTATCTACCAGCATTAGATACATGTGTATTGCAACAGAATTCAGCACATATTCAGCTAATGGTACATTAAAGTAAAATGATACCAGACAGAACTTTTTGCTCTTGTCAGGATTTTAGTGCCTGCCTCTCTTACCCGTTGCCTGTGCCAGTTGGTACAAAGAGGCTTTATTGGGACGGTGTGAGGTAAAGACCATGTGGCCGGCTGTTCTCCTCCATTCAGTGATAGGGATTTTGAGAGAGCAATTGTTCTCTGGGAGCAGCAAAGCTGCTGGCTCTTGAGAGAATTGTCTGCTGCCGTAGCCTTAGAGACCACCAAGTTTATGACCACCACCACCAGGTTTTTAATATCTCTCATACTGCAGGCCTGGGGAAGGTAATAAGGGATGGTTCCTGCTTCTTCGTGCTGCATTCTTGTGGCGAGAGAGGTTTAGCGTGCAACCCTGACAAATATGCTTTCGTCTTCTTGTCCCAGGGGGACCCCTCGACCTCATGTCCCGCCGGGTCATCGCGGCGGGGACCCAGGAGATCGCCAGTTTCATCGTCCAGCAGCTGGAGCCAATCAGCTACGAGCGAGACGACCACGACGTTGGCGCCCAGTCGTTGTAGACTGAACGTAGACTTGGGACCAGTTCCCCGTCTCTCATTCTCAGCCTCTTACCTCCAATCAGAAAATCCTGCCAAACCTGGAATCAGTCCTGTACACAGTAAAATTGTCAGTGTTCAGTCAACTCTTTCCAAGTACGTATGGTCCCTAGTGGACTCAAATGTACTTTTAGAGTTGAATTTTTACTGTGTACCATAACCTGGGACCTCATACACAAATCAACTGTATATCTGGTGAATACTACAGCACCTACTTGTTGAGCTGTAATATGATTTTAAAAAATTTAATACTTTCCTTTTCTATGGAAAATATTGAGTTCATCCAGTTTTCAATCCATAACTTTTTTTATGTGCACATAGTTTATGTGGTGTCTCACTAAAGTAATGTAATGGATTAATGATATCTTTCTGAATGCTTCCCTAATAATAGGAGGTCATTCTCTTATTCTAAGCTGATTTTCATTTCAAGCCATGCAACTAAAAAATGAAGCTTGAAGAGATTTAGATTTAGAGCAATACACACACACACACACACACACACACACGGGTGATGAATACAAATTACAATGTGCACAGTAAAAGGTCCAGTGTTAATTGAACTCTAACAGAGTACATATGGGGTCTAGTAGGGACCATATGTGCTCTAAAAGAGTTGATTGAACACTGTACATTTTACTGTGCACATTGCACAACTTTAATAGGAAATTTAGGAGCACTACTTAGTGATTTTTTAAATGGAGTAGAATTTTTTATTTTGCTGAAAATGTGTCATAATTTGACATGAAACTATTTGGAACTCACACCTTTTTAAGTATTTGTTTATTATATCAAGTTGGGATCTTATTCCTTGCATACGCTATGCTGTGTTGCCTGATGAGTAGGCTATTTGTGGATACAAATTCATATTAGGACTATTGAAAAAAGAACAGTAGTAGAAACATAATGTATGAGGTTTATACTGGTGCTTGTTCTACAATGTTACAAAACTAGAAGTCTCCAGGTATCTTTAGATTTAATATAATTGTAAAATGTGAAAACAGGATAATAGTCAGTACTATAGTTAGTGATGCCATTGCACTGATTGAAATTTCCCACAGAATAGTGTCTGTTAATTAAATTTTGCTTTAGTTTATATTTGTCAAAGAACAAAAGTAAGAGCTGTAATTGATGGCTAATGTCTGTTTTAAGTATTTTTCTGAAATTAAAAAATATAATGGGAATAATTGATAATAATAATTTAGATAATTAGAAAACAATATATAAAAAACTTTCACTCTTATTGTCCTCTCTTACATTCCCACCCAAAATAAAAATTATTTCTAAAAAATAATTAAAATAAATATAAAGTAAAAGGAAATAATTAATATTATTCCTTAGCACTTTAAACATTATTTAAATTTAAAATAGATAATAGTACTAATATTAAATAAGAATATGGTCGTCCCTGTAACTGTCATGAGCTGGAAATGCAAATATTGTGATACTCTATTCATCCGTTTTAAAAGAAAGCTAAACATTTAAAGAAAGCCCATCTTCTCTTTGATGAAACCAAGGAAAGGAATACATGATTTTGCAGAGCTTCATTTACACAGTCTTTTAAAGATGGGTTGGGTTTTTGGTTATAAACGCCTCCTTTATTGTGGTAGAGAAATAGTGGTATTGTATTCAACAGTGGTGCATGTTGCAAACAGCATCAACATAATCCTTGGCAGTAATGGCATTACTTGTATTCAATTATGTGAATTTATCTGTTTTTATGAATGCTGAACCATCAACAAGAGTCTGTGGAAATTTGTCTTTATCATCAGTTGGGTAACCTGCCCAACAAGGATCTTTTCTGTGTGCAGTCCAATTATGTTCCAAATAGATAAAGTTCTCTAGTATGCCATTGAACAGAATTCAAGGCACAGATGCACCTGCTAAATCATTGGTATCTTTTTGGAAGTTTGAGGATAATCCCTGAAAATAATTATCAGCATTACTGAATGTCAAATACAACTTTTTAAAATATTTATCCAATAAGGAAATTTTTGTGCAAAGTCAATCAGAATTTAAAAATTAAACCCAAAGAACCTACCAGCCACACCCTAAGTCAGTGACCTTTCAATGGTTACAAACCACAATCAGTGCCTTCCAAAGTGTCATTCAGCATGATACTAATCAGTCTGACAAGGATTACTGCACAGTAAAACCTTCAGTGTTAAATCAACTTGTAGAGTACATATGACCCCTACTGGACTCATATATACTCATTTAGAGTTGAATTAACACTGGACATTTTGCTATGTGGCAGCAGCAGCAAAAGCAAAGCAGGAGAAACTTGCAAAAGGAAAACACATTTTATTAAACTGTAACTTGCTTTGTATGAAAATAGACTTTGGGGGCTAAAATCAATTAGGTCGAATTACTGTTTTCCTGGAAGGGAAGTGTGAATTTTAAAGAACTTCAAAACAACAAGGCAGAGGCAAGGCCATAAATGCTTTGGTGACTATCTTGGACCGCCTCTCTATACTAATGGAAATATACAGAATTGTTTTATGGAAATAAAATACAAATAAATTGCAACTTTCAGTGTGCTGTTTTCATATTGAATTCCAATTTACTTAAAATACGTAAATATTGAACCAAATTTGATGCGTTTATTTTTGAGGGATCAAAATTTAGTTCACATGCAAGTATGAAATGGTTGAAAGTGAAATTAGTAATTTAATTTCTTCTAAACATAATATTACTGCATGCAGTAAGATTACCTTTCACACATAGTATTTAAATATTTGAACTGATTAAACTGATCTTTGAACTTTTGCTAGACATATTAGCCAAATATAAAGATATGTTTAGATTTAAAGTGACCCCACTCTCAGTCATAACAGCAAAAATTAAAGGAAGGACCTGAGCTTCATTTGGATCAGCAAGAGACCGACTAGTCCCTCACTTTAATCCACAAAGCTTCTTATTTGTAGCTGGATATTTATTTTGTATAATGTTTAGATTGTGAAAGTGCATTTTAATTATATTTTAGAAAGTGAGACACACTCATCATAAGTCCTTACAAAAATACATAAATGGCATGGCTGTGAACAATCTCAGCATTCTTGACTGTACATTTTAAAGGTAATTATTTCATTTGATTTAATGAGAAAAAATGATTTGTGGTGTTTTATACATAGTTATTGTTTGCAGAGTGTATGGTACACGGATGGTCGGTTGGTGGATTTTACAATGAACTTCAGAGCGGAGACTCAACTTGAGCAACAAAAGTGGGGTGTTTCATTTACAAAGGTGCCCCCAACTATTATACACACATTTACATATACAGTGTGTGTGTATATATATATATATACAAAACAAAAGAATCAGCACATAAATTACACTCACCCAGTTACACCCACCTACTGTCAGCCACTACTGAGAGCAAAATTCCCTGTTTATATACACTACATTATCTATATATGGACTATACCATTTCCGTACAATATTCAATTATCTCAGAAGAAATGACAGTATATATTTTTACATATAGAAATCATTATACATATATTATCCATTGCTACTTCATATCTAATCATCACATATCTAATTGGGTATTAGAAAATATCACGAATGTACTTTATGGTCTCCCCCTGTCTATAATAGCCAATTAGACTTGTCCAGCGCTTCCAATAAAATTTCACAGACTCGTGATCTTCGGATTACGTCATGCCAGTTTGAAAAAGGAACGAACGGAATAAACCACGGTTGGTAGCAACTCCTAACAACAGCGTTTATTGAACACGCTATCATCAATTTCATGTTTGAAACCAGATGTGTATGTTTAAGTGATTTGCAGTATAGTATGGTGGTGAGCAGATGTACAGTAGTGAATGTGTTTGAGATATAGACCGTAGGTTTGAGTTGACAAACCGGCAAACATAAATGGTGTGCACTACATGAAAGCGGCGTACTCGCGCCAAACAATCGCTATCATAAGCATCTACAAAATACGTTTTAAAATTTAGTGTCCTAGCAGGAACGGAGTGTTTTTCTCCGTTACAGTGTACATGAACCCAGCTGGAACTCTACACAAACCATATTTTTTGAGGAATAACAGTGTTGATGCCAGTGATTAAACTGTACACTCAGAGATTAACATTTTAAATGGTTTTATTCGTGTTCTCCACATGTCATTATTTTCATAGACTAATTTCTACCCAACACCTCTTGGTGTTGTTTTAAGAAAATAATTTTTAGAAATAAATGGTCATAAATTCTGAATTGTTCATCCAGTGAAGTTGGGAAATGTGCAGGCTACTTGTTTTTTATAATGCACTGAATAGCCTATATTAAATGTTTGAATATTTACTGAAGACAGTGAAGAACTGCATTGATCTTGATGGTTGTGTGGAAGTTCACAAGCAAGCTAATGGAGTTCCAAAGAAAATGTTCTATGAAATGAGAACAGATCAAATCTTCTTTGGATAAAGAAACTTTTATGGAGGTATAGCCTTTATGTTATGCAAGAAATGTGCTGTAAAGTAATAGCCTTATCCTTCTGGTCTTATTGTTAGTCTTGGCAAGGCTTTATGATTTCTATATGATTTTTGTGAAATAGTCATGGAATTTAATAGTTTTATTTTAGTTTTTTTTTTTTTTTAGTTAAAGTCTTTCAGTTTTACTGTATGTTTTCAATTGGCCCAGACGGTTTTTGTGTGCAGTGAAGGATGTATTTTAGATATTTACAGAAGTTTCTGATGACCTGGCAGCTTTGCATTGGCTGGTATAGGGGCCATCACAGGTTTGTTGTTTTTAAAACCCTAACCCTAACACTTCACGTACTGTAACTCCAAAACAACTTGTACAGGGACATTATGTCTCCAGAGGCTATACACACAAGTAGATTAGTTTTCTATTCACAATTATTTTAAAAAATCGGTCTTTATATTGTACAGGTATTTCTTTTATTCTCAGATCAATGTGGAACAAGCTCTCCATTTCCCAGGGCTAGACAGGCATGGGATATACGGTCTCTGGATATAGCCTATTACATACAGCTGGCTTGTATGTAGCCACACTACATACAAATGGAAATTAACGTTATGATTATGGCTTTCGGCTATATTGTCTACTCGCCCAAATTTAAGGATGAGTAGTTGCTATAGAGAGAGGTAGGGAGGTCCGAGAGAGAGCGTAAAATTATCACGCTAACATCCCGTTTGAAGACAGCAAGGCACCTTTTCAATAGATCCGGACAGTATAAAGGTAGTTGGTGAAGATTTCAACCTTTTTTTCCCCACAAGTTGGAATTGCACATGCACAAACCAGGTTTAGTCCTGTGGATTTGTGGTTGCTTTGAGGTCTCTCTCATGCAGTCATTTTCTTCTCTCCACATGTAGTATTGTTGATACAGGGAGCTGTGTCTCTTCTTTCATTGAACGCAGCAGTCTCAGGCTGCATGTGTTTATAGGAAATGGTTCACAATGAAATATGTGTATGTGTGTATGTATTATCACTGTACATGTTGCTCTGGAGTAAGTGCATTTTCTTGCTGAACTAAAAACCCATACCAGCAATTGCACAGCTGGCAGGCCATCAGGACCATCTGTAAATATCTAACACATTCTTCATCACACACAAAAACTGCATGGGCCAACTGGACATCACACTCTTAAACTAAAATAACATCAAAAAACAGGAAATTAACTATCCCTTTAATTCACAGATTATTGGATTTTTGAGACATGGTTGTAAAAGGTTGGATACGGTGTTTCATTTGGTCAGACCCTAAACACTCCCAGACAAATTAGCAGATTTACTGTAGCTCACTCTTTGAAGCTTTATTTTGAACACAAAATAATTTATAGTTGAGTAGGTGATGCTTCAAATGTTCCAAATCTCCCTAAAACTACTTGTATTACTACAAACAGTTTACTATGCGTT
The DNA here is from genome assembly GCF_013347855.1 of Anguilla anguilla. Classification (NCBI taxonomy): domain Eukaryota; kingdom Metazoa; phylum Chordata; class Actinopteri; order Anguilliformes; family Anguillidae; genus Anguilla; species Anguilla anguilla. Next base: position 19,280,014 of record NC_049204.1, on the reverse strand, counting down.
CATATGTCTATGGGCAATTTTGAAGACACTGATCATTTTGACATTAAGTCTAAGATTACAAAGAGTAGTGTCTTTCAGTGCTTAAGCCTATTTTCTTACCCCCTCAGCTAAATACTAATACAAAATGTACGTATTTTACGTAAATATTTGAGTTAAATTGGCACAAGCTGACTTGAGATTTGGCCCTAACTGAAAATTGCTTCCGTAAATATGATCCATTAAAATCCAAAAGATAATATGGAAAATATTGAGGCCGGCAACTGTACAGTTGGGGACCATAATAAATAATATATAGTACAACACAGTTCAGCATTGGAAACACACTGTTAATCCAAGTAAACATGCATGGATTGATTACAAAGTTATTTGCGTAAAGTTAATCTCTGCCCCACTTTTACTCTCTGCAGTATTTTGGTTCTTTTTCTCCTGACATTTTCCATGTCACGTTAGAAAATCAATAACAATTTTCTATTAAACCCCCTCCCTTCAAGGTTTGGACAGTATGGTCAACACTCAAAAATGTGAATGGACAAGCTGTAACCACTGAAAAATCTGACATTCAGTCTCAAATAAAAATGTTATTGTCTGTCAGTGCTGAAGCCAATTCATAACGCAAAAGTAAGAGTATCTGAAGATACTCAGGTCTCGTTGAATTAGTATTTTCACATTATAAAGCAAAGCCTTAGATTTTGCTGTCATAAAAAGTTAATGGGTGTGACTTCAACCTGGAATTAAATACCCATGAAGTATTATCTTGTTCAATATGCATTAGTTACACTAATGCTTTTTCTTGGGAAAAGAAGAAAAATAAATTTTATTGAAAACAAAACTTACGCTACTCAAACTTATGGCATGTTGGCTGGACACTGGTTAGCTGAATAAGCATTTCAGAGGTTTACTTAGGTCTCAAAGACACATTTTTAAAAACATATGCCTGCAGGATTGAGACTACTGCCAAAATGCATGACTGAAAAAGCTTATTATGTCTTCAAGCGTATCAACCAGCTGGGCCTAGGTTTTTCTACACTGCTTGTTTTGTGGAGTCTGATTTCTCGGATGAGTAGTTTTAATTCCTATCTTCCACTCAGACTATGTTAAATCAAGCTATATGGCAGTGGTGTTGTTTTGTTTGTGCGTTGATGAATGAATTGCCTCAATGAAATATTCCTTTATTTCCCTTAGTTTATGTCTTGCAGATGCTAGTTGAAAGGATTCTTGATGTTTGGCAGATGTTTTATACTCTAACACACAAAACTATGTGCAAGTGTGTGTTTGGCACATTTAATCTGTATGGACTTGCCACAGACTTTCCTTTGTGGGAATACTACATGTTGAGAAATGCACTTAAGAAGTGGTTTTAGGCTTCTGAATGCATTCCCAGGAAGGATTTTCCAGTGTCTTCATTAGTTAACGTCATTGTATTATTATCCGTTCTTGGAATTGTATAGCCTGCAGACTACATTGGTGTTGCTTTGGTGTCCTCTCATGGATATGCTGAATCCCTGTGAAAAACTTTCTGACGACCCGCAAGGACTGACAAATTAGGACAGACAGATGGACAAAGAAGTCAAATCAACTGTACTGGTACTTACACTATGCACTGATTTTCTATCACCTTCCATTGTCAACCATTTGTTATGTTTTGCATTATAGTATAATATTACTAATTACAGCTGCAATAGTAAACCGTTTAATCTGCAACCAGTAATAGTGTTAAACCCATTGATGTACCCATTGACCCTAACACAGGCCTAATATGAGAATAACAGAAAATTATTTATTTATTTACTCACTGATTTATAGAGGTGGTCATACCTATGTTGGAATAATAAAGGGGAAGAATGTTCTGCTGACACAAAACAGCCTGTAGTGCAGTAAATAAGCTTGGAGATAAACAGAATTGGCCTGTGAAGGAACAGCATGGGCATGCAGTAGAGGCTGAAGACGAGCCAAGCAGTGCTACTCTGTGCAGGTTTAAGCTTCTGGTGTCACAGGAATGGAGACAAGCCAACAGGAGCCCAGCAGGGTATTGCAACGACCTGGGCCTCTTTCTAATCACTTATTTAATCAGTCCTTGTCTCTTCAGTCATCGACTAACCTTTAAATGAACCAAGGTCCGTCATCTTTAAGGACATTCCAACCCATGGCTTTGACTGAACAAGGACGTTCCATTTGCCCAGTACACCTTTCCTCAATTCCTGTGTCCTCACGCCCTTTCCTTGCTTCCTCTGTTGGGTGGAGCTGAAGAAGTGAGGAAAGGACACAATGAAAGGATGCAAGGACATAAAAATAAGTGATTGGAAAGAGTCCCTAGACGAGGAGCTGCGACTTGTAAGCTATAATTGTAAATATGACCAAAAAATTGCGATATTCAGGTCACAGAGCCAGTATTCTCTGTATGGGAAGAAGAGCCTATGATCCAGGATAATGCTGTGGTTCTCTGTGGTTTGGAAAGGAACAGAGCAGAACTGTCAGGAGTTATTCATAGATCTTAGATAGACAAAGATTTAGCTGGCAAGTGCAGTACATCTGCCTTGAAGAGATCCAATTTAATTCCTAACATGTACAGACGTGCTCCTGTCTGGAAAACTAACTCAGAAATATCTAATGCCATCGGTAATCACTCACAGCATTATTGTATCAAAGAATTTATTTTACAGCACTATACATGCATCCATATCGCATACTCATTCTTACAAATGTTTAATGTGATACTTTTTATTTATTTTATTATTTATTTTATTATTTATTTATTTTATTATTTATTTATTTTTTTTACAGTTTATTGGTTTTCCAGTTTATTTGGATCCCTGACTGAGGGGTAAGGAGAACATGTGATGATAATTAAAGGATGACAGAAGTACAATTTTGAAAATGGAAAACAGTCAAATGTGGCTTAAAATTGTCACTTTGCGACTTGTCAAAAAGTACTGGATTCTGCAAATACTATGACAGATAAGTCTATTTATTTGTCAGCGCTTCCTTAATATGGTGTATGTTTTACTGAGTTTAGGTCTGATTTTTCTATGCTTGTTTCAATTTTAAATGGATGATATCCAGTGAATGTGTATGATGATGATTCAACCTAGAGATCTCTACTCAACATGTGACAAAGCACACATTAGGATTTGTAACAAGGGAGTTGCACTACAACAAAACACATCAGCATTTGTATTAATAATAATTACTGCTCACCAGAATCAAAATGATCTGACCTGAGATATTAAAGTAGCTCTAATTTTTATTTTGTGTCCTTACTATGTACCCTGCCGATATTTTAAAGCTAACAAACAAAGATTCTCTTTGATGGGAGAAAACAACATGTCACCTCCCATCATCATGGAGGGAGAACATTGATGGGGCCAATCAATACATCATAATTTACCTAATTTAAGTGTTGTGCTTCTGACATATGTACAGTATCCCCGGAGCTTTCTTCACAGGCTGATAATATTTAGGCTGATCTTTATGGATGTGGATGCGCATTACCGGTACTGCTGTATGGAAAAGACAGTGGTGGAAATCTTCATTTGCCAGAAAATTCAAGAATAGGATATTAAAGACATTCCACTGAACACTTAGCACATATACTGGCATGGTAACCAAAGCTTGACAGCCAGATTAACAGCCTTTCACTGCTGTCTCCATATTTCTTGGATTTGATTTTCATTTGATAGAATAATTTAATCACGTAGTAACTTACAGCTTTGTTCAAGGACATCTTAAAGCTATGTTGGCTAGATATATGACCTATACATATTAAAGCCAGTCTTGCAGACATATCCCCAAGCTATAGAAAGCATTTATTCTGGCATTGTCCTTAATATCATATTCCAGAAAAACCTAAATCTAATGAAATGAACAGTTGCTGTCATCACATGCCCTCTCACATAAACAGTATTAAAGTCTGTTTATGTAAGTGTTGGATTGGAAGCTAGTTTTGACTCATGTTATGATATGAGTCAAAACTAATTGAGATGCCTTTCTGTTAGAATGAAACATTTTGGTAAATGAAGTCAAATTAATTCACTCCACTCCAATAATTAATTGGAGTAATTTAAAACATTCCCAGGTAAAGGAACAGTACTTAAAAACAAGTTTTCTTACATGCATACTATTAGCATTCCAGAAATATTGCCAAACCTGGGCTATCGTTTAAATCTATATGTTCTACTTCAACAAGCCGTGCATGAAATTTTATTCATGTGTCCTGGGAAATTACTGATAAGTATTGTCACAACACTGTTTTTGGACTCCAGTCCAATTTATAGACTATAGTATGATCATAAACTGCTGCGTTCTCAGCATGGTGCTTCATCCTATGCCATGTGTCCCATTTCTTTAATCACACATTATGGGCTTATTTCTATGGCTCATTTAATTTCACTGCATGTCCTTGATATTTATTTCTACATTGCTAAGTATATCATATTTTACATAATTATAGAAATGTGGATAAGACAGAGCAATATTATCCATAACAGGCAGCTTAAATACATTGTTTTAAGGCATGTTAAATGAAAGGATATAGGACATGGTTGAACAAAAACAATATACAGTGGTTTCATAAAGGAAACGGTTGAATTTTACAGTATATAACAGCATTTTCTTCTTGAACTCAATCATTTCTACAAGGAAAAGTTTTCCCAGGGTACAAAAATAATCTCTTGTACCTTTCCAGAAACCACGTATCACTCCTATGTATCTAAACTTGAAAAATGTGTTGTTACAGTACTGCTGCTGCTGCTTTACTTTTTGCTGTTTAATTAACGTGTTTAAACAATTTGAACTGTAATGTAAAATGCACTCTTTACTGTATTGCAGCAATAGGAATCTATGCCAAGAGTTTGTGATTTTAATTATCATAATACTATAAAGGGAAAATAAATCTCACTCTGTCCTTTGTATACTCACACTGTTCAGTATACAAAACTAAAAAATACTTCTCACAGCTGGTACAGTCAAATACCAGTAGCTCAAGTAGCATGCCCTGGCAAGGCTATTACTGCACTGTTTTTTTAGGTGCACAAAATCTTAAATTTTACCTGTATTTTTCAAGTTGTTAATTATATAATTCTGGTTAGCTCAGGCCTGCTAAATTTCAAATTATAGTTTGTTTTAAACCAGTTTGAATCAAGATTTTGCATGCAAATCTTGTGTCAGCCTCTCAGTTTGATTTGGAAGTACATGGGTACATAATACTAAGATAAACAAATTAAATATTTAAGAAAGATACAATGCCTGGGATATATTGAAATTAATATTTCAATATTACTGATGGTAGCCCCAAAATGTATATGCGCCGACATAGGAGTGAAGGGAGCGCTTCTTACGGCAGTATCAACACTAGTAAGACTGCTTACAAGCGATAGATGGCGCCGTAACATTATTTCTCAAACAGAACCACGATCACTAGGTCGAATTCTTAACTAAAACCGAACTCGGAACCCATCCCTTTGACATTGTGCAGCTGTCAAAAAATATACCTGCCTAAATGTACATCGCTCTCTTTCTCTCCCTACACGATAATACATATACATTGTATGTTGAGAACGTCTCTCGGTTCAATACAATAATGGTTAAGTACAGTTATGTCTCTGTAATCTGATTTTTGCTCATTTGAATGAAGATAGACGTTATATTTGAAGTACCGCAATTAAATCATTATTAGGCTGTTTTATGTCAAAATAGTAATCAAGACACTACATTTGGATTGTATCACAATACCATTTTATTGCCTTATCAGAATTTCTATCCGTTATATTTAGTACCAACAAATTAACCCAGACTGGAATCTGCCTGCGGGTTAGGTTACCTGACCCCAAAGGCAGAACTTGGAATGAAGTAGACGAGCCTGTGCGACACTGGAAGGAGCTAACCTATCCAGACACTTACACCCCTCCTGGTTCCACCCTCCTCTCCTTATTGGAGACCTACATTTACTGTCGAGATTTGCTAAGCTTCTGATTGGGTATGTAATTTGTCATTTACAGGGTAGCACAGCGAAGTTTTCATTCAGGAGCACAGGAAAGCCAGATGAAGTTTGAAGGCAGTGGTTACAGCTGTGTTGTAGCGAGTAGTTGCTGTTTACTTCATGAGAAAGAATAGCACGTTTTTCATCCGTGCGCTGTCCGTGGCAACTTAGGCTGTTATCCATAACTAATGCTTAACTTTGGTATTTCGGGACTGGTTTCGGGATTATAGGCGGCAATTATGAATGAAGAAGTTAATCAGCGTTTCCCTTTATTTTTGCTCTTTTGGGGCGAAGTTTCGAGGAAATCACAGTTTTCCTGAGATACGAAGATAATGACCCATTGTACCAGCGGATATGAATAATCAAAGCTCCATTTAAATATATTAGCGAATTGTAAATGTTTTAACTTCATGTGCATGTCGTTTTTAATTAGTTGCAAAAACAACAGTTGTGCAACAGATGTTCACAGTCTCTGATATGGGGTGTCGAATCTAACAAGGCAGAGGCGCTGTTTTACGAAAACTGAACAGGGGGTGACGGGGACTTAAGTTCTCCACTTCTTGTAGAGGGGCTTTAGGTTATGGGTCAGCATGAACATTATCCTGGACTGGTGCGCCCCCGAGAAAAGGGCATGTAACGTTAAACAACCTGGGCAATGCCCTCCTATCCGAAATTTGGAAAGGGCTGGACTTGAAATTAACAATAGTTTAAGTTCTTAAGCAAGATCGCGTATATATTTTAGAGACGTTTCCTACATGTTCATCTTGATTAAAGAAAAACTCCCGGCAATGGCTTCCGAAGTTGTATGTGGACTGATCTTCAGATTAGTTCTCCCAGTATGTCTAGCCGCAGGTAAGTACTTGTTTTCTAGTCTATAGCATGCCAGGTGAATGTCAGGTTTAATATTAATTGTACATTTCTGCAATAGTGTGATATTAGGCTATAACAGCGGGGTGCGTTAATTTTTTATTAATGTGCAACTGTACCTGTCGTGTGATCCCACAGTTCCTTCATCATCATCATAATCATTATTATTATGATTATTTAGTAACAGTATCATGTATGGCACGTAATAGGAGCATGCTAACCTTTTTAATTTAATCCTATCAAAAGTGCTACTTTTGTCATTTGAATGTTGTGTATTTTTTATTTATTTATTTATTTTGGTATAACATTAACAGTATACGTAAGGTTGATAATTCATGTATTACAAATCAAATGAAAAGTTAATACGAAGTACGTTGAGAACTGCTTGGAGCCTGCCAGATAAATTAACTTAATTGGACCATCGATGTGATTTGTCGTACCACGAAGACACTAATGGAAAAAGGATTGGAGCCTACAAGTAGGCTGATTGGTATGGCAAATTTAAACTGTAAACTGTGTGTCTCTAACGAACGATTTACTGTGACAGTAGTGCATTATACCTGGCTCTTTTCTTCTCAAATAAAAAAAATTCAGTGTTAAATCAATACTATCATAGTTTATATGAATCAAATCGATAATGTAGCGTCGCCTATATGTACTCTATTTGAGTCAACAGTGCTCTGTTAATTTTACACTGAACATTTTGATGTGTTGCTTATTATTATTATTATTATTATTATTATTATTATTATTATTATTATGTCCTAGTTGTTTGTATTAATTAAATCGAATCCAATTAACATTTAAATTAATGAGTGCAAGGTGATAATATTTCAACTTGATTTTACATTAAATTCCTGTTTATTCCTGTTAGTGCGTGCATTGCAATTTCCCGTACGTTGTTACAATGCAATGCTGATTATAAACTGAATGCTCCGACTTATCTCCAGCTTTTAGCACATAATCCAGTGTGTGCATGGGGCAACGACGTTTATGTAAAATTATCACATGATTTTTATGTTTTAGAATCTCTGAAGTTGATATTGGTATTCTTAATTTACAAATATATGCATCTTGTTTCTGAGGTGATAGATTTACCACTTTCACATTCTTCCTCAGATAGATTTCCTGAATTGCGTGTAAGGAAAAATGAAATATTGTTTCTCTGGAAAATTCTGTTAACGTACGTGCAATTCGACGAAGAGTTAACAGGTTGTCAGAGCAGCTAGCTGTTGCCGATATGCAGCCGCTTAAATGACGGAACCCTGCAGTAATGGGTCTCTTTAATAATGCAGAGGGACATTGGAAGCGGTTATTTACACTTTAGTCAGTGATGGCTGTCTTTAATGTTCAGTCGCGTGCTTACAGATGGTGTTGTGGACCTTATCAAGGAAGTAGAGTCAATATTGCAATGTAGAGTCAATGGATAAATTTCAGGAAAAAAATGAGAAAAAACCATGTCAATTTCTGTTTAAGTGCTGTTATACGAATGTAGTTAATTTGATCAGTGTTGCAAAGATAAGGTTCAGTGCCATTCCAACATGGAAAAATGTTACCACTCAAATTAACTACCTTGCAATATAAAATGTATGTCTCTGTCAATGTGAGGCATGTACATAAATGAAGTCACAGCTGAACAGAAATCTTGTGTACATTCACAAACCACAGGTAGCCTACACTACATGTGTTTGCCATATGTTTCTTCCTGTTGGATGATATACAAGCCTCAATTAATCAGTCCACCGTGGATGAGATGGAGGAACACTTCCTGTTTGGCACTGTGTTTGGCCAAGTCTAGGATAATTAACACTGGGAGGCAAAATCGTTTCCATTATTATAAAGCCTGGTTTTGACTTGTTTTGTAGTGTTGCAACTGGGAGTGGAGGCCCCACTGTGTTACTGCTTGATGGCCTGTCACTTCTGTAGTTTCATGTGTTTCATAAACAGTTGAAATCATATAGGCACCATTAAAATCACAGATTATCAATTTCTCAGTTACAATTTATGCAAGCAGTGGCGATCATGTTTTTTCCATGAAATGTTTGGCAAAATAATGAGAATGAAGTCATCTAAATATGCTTTATGTTGTTGTGGAGTTGTAATTTTTCATGTGTTTATGCAGTCGTGTTGCAATCATGATTCTTACGAAATTTGTAGTGCTTGTCATTAGTATGCTGTTTAATGTCATGCAGAGTTTTGGTACAGCATTGTCATTCACTATACATTGTGTACAGTGAATTGACCGTGTAAAGTCCTGTTTGTTATTCAGTTTGGTGTTTTGCTGCCGGCAGTTGCATAGGGAAGCTTTTAGAGAGCTGTCCCAGGGGTAGGAGTTGTAATGACCGGGGAAACGCCGGCTTCCCCGCGTTGCAGGCAGGGTGAAGAGACAGACGACTGCTGCTAAGCGTTTTAGCCAGCCCTGCCGTGATTCCATGCAGTTCATTACAGCCTGTGCTCTGTTTGCTGTTCCTGAGGCAAACGGGGCTGTCTGGCCCATATCCTTTATCCAGCTGCGGGGAAAGTTCCCCTCAACAGCAGCTCATTGACACTCTTCCACTGAACGCAACACATCTGTATTTAAAGCCACTGGTGCTGGTCGGGTTTTGGCAGTTTACATCATGGGACCACTCGATTAGGCACTGCAAACTTGCTGTTACTCCAATCTAATGGAATGAATTCCAGTGTCAGTGTGTGTGAGTGTGTGTGTGTGTATGCGTGCATGTGCATATACTGTACACATTTGTCTTAATGTTTTTGTACATCTCTTCCTAGGCAAATACTCAGACACATCTCCCATTTTCTCCCCAATTTAGTCATTATACCAATTTCCCATGTGAATCACGTTCCTGGTCGATGCGCTGTTGGTCTGGGGAGGGTGTAGACTACCTCATGCCGCCAGCCGCTTCTTTTCACCTGACAGCGAGGAGTTTCACTGGGAGAGCGTAACGCGTGCGGAGGTTCAAGCTATCTCCCCCAGATCCCCTCCCTGCTGAACAGGCGCCCCAACCAACCAGTAGGAGTCGCTAATGCAACTATCAGGACTCATACCCTCACCAGCTTCCCACCCGCGAACACTTTTGCCAGTAGGAACGTCTGACCTAGCCGGAAGTACCACTGCCGGGGATTGAACCCGGGTGATCGGGTCTCTGCGGTGGTAGGAGAGTGCTTATACCTCTACACCACCCAGATGGCCCCAGACACTTAATATGTACTGTATTTGCCTAAAAAAGAGATGTACAGTGCATTGTGACAGCTCCCATCGAATATTTACATATCTTGTTAAAAGGCAGCTCTTATAATGTTATCATTAATAGGTTTGTGTCATTGATATTCATTTCTGGATTAATTTGATTATGTTTTTGATTAGTTTTAGCGCTACGTAATCATTTTGCAGAACCAAGTGAGATAAGTTAACTGCAAATCCGCTGGTCACATTTGCAGTGAGGTCAAATTTGACCTTTAAGAAGAATCGTATGGCCAATTTAATTTATTACTCATACAAAATATTACTTCTATGTCCAAGTGAGAATATGCTGAATATAAATGAAAAACCTAAGAAATGTAAAAGAGATATTTGGATTGATCTGATACAGGTGTTTGTGTTTCAACTCAACTGCAATGAACTTTGTTTTCAACTTCGGTTACAAACTTTCTCAATACTTGCTTGATTGGTTTTTGCCTATTGAAATTGAACAGTTGTCAAATGTTACAGTTGTGGTGCTGCCTAGCTTGAATTCATCACTCTATATTAATAATAAAGCATATTGTTATGAGGTTTAAGTGCTCCCTGCACCAGTGTGTTCTGCATCCCTTCACGGAATTGGAAAAAAAGAGCATAGGCTCCGTTTCTGGCCAGACTGACTGAATCAGTCGAGTAAAAGTTCTCTATTGTAAATCATCTGACGTAAGGTTTAAACAAACACTACCAAGTCCATATGGCGTTGGAATGCTCCCTCTTTTGTTTGGTGGAGTTTTGCTGTGTATATCTTTATTTTTGAATGCAAGATGCAGCATAACCAGGCTATCATTTTAATGATGTTGTCAGGCTAACCGGCTGGACTGTCAATACCTGGTGTCAGCTGAAGTAAATTTCTACTTTGTAAGTAGTCGCTGGGGGGGGGGGGGGATGGGGGGGGGGGGGGTTGTGGGTTATGGGTTGTGGAGAGGTCCCTTTAAAAATGAGTACAAAATGGATTCTGCAATAAATCTCACACCTGTCAATCTGAGATGTTGCCTTCCCAGAACAGCTGGTTGCAGCTGTGCGGGAGGTTGGCGAGGCCTTTGACATATGACATGTGTCTCCCCATACCTGTTTTGAGAGCAGTGTGTCAAAGCAGGGAGGCCCAATAGTGCATAACAGTCTCTAAGAGCACGCCACAGACAGACTTTTTGAGCATGCAAAACTAATGGGATTGGTGATGTTTATCACTGAGGAATGTGTTATCAGCTGACTGCCTTCAGGGAGTCCTGCTGTGCTGGATACACATGGTAGATACATGCATTGATACAGCACATCTACATGTACAGTATGAACGGCTGATGTATTCTTGTGGAAAACATGTAGCAGAACTACACAGCAGTGCAGACTGAAGTATAATGATCAGTGATGTGATAGGGTAGTTAAGTAATATCAGTTTATCATCAGTACCATTAAATATTCATATGTGAGGATATTGATGTGTGGTTCGTCCATATGGAAAAGAACATTATGATAAATAATGAACATGTCATGGTGTTCATTTGAAGTACAGTTGATTGGATTTATGCATCAATATTAGCTTTTTTCAGATAGTCTTAATATCTTATTATCTTGCACACAGATTAATCAAGTTTAATTAGATGCATTATTGCCATGTTTTTCACCGCAGTAAGAGACAAGAATGTTTTTCCCCCTCAGACTAAAAGTGTTTATTAATACGCTTTCAATAAGAACATAAATGATTGTGGTTTGGTGGATTTGCATAGTGTCTTTATTAAGATCTAATTTCTTCCTTAATAATTAGCTATCTGCCAAAGGTTATCCATCAGTGGTTGAGTGGTTTGCACTGTGTACATTTTTTCAGTATTTGTATCTTTAAATGCTGTTTAGAAGACTAATATTCTTTTTAAATGGACATACATGCAATGAAAACCACTGTTTTGACCCAGCTCAAACATGCTAGCACTGCAGATAGGTGATTTTTTTTTTTTAAGTTATCGATGGAAAAGAAAATGTAATACAGAAAATATAATTTTATAATGTTTTTAAATATTAGTTTCAATGCGAGGTGGAATTTCAGTCTGTCGGTAGTGTGATACAGCAGCTCGATCTGGTTTTCAAAGTGATTTTGATGCTGCGCATTTCCACTAATTCTCGGAAAGTAGTTTTTGCCTTTTCATTAATAATGTAGTAGCAAGGGAGACAAATTTGCTTCCTGATATCGTAAACACACTTTTAATATTTCATGCCATTTTACGTGGCAGCAAAGGGGAGTCATTTACAGGATCATACCCCAGTTACCAAAAGATTAATAAGCTAGCACTTTTCAACCGCCTGCTGTCGAAACACTGTGGTTTTGGAGACATACTTAAAAATGTAAGTGTGGTTCATAGTTTTTACACTTTTTATATTCTTGGAGACACAAATTCAAAATAAAACTATCGCTTTGACAGTGCATCTGGGTCAGCCAATATGGATCTATCTCACTAAGGCTCAACAAAAGCAGATTTTCAGGGCTGGCTCTAGGATTTTGGTGGCCCTAAACAACAATGTTTGGGGATGAACCAATTGTGGACCTATAGGGGTGGGGGCTGAGTGGCAGAAGCAACCATGGACCAGGGAACCAATCGCCACAGACACTTAAATAATAATATTCTACACTTAAAATATATTTGGCCCGGGGATGGTTGTGGCCCTAAATGACTGCATAGTGTTCTTGCCTGTAATGGGCTCTGCAGATGATGATTGAATGTATTCACCTCAAACAGGAATACGACAATACGAAATGCAGTTGACTAGATTGCCATGACCCAACCATGCCTTGACACATCCGGTTCCTGTCTTATTCTCTTCTTCTAAATTGTCCATGACCATCTCATCACATCCCACTCAGTTGTAAGCTTACAAGCATACCCTGTTCCCAGGATGTCTTAACAGTCAGTGTAGGTTAAAACCTGTAGAGCTCCAGAAAGTAGTTGTAAAAAGCCAAGGTGGTGCAAGTATTAATGGAAAATGTGGGATGTTGAATAAATGTTGTTAGAATGCTATTTACTTAGCAAGGGCTAATTAAGTTTTAAAAGTTGGCTTTATACAGACCACAATTGTGTTTAGTGGAAAACAATACATTGTCCAAAACCTTAGGCAAGGTAGAGTACAAATGTGTTGTTTTTCTGTTAAATATCTTTTTTGGAGCCAATTCTGGTTGAGGCTATGGCTGCCTAACCAGCGAATGGCTGTTATTTAGAGGTGCAATATTAATTTTACACTCTGAACTTTTAAAAAGGTACAGTAAAATTCTCTATGTAAAAACAGTCAAATGGAATATCATGATAGCAGCCATAGTTACAAATGTAATTTTACTTCCTATTGAGTGGTGCCACAGGAAAACAGTTTACTTGGATAATAAATCCAGCTTGCTTAATGTCCACAAATTGTGTTGTACAGCCAAGGGGAAAGTCAAGTCTCCATTGTACAGCCATGTTGAAAATCTCAACGAACATCTGCACAATATCTTGTGTTTATAGCTCTTTTTAAACAATACAAAGAGTTTGGATTAATTATACTTTATATTCTTTTCTATTAGGATCCAGGAACTCAGATGCCCCTGATAATATTTTACCACTGCCAATAATGTAAGCTTTAAACATATTTGAAAATGATGTACATAAAGTGAAGAAATGCGTGTGTTTGCACAGATCCATTCAGCTCATAATCTCAGAAGATTAGCCAGACTCAAATTTTATTTTTCAAGCTTATCTGAAAAGAATATATTCATGTGAAGCATTGCATTCCAGTCGACATCGTATCAGGAGGGTTCTTCTGTAGCGCAATGTGTGGAATACACTATAACTGCCTTTGATCAGATTTTTTTCCCTCCTCTGTGGAGGGTGTGCGCACTCTAAAACTACACACAGTAGTGCCAAACATTAATCACTGCCAATATGTCTGTCTCCAAAGAGCTCTCTGTAACAATGCCACAGTGTGTTCTTTAAATGGTCAGATTGTTTGTTGGTCAAGGAGTTTATTTGGCTTTGATTTGTCAGCATTTCTTGTTCTTTTCATATTCTTTTGCCCCTGATCTGCAATATTTTTGAGAGCCGAGGTTTCAAAAATGAAGATAGGAGGGGGAGAGCTAATGAGACAATTTTTTAAATATATAAATCAAAGTGCATTTGATTTAGTTTTTTAAGGAACCATTTCAAATGGGTAATTATTAACTAGACCAATTCAGTTACAAATGTTACTTAAGACTCACATTTTGTCCAATTTAGCATTATTCTGTCGACATACACGATATTACAGTTTGTCTGCCTTTTAACACCCCCAAAAGAGGATTAATTGTGCTCTGTAGTTCTAAGATGGTGTCAGTTGTCCCTTGACATGCATAAGCTGTTTCTCAAGGCTCCCTTATTTAAAGAGCCTGTTTACACAGGACCACAGTCTGTGTCTGTGTAATGTTGCTTGGAGCTCTTTGTAGTGGACCTGACATGTTTTCATCATTAATTTGCATCATCACATGTGGTGACTGGCATGGGCTAGAGTGCTCACACGTCAGGTGTATACAATCTGGGGTTTCAGCCTTGTCTTGGTGTACCAGAATCTATGTTCATTGAATTTTTATATAATGCTATTGAGCAAATAATATAGGCGTTTAGACTCACAAAATAATTTAAACAAATGTGTTATGGAACAACAGAACAGTACACTATCCGTAATGTGTGATTATAGTCTATTTCAGCTTGTAGTCCTCCCTCTAAGGAAAAGTGCTTCCACTTTTGCTAATAATGAAAAATCCTCACAATGTAATCACAACATAACTGCGCAATGTTGTCGCCCAAAATTGCATATGGAACTGATTTAGAAGTTAAGGAATACACAGATTTCTAAGGCTTATTATAAAAAAGTAAGCTAAATAACTACCATCTCATTTCTCCATCCATGTTTGAATGTGTTTATTCAATAGCATGGAGGGTATCCACATTTATCTTTTTAGGGCCAAGTAAGAGTAAAAGTTTGCATTTTTAAATAAAAATAAATTATACCTACCATGCTTTGATATCTACTGTTTCTGTACTCAGTTTATTTTCTTATTTTCTCAACTCTTGCTTGCATTCTGATTTACATACTGCAATATAATTACTATTTTCTATATTATTTTTTTAATTGTTTTTGTAATGTAGAACTGAAACATTTTATTCATTGAGTTTTTTCACTGGATTAATTTAAAAAGGCACTTCTTACTCAGAAAAAAGGACTCCCTTGAAAGACATATTAGTCTCTCCAGGGAGCACTGTCTGTGCCTAAGTAAGCTACTCCACTCTACTTCACAGTGTCTTTGTTGGCACAACACAGTGACAAAGCACTGATAGTGGCTTTTTTGGATCTGGTTACAGATTATTTACAATTACATGCTGGCTATATCCAGTGAAAAGGTTTTCTTAAATTGGTGAAAATATGGTGTGAAATGATAACTTGTATAAATATGGTCCGCTCCAGCCACAGATTAGTTCAACAGTATCTAGCTGCAACTGTGCAAACATATTGTTGGATTTTTGAAAATAGACCAAATAAGCTATTTGAATGAATTTTTCTCCAACTTTGAATCGCAAACTGTAATACATCACCACCTTACCACCTGAAACTACCCAGGGTGTGCTGCAGCTTTGACATACTTGCCACACTCCTTTGATTGACAGCCTGGAGATCAGAGGAGAGTCAAAACTCTCACTGGCAACAAATGGTATGGTATCTTTAGGCACTGATGTTTAACTGGGCCCACACATGCATGGCAATGTCAGCCTGCCCGATTTAGCTCTCTGTCCTCCAGAGTCACGGGCAACCAATTGTGTACTGTCATTGAGGACCCCCAGTCATGTTCGGCCAATGGTAAATGTGATGTTAAAAAACAAAAGCAATTACAGAGTAAGGAAGTCCATTGTTCTATTTTAACATGTTAAAATATTTCTCAGCAAACAATTTCCAAAATACTGATCTTTCACAGTCACGCAAGGAACAATTGTACCCCACTGTATTTTTTCTTTTTATTTCAGTGTTTTATTCCTGTTTTCCCTGCAGAGAAACTTTTTGTTTGTTCAATCTCAGGATGTATACAGATACTGTAAACTTTATATATAACTACACCGTTAATTAAGTCAGGGACCAGCAAAAGTCAGCGGCCAGCATTGACTTTTGTTTGTACAAGGTACCACAAAATTTTAAACCGGCAACTTTGAAGTTGAAAGGCCAGATCACTTAAAGCTGCCCTGAAGGTAGCCACATATGTTTATGA
Organism: Anguilla anguilla; assembly: GCF_013347855.1. Taxonomy (NCBI): domain Eukaryota; kingdom Metazoa; phylum Chordata; class Actinopteri; order Anguilliformes; family Anguillidae; genus Anguilla; species Anguilla anguilla. The sequence goes on along the minus strand of NC_049204.1, from coordinate 19,263,685 downwards.
TGGGATTGAGTTGTTTCTGGAAACCTAGCTGGCTTAAGAAAATATTTGCGGCTGTTGCCATTTGTACAGGGTTTTACAGTAGATTGCCAGTTACACCATGACAATATCATTTTTTTCTCTTAACTCCAATTGTTTCCTTAGGATAGGCTATATGTGATCCCCAGAATTCAGAATTTACTCCATCATACGACCAACATAGCATAGCTTTTAAAAAAGCTAGGGATTAATGTTACAGTACCCATTTTAATAGGATATTTTAATGCAGAATTGCAGTAACCCTCATGAATTCAGAGCAGGCCTTTCATCTGATTTCCTTCAAGGGCTTGTGTACACAATATTTTATTCCTTGCTAATTGCGTGAAGGTTTAATGATTTGCTGTAAACCATTTGACGTGATGTTATTTATTGAGCTGAACGAAGGACGACTGTTTTTCTTTTGCCATTTTACTTGGATCTACACCAGGACTTTTTGCTCCGACCCAAACATCCTATACCTTTTTAGATCAATGAAGCATTGTATTTCACATGAAGCAATGTTTAAGCTTCTGTCTTTATTTCAGTTTTACTATTTAAAACAGTTGGATTAAGATTCCATTTGTTTCTCTTACATATGGATATTGTCAATTTCAATTAATATTTTCTATTTGACACTGAAATGCTGCTGAATGTTGTTACTGTAGGCTACAGACTGTACAGCGCTGTAAACTATATAACATGTTTTAAACCTAACATCTTGGATTTTTTTTTCAATTGTAGTTGACTGAAAATGAATCAAGGCCCACACTTGCTATCTACATTTCATTTTCACAAAAAAGAAATAAAGAGAATAGCAAGTTGCTTCAAGTTATATAAAAATAGAATGAAATTTCTAATCAAAAAGCTATAAAGAACATGTGTTTTGCATACCACCCTTTGCTCTGAGTGCCTTTTGGGTGTTTTTTTCTTCTTCTTCTCTTGTGCTCTGTAGCGTGTTATGAATATAGTGAGACCTTTCATACCATTTTATCTTAACTGTTTCCTGTCAGTAATCTGACAGCACCTCCATTGAAACACATTCAGCAACCTGAAAGGACCTTGTGTACAGAGCCATCTGACCATATATTATCCAGAAGTCTCTCTTTGGCAATTAAAGGGAGACTCTCACAAATGAACAGGTCACATATCACACTTCAGACTTCCTGGTTTGGAGGGGGGCGTTCTCTCTTTTTTACTGTTTGGCTTTACCTCAAATCCAATTCTTCAATTCAGGATTAAAAAAAAGACTATAAAAAACACATTTGTCCTTAACTGGCTTTTGTTAGCAGATGTCTGTAAATATCTCTTCATTTGCACAGGCCTTGGAAGTCTTTCACAATTAGTAGCTTGGCTACATGAGATAAGACTGTGAGACAAACGAGGAACCGTGGATGGATGTTAGGAGAGTGCAGGACTGCCGAGCTGTAAATTAGAAACGTGTGAGGAATTCACAGTCCTTAACTTGCTTTTTCTTTCGCCTCTGATAAGTAGCCTACAAAACTCCCTTCTCGCCGTGCCAGGATCAGTGCGGCTGCAGGGACTTTTCTCTGCTCCGCCATCTGAGGCCATCAAGCCGTCCGGTTTTTCACAAACTGCTCTGCCGTTTGTGGGCTTTCACAGTGTGAGTGCCGTCGTTTCCATAAGCCCCTTTGTGCTAAAACCAGAAACCGCCAATATCCAATGGCATTTAGGCTAAGCAATCTGGTGAGGGCTCCAGCTGCCTGCTCGTTCACCACAGATGACAGCTAACATTAACGAGGATCATTGAGACAAATGTAAATGGGCTTTGCTAAAATTAGCAAATGTTGCACAAGATTGAATGCTGTCTTGTTTATTTGAACCCAACGCGTACATTATTTATGGAGCATTGAGTAGGCAATAAGTTGCTGCATTGCAAGGAAGCTAACACGTTTTATTGCTGGATTGCTCAACCTGCGTTCAAAAATTATGAATAATTTTAATGGACCCAAGTTAACTAGTCTATCATGGTTTAAATGACCTGTCGTTGCCACAGTTGTGTTTTGAATTTAATGTCTCAGAGACGGTACATACAGGTGACGCTGGCAGCTGTATACCTGGCTCGTACCGTAGTTTGCCTTGTGGGAGGCAAGCAGGAGGTGCAAATTGACAAGCAGATGCTTGCTCTGAACAATGGTTCTCTGTTGCAGCAAGGGTGAAAAGCATTGTAAGGCAGGATGTACTTCTGGATTTAAAGGATCTTTTTATGGATTAAAAATGCACATTTTGGTGAAACTTACCAAATCTAGTGAATTTGGTTGTGCTATAGTGTACAAACAAACCTTAAATTCTGGAAATTCAATATGGTATGATATGAGACATTAGAGCTGTTGGCAGATGACATCCAAATTATAACTTTCAAACACAAAAAACCTAACTTAATTCTATGCAAATTACTAAAAAAATGAGCATGCTGACTCATATTGATCTCTGCACATGTAGAGTGGTGTTAGGTTTTTAGTGGGATTTTTGTTCTTCAGTGTTTCAGTTGTCATACTCGTATAAATAGCTTTTCTTTTTATTGCTCTTACAGTTGCCGTTATTTGACTCCTGATTACAGCTCTGTGTTTTCTCTGCATGCTGTATTTCCATTAGGAGGCCCTTTCACTCTGTATTCACAGGAAATGGTCAAAATTGCTCATGTCACATGGTACTTCATTAGTGCCTCTATCTCTATGGCATATGATATCCGGGGCCTTCTGAACCTGCAGTAACCTGAGATGGAATGTGTGACATTGCATTAGAAAGTATAGTTTTAAGATACTTGGCAGCTTAACTTCTTAAGTAGCACTAATCAGATCTCAGTAATTGAAGGGGCTTTCAGACAGTATTAGAGAACAGTGGTATTTATTTTCTTACAAGCTCTTATTACAGGCTTATCCCAGATGGGTATTTAATCTTGAAGTAGATTAAGCAATGAGATTCACCACCTGAGGTCTAAAGTGACTGTAGATTACTGTACAAGGAACTATTATTTAACTTTCTGTCATTGCTTTATTTCTATTCACTTGTAATAAAAATCATCTTAACATAAATATAACAAAGTGAAGCTTTATGCCTATTATATCTACAGCAATAAAAGTAAAATGAGAAAAGATATTATCTATTGCATAAGTAGTTACAAGTGGTGGTTCTGCTAAGAGCTAGTTTGGATATTTACAGTTTGGTTTTACATTTTCCATACTGTCAGACTGCTATAAATGAACATAAATCATTTTCCTTAAGATGATGATTTCCATTGTTGTACAGCATTCTTTATTCCAGAATTTAAGACTTAAATTGCATTCAAAGATTTTTCCATCAGCAGGGCAAAAACAAATGTGTGTGCAAATAATCATGGAAATGCCATATTATGTAGACAAAAGACAGATGCTCGCACAGAATGAATATAAATATTTACTGGCAAAAGAAGTTGTATTGTTGTAGGGGTTTACTAATATCTCCTGGCAACATTCTAAACACAGCATTTTAAAAATGACCTGTCCAACTTTCCAAAATGTACTGCATAAATAATGACTGAATCTTACTTATGACTTTATTCAATAAGAGTTGCAGTCGGATATTGGCCTTCTACTGGTTTCTGTTAACATGGTGGGTGATTTGTGCATCCTGTTTTGTTCTGCAGAGTGAAGAAGCAGAATCATCTGTCAAAATGATAAAGAGCACTTTTTTCAGGTTATAGCAATTCTGCCAGAGCTCTCTCCAGGTTGGGAAGGGTTAACCAATCAGAGGCCGACTAGGTTGTGCTGAAAAGGGGAGTGGTCGTGGGTGTAGTTTTTAGCCATTTTGGAGAGACACGCTGTACACAGGGTTAGTTCTGGCACACATTTGAGCTGCACACAACTTTAAGGTTGGCAGTCCAAGTGCAAACAGAGGCACGAAAAATAAGATTGGGTTACCTGTGAAAAGGGACCCTCAGCAGTTAGGAAGAAGGGTAGGAGTGTGCGCAGGCTGTGTCCACACACACAGCGGTTCTTGCCAGAGATTTCTGTCTGCGCACCCTTAAATAAATTCCCCTACCTCCACGAACTGACAAATTTATGCTTTATACTAATATTTAGTTCATATATAACTCAGACAAGTTGCATTTTAGACATATGCGTGTTCATTTATTCATACTTTCTGGTCCGCAGTGAGGTACAAGTACTATGTTGGTAGTGTTTTACTGTAATTCACACGTTTTATTCACACTGTTGTCAATACAGGCAATATTTAGGCATGATTAACTATGCCTGTGTCTTGTTCTTTTTCCAACTCCACCAGAGAAGCAAATGCAGTTTCTGTGAGGCACTGTTAGGAAGCAAGGTGTAGTCTGTCATGGTGTTCATTTTTGCCACAAAATAGCCCTAGTTTCCCCACAGCAACCTCTGATATAATCAATAGATTACTAGTAAAAATGGATACTTTATGGCATGCACGCCGATCTAAGACTAATAAAATGTAGACAGAACAAAATTAATTATATTACTTATTACATTTTTCATCTGTACTTACATATTTTTCAGTTAAGTTTGATTTTTAAAATATTAGTACAATAATGAACTAGTGAAATATAAAATATAGGCTACAAAATGTTCACATTGATATTTTGACATATGTGCAGTGACCTACCTCGACCCCCTGTCAACCCAGCATTGGGTCCTGACTCATAGTTTGGGAACCACTAGACTATGCTACATTAAAACAGACCATTCAGCGAACCAGTGCTTCGCCTGGGTAAGCAAAACCTGATTGGGGTTTTTCATGTGTGTAACCAGAATTTGTAAAAAGCCAATTCCCCACATATGGAGCTTGAATATTACTCAAGTTGAAAATAGCGCTTCAGATGAGAACTTGACGAGAGGCCTTCCACGACCCAAGAAACGCGTATGCTTTGTCGGCTGAACAGATGCCGGGAGATTTTCAGAATGCGGGTCTTTCTGGCGAGACAAAAGATTGATTCAGAAATGAAAAAAGGCGTTTTGAGCGCTTTGGCATCTGCCAAGTGACAGGGAACAAATGGTTAGCACTGTGTTGTTTCAGCGCAACTCCAGCTTATTTTCATTTCTGCACCAAATCCTCAGGTTGTGACTCATATGAAGAAAGGTCAGAGTCATTCATCTGGCTGCCGGCTCGGTCATGTCTCAGTGTTGCCGAGCAGCCTCCGGGTGGGGCGAAGGCACAATGGCCGGGGCCCAGGCGTCGCAGTCAGCACCAGCGGGGCCCACTCGCATCGGGGGAGTGCCGTGGGTCCAGCGGGGTAGTAGGCCTGCCAAGTGTACTGCACAGTCCATTCATTGCAGCTTGCTGTGGAGGGAAGCGGGTGGAGCAAAATGTCGTGCGTCGTTCGACTGGCTCACGTTGGCAAAGCGCTCGCGTGCTTTTCATTAGGTCAAATCTAATAACGTTGACTTAGTCCTCTAACAGCCCGGGCTTCTGTTGGATGTTTGATTGATTGGCGTTTTGGTAGCGGAGCAGCTCAATTGGTAATAATACACTAGCAACGTCCTTGTGAGTCACTCTAATCCCCATCTTCCATCCAATGCTCATTTTTAGCGTCCACCAAATTACATAGGCTACAGTTTACAGATGAATATTCATGTCTTGTCTAATATCAACATACTGCTTTATTGAACCTTTTTCTGACATTATTGAAGTTTTCCAAAGCAACATTTTAGGAGAGGTCCCGGGCAGTCCCTAGATAATAAAGTAAAACCTAGCAACATCTGCTGTCTCAGGTTTGTAGTACTCCCATACCTGTTCTGTTCCTTGATTGAGGCCTTTGGAATACCTCCTCTTTCCTTCCCAGTTCTTTTGTCTGTCCAGTTTTATGATGCCCTGAAGGTCAACAACCTGGTTCAAATAACTGGATGCCAGTCCCACCAATGGACATCAGACAAAGTCTGTTTGTCTGTTTAATGATTCGCCTTTGCTAATGCATCCCTTAAATTCAAGTGTTTGTCAGGACTTTCCTTCTGCCAGATGTTACAAGTGTTCTTGCATGGAAAGAGCAGGCAGACGTGACAATTTAAATCTTGTTTGTTATACAGAAACAGGCCATGGTCATTTATTTTTTCAAGTTCAAGATCAATTTAGAAACGTTTTTAAAATGATTAAAATAAACACTGAAGGGAACCGTCTTCTGCACAGTGTTTAAAGATAGGCTGTTGACAAAATCAAGCTGTAAGAGTGGAAGAGGATTTTTTAGTTGAGATTCAATATTAAGCAGACGTGATGTGTTTAAATGCCAGTATGTTGTGTTGCTTAACAAAGGGGCCAGCCCATTTTGATGTATGGGAGACAAATGAAATGTTGTTGAGGTGCACCATGATTCCAGGGGCACACTTGTGTGTCTTTTTGTTTTGAAAGTTAAGATCTGAAGTGAAAAGGACAAGCGGTATATGAAGCGCCATATTAATGTCTGAATTCCATTGCACCCGCAGTAATGTCAGTGAAGAATAACACGACTGTAACATTCATGTGCAGTAATCAGATACCCACATAGCTGCTGACCTTAAAATGAATGAGTGTCTGTTAGATCAACAACTCCGCCTTCATGCCAGAGGTATTTTACGCCTGAGGCAAAGTCAGCAGTTGCTGGGATTACCGCTACCTCCTTGCTTTTCTCACAGGTACGACAGTGAGCTGCCTGTGCACGACTTAGCAGTGGTTCAGTCATTTGTACCGTCCACACTCCATACAGAAAGATAATGAAATTTAATGTATGAAACTTTTCAGGAGTAGCACATGCTATGTCGCAATGTGATACATATTTAATCATTAAAAGCTGATGACATTACATTCGGCATTTGATAACTGCATTTTATTGTTTAAATATTAGGCCATGGGTTTAACATGGTTTATGGCATAGTTTATAATAATTTATAATAATACTATAATGTCTTCAAAGTTTGTAGGATTAGAGTTATAGTTTAGCACTGCTCAGACTAGTTCAGAGTTTAGACCTGTAATCATACGAGGCTGTCTTCAATTACAATAATAATTTATATGTGCTAGAAGATCACCTGGTGATCTTCAAGCACATATAAATATGCTGTAAGTGGAGAAATGGCCTTGCTATGCATTACTAAAATGTTATATGTCGTAGTCTTTTACGAGTTCAGTCATCCAGTCAGAAGAGCTGCTAATTTCCCATTCTGGACTTTTTACAATGCAGTCAGTAGGTCAATAGCATGTCTCAGTTCACCTGGTCTTAAAGTGTTCAGTCTGAAGTCTAGCTGCCGTCCAAAAGCCATAAACGGTGAGCTTATGCTTTTCTTAAACCATGAACTTTTACTCACTGGAAGTTAACCGTTCGATTGTGTTGCACACTCGATCGCTGCTGTTTAATTTGTTGTCTTGTCTGATTTTCCTTTAGCGTCATTGCCGTACACTCTTATGCTCTTTACTGTAAAAGATGGCAATGGGTTTTATGGAGTTTAATGGAATCAGACAAAAAAGGAATCATGCTTTCACAGTGCCAAAAGGGAATGTTGTGCTTTTAGTCTGGTCATGAATTTGTAATTGATATTTTGATGTTTTGCTTCTGGAATGTGCGGGGTGTGTGTGTGTGTGTGTGTGTGTGTGTGTGTGTGTGTGTGTGTGTGTGTGTTGCATAAAGTCCTCTGCATCAGCTCTCTCCGTGTTCCAGACTGATATATCTCAGGCCCACAGCTGCTTGGTATTCAGTCTTTGCGGTAATATCTCTTTGCGATTTCAGGGACGATGGTAAGCCTTTGTTGTACATTTTATTATTTAAGTTATTTTTATGACAGTTGCTCAAGTTTTAAGTTCATATATATTCAGTTTTTTCAGTCTTGCAGCATTTTTTTATTGTGTCTTCCCAGAATCCCTTTGATGGCATTTGTATAGTTGCTTCCATGATTAATCTGTTTGTTTATTTCTTTACGAGTGGATCTTCACTGCTGTCCTCACTGTTGCAATCACAAGTTGTAAAAAGCCTTTATCCCCTCATATTCCGGTGGTTGGGTGGTTGCCAGTGGATGTTGAGTTGATAGGAGAGACAGCAGGATGGCTGTGCTGGAGAAGCCTCAGGCTTTAAACTTACAGACATGGATACTTTTCCCAGCCGGTTCCAGATGGTTTTGTCAGGCTTAACTCGATAGTATTCCTGGTGTTAAAATTGAAAAAGGAAAAGCAGAATGAACCAAATACAATATTGACCCCCAGTTCATGACACATCTGTTACTTGGCGATATCAAAGCGACTGAGCGATGTCTAACAACAGCTGGTGTCAGCCTGCAATCTGTTGGCTTGCCATCATGTTGACACCAACACCCAGGATTTTGTCATAAAAGAAGGGTTTTAAGATGAGTTTAGCTTCCATTGTGTCTTCTCACACACTTTCCATTTTAAGCATAAGCAAATCTATGAGAAGATAAAGGGTTTTCTCCTAAAATTGGAAGGAAGTGGTGGTGTATATGTTATGGTTCCAGCCTTATCTCTTTTGGGACCTCAGGGCACGATCACTATGTCTTGTGGACACAGCTGATGGAGGCCCCCCTGCTCCATGCAGAGTGCAGACCTGCCAGCACAGGGCCACCGGCTGCGGAAAGTGTTAATGGACGCCTAATCCTCCTAAGGCTGCCAGAAATCTGCTTCTCCTCCGATGGAGACATCCAGCAGAGAAATCCCTCATTATAACTTGGCAGTGGAGCAATGAAGAAAGTACAGTGAATAGCGATAATAGTTTTACACTGGTTTAATCTAATAGAAAACACATTTGCCATCTCTAATGCCCTGAAAAATATTTTCTTTTGCGATGATCTCTTTGATTATTGAAAGCCAGCACTGAAAATATATGTCTGTGTATTTGACCCAGGAATAGACAAAGTGGAAAAATCTACCGTTTTTGTAGGATTACCATTGTTTAGTATTCATAGAATGGATATCATAAGCATTTTGCAATTGAAATGAGAGTTCTGTAGTGATATTTGGAATTACAGTGGGTAATTCTATTTACCAATAAAATCAGTCAGTCCAGAAAGAATGTTTCCTTTTGTTCATGTACAGTACCTAATTCCAAATAATCCAACTAAAATAACTGAAAAGGTCAGTGCATGAGGATATTGGTGCTCAAGAATTTTTTTGTTTTGATGTTGTTCAAACAAAACAGGGATTGTTTGGATTATCAGCTCTATGAACAAAGAAAACAGACTTGGATTTTGGCACGTGAAACGCGAAACGGTATTGCTTGAGGTAACGTTTATGGTCCGAATTAATGTTTGAGATGATTGTAAATTTTGGTTTCATGCAGCCATGTTTTTTCTGGCCGCATTAATGGCGCGAGGGCGAAGCCACGTATTGGCTGAAGCTGTTATTGTGTATAATCAATTGGATTGTCTAAACAAATTATCCTCCTGCACACACAGAGCAACCAGCACACAGGACCCCAGAGCGCGGCTTTTGACACCCGAGTATATGGTTTTTCTTGTGGCCAGGAGGCGACCGCAGTGGGGCGACTGGGAAGTCGCCCGCTTCAATTAAAGCAGCGCGTAAATTCCATTGCTGGAAGCGGCAGGATGTGGGCTAAAAATCTGACTTACCAAGAAAAGGCCTGCCTCGACAGCGTTGTGCAATCAACCCAAGAAAACAATCCATCCGTCTCCATGCACGCTACTGCTGACCTCACTAAAATCAAATGCTCCGCAATGCGGTTCCTTTGAAATGGCAAATGTAAAAAAAAAAAGAAATGGCAGCTAAAACTCAAGCCGCAGTTGCCGAGCACTGGAACAGAAGGAGGCTAGCGCTGCCGGTGTTTCTGCGAATGGCCCTGTGGCCGGAACAATGGGAAACGTGGGCCGCCGGGGCCTCATGAATAGACCCATTTACTTAAACGTATTTTTACATTTCTTGGGTCGTCTCAGGCTTAGTCACTGTTTCGGCACACAGCGAAGGCCTATGGTGAGCCACCTCAGAGTGGCCAGGAGGGCCATGTATACAGCTGGTGAGCTAAGGCATTGTTTGAGCCTGATGAGTAGTATCTTCCTTACACCACACCAGCGTCAACATTTCCTCTTATGCCCATCCCACTGAACAACAATATATCTGTTTTTATCATCTGCAGCCTATAATATTCACACAGATGAATTAATGTTGTTTATTGTATTAAGTTTAAAGTTGACTTCAGGCTTGTCTAGGAAAAAATATGGTTGAAATTGTGCTGCGTACATAGATAAGGTATACAACTTTTGATTGGCTTCACTGTATGATGGTAGTGTCCATAGCCATCTAACTGAACAATAACTGTGCTCCCCTTTGTAAGGATAAGTACTTTGCTTTGACCACTATATGGTGAGAAGGCTCTGATAAGCCCCTGAACTGTGCCTGTGCTTGCTATTGAATAGCTGATGGACAGGCATGAGTGGCATGGTGAAGTCATGCTAAAATCACCATGGAATGTACCTGCTGATTGCATGGACACAGTGTTTATATCCATGGCCAATATCCTCAATTGTCAAAAGGAGTTACTCCCTTCCTGAGCACATTGGTCCTAATACATTTTCCAGCAGTGGGCTTCCCCTAACAATTCAGCACCACAGAGCATACTTACTGTCCTCTCTGCTAGTCAATGTATCTTTTTAACTTCTTTCAAACTGTGGAGGATCTCAGAATCTGCACACTGCCATTCTCCACAGTCATCTCTCAGGGATATGAATATAATTCTGTGGACTGCTGTTAAATGCTATTATTAAACAGCTTGTTTCAATCCTGGATGCTGATTGGCTGAGACAGTGTTCTACAGTGACTTTAAATCTGATACGTTACTTACAATAATAGATAATATTGTGTCAAATTCATTGTTTCTATATGTTGTATCTGTTTTATAAAAGTAGGGCACCACTGAAGGCCATGTTGACAGCCCTTCACTTAGCATGGTACCTAACAACACACCATAGCCGTGACTGCATTCACAGTACAATACTTTAGCACTTCAGAAGACTCTTGTTTCCAGAGTGAGTTATGCAAGTACATACATTCAAGCTTAGGCTGAGAAATGTGCTGATGCAAAGTCATCAGGGTCACAACTCATGTAATGGTCAATACATAATCTTACAGAATAGATGGCGTGGTGGGCGCCAGAGGGAAATAGAGAAAGTATTGCTGGGAAGCAAATGGGTTAGTGGATGTCGTTTTTGATTTAGTGTAGGTACAGCGAGTAATCCCACGTGAAATGTTCAGAGTTCATCACTAGGTGAGCCAAGGGGCAGTATAAATCAGTGCCTTTTCAGTCTGTGGCAGAAGATGGACAGTGACTCTGCAGTCCTGATTATAGTGGGGAACTCATTCCAACGCTGGTGGAGCAGAATAGAGAAGAAGCGCGATGGAGATAGGAGCCTCTTTAGGGAGGGATCAGTAGATCAGAGTGGCCTGGCAGGAATGAACTTTTTGAAAATATATTGCAGGTAAAAGTGTTGTGTTCTTATTGCTGAGCCACCGGAACATTCTGGTAATCCAGGCAATAGCATACTGCAGCAGGAGGACACATGGCAGTTGTGTCTTATATTCAGATTTGTGCCACTGCAGGACTGCAATGAGCTTGAAATAGTGTAGGAGAGTGAGGCCATTTAAAAATAAAAATAAAAAGATTCCAAACCACAATCAATAAATTCAAGATGACAAGCTACTGAGATAAGAACATGGGACACTATAAAAAGGGCTGGTTAATTACTACCTTTTGCCTGACCTGTATCAATACTCAAGTGAGTTACTGGCTTCTTTAGCTTGGAACATCTAGCAACTACCTTTTAATATTTCAGCACAAACATCAATCATCAATCATTTTTGTAATTCGTGCCCCAGAATAGTTATATACCATTTGGTTCAAACATTGCATTTAATATGCTTTTAAAACCAGGATGACTACAGACCATGAATACATAATGCAAATCTTTATACATTTCTCCTAAAAAGTAGTGGTCTATAGCACAGGTAGCCAGCTCAGGTCCTGAAGAGCCGCAGGGACTGCTGATTTCTGTTGTTACTCTGCACTAATTGATCAATTAAGCAATCAATTGCACAGTAATTCACTTCACCTGGTTTCTTGGGTCTAAGGTGGCTGTTGTATTTCAGGTGAAAATAATCGGCACTGGCTCCCCAGGACCAGGGTTGGCCACTTATGATCTATAGCATCAATTATTTGCAGGTTTTTAAGAACTCTTTTCACTTCCAAGGTGTATATGGATTCCGGAAAAAGACGACGTCTTATTTACTCTGTTGTATCTCAGCGGAAGTGTAGAAGTCCTTTTAGTACAAGCATAAAGCATTCCACATAGACATGCACAGAGTGTCAGTTGTAATGTAAATGTTTTCTAAGATGTAATGGACTGGAGACCAGCTGGCTGGATGTCAACCTGAAGTAGCATCATTCATCTTTATCTAAATGAAATCTCAATCTTTTGACTCTTCACTGCAACAGAAACTTAGATCAGGATGTATGCCTCTCCTAGTCTGCTTTGTATCAAATAATATTGCAATTCAAGACTATAAAAATGTCTGTCACAGACCCCATAACTCATGCACACATGCTATGTGATTTATTAATTTGCCATTCAAAACCTACTGGTGACTGGTATAATATGTGGGTTGTTTTCAGAGCACTAAAACACGCTGGGTACTGCTGACCAAACTTTTTCAACATGTTTTTATTCCTTCTCAGAAGTTACGTACATTTCTCGTGTTACTTTCTTGTCCTGGAATTTACTTGGATAGATGACTGGTTGCAAATATGATTAATGTTTGGATGTACAGTAAGGAGGTTTTTCCATTGAAACCTATGGTGAAGCTGACCTTCCTGTGTTTGTGTCTGTTTTACAGCGTGCTTGTTCCGGTACAATGGGCTGTCCTTCATCTACCTCATTTACCTCCTTCTCATTCCACTTTTCGCAGAACCAACCAGGACTACAATGCAGGGTAAGAATGGGACACTTTGCTGTCATTTAAATGTCACAAAATCAATGTTCCGCTAGCTTACCCAGCTTATCCATTAGGTTCCGATAGTATTTGGGTCAGGATGGCTAATGGTGGGATTTGAATCACTAATGGAATTTTTTGCTTAAAGGAAGTGGTTTTCTTTGAAAGATCCTTGACTGAGCAGCAATGCTGCAGGAGCGGCAGTGATCAGTGCCGCAGTTGGATCAGAGACACGAATTTGCTACCCTCACTGTCTCACGTCCAGTTATTGAACCAGATTAAAGCTTGAGGTCAGATCATTGCTGTGTGGAAACATCAAAGATTGCTGTACTGCTATACAAACAAAAAAATGCATTATAAGTGTAAGACGTGATTCGTTTCATGGTTTATAGCGTGAGTGTGGGAATGGAAGAAACTATACTTGGGGAGAACAGAGTCTGTGGAAGGGAAAACAGTGTGGGAACATCATGGCCATGAAGATTCCTGGCTGTTCAGATTCCTAACGTCTTGCTCAACGTCCGTTATCTTTGGTGCAGAATGATTTGAGACTACGGTACCCCACTCTGACAGGCAAATTAATTAGAGATCCCCAAACCCTACTGCACCCCAACAAGGCGTATGTATTTTAGTCTGGTCCGTTTCCGTCAGCACATCAGACACAGGTTAGTTTCCAGGGCAATGGTAGTGGCACGATCGCCTGTGGACTTACCCCAGGCGCTAGGAGCTTTAGCAATGTCTCGGAGTGATTTAGCCCCAAAAACAGCAAAATTGGAATATAGTCCCACCGAGGAAACAAAAATGTCCCCCAAATTTTATGACCTCACCCCCCGCCACTCCCCTGCCGAAAGAAATCGAGGCCTGGGGAAACAATGGGGTATTCAGTGGAAGGGTGCGGCTGGCGGGGAGCGCGCGCTACTCCCGACTGCTCACGGGGGAGGCCGGGTGCTCCGCGCCGAAGGAATTCGGGCGCCGGGGGTCTACACGCGGTCACCCCCGCAGTCTCGCTCTCCCCCGCGCGCGTCAGCAGGTCGCAGGTTCTGCGCTCGCTACGAGTTCAGCCGGCCTATCGGTCAAACTTCTGACTCCAACCGTCACAAACTCTCCTGCTTTCGCTCGTATCAGAAAATGAGCTCTCCGACCTGTAAACAACCTGTCATTTTAATGCTGGAGCGGGGATTTTACTTAACATCTTTCCTGGGAGCAGAGTACTATGTCAACACGACTTTTGTGAGATGGAACACCCTCTACACAATGTTAAATAGTCATGCGGTCTCCCTCAGGGGTCTGGTGCTTTTCATTGCAGAATACAGTAATCTGCTGTTATCTGGAAAAAACACCCTTCCCCTTACTCATTGCATCTGTTCCTCTTCATGTCTTGCTTACCACTGCTAACGGCTTTGGATATTTATCTTGCTGTCTGGTGGCCAGGTTTGTGGTTCTCACACAACACAATCTGTGAAGTGAAAGGAAAGATGTGATCAGTACAATCGATCGGAGATCTTTAACATCTTTAGTCAGACTTAAGATGGGCTTAAGGTGATGCTATTCATTGGAGAGCGTACAGTCAAGGTTTGAAGGTGAAAGGTAATCGGCCCCATTCCTAATGTGTGCGTTCACAAGCTTTTTTCAACAGTGCTGTTAAAGAAGCATGTAGTCAGCAGCTGTGAACATTTTTTTATCCCAGCAAAACCTTGTGTCTCCAATAGAGTTTGATTCCATTCCTCCCTCTTTTAATACAAGAACATTTGATACTCTCCAGTTTATTTTGTCTTGAAGAGCTCTAGTTATTCTGGACTTGGTTGATTTATTTTATCATTGATACTTCGTGTCTTACTGTATGCATGATTAAGAAGTCCAAATAAGGGTTAGCCAATCCAATTCTTGCTGTTTTTAAAATCTTAAGAGGTCTTTTTTTTACGAGCCTACTAGAATATCACATTGTGCGATGTCAATTTTTTTCAGTGTGGCCTGCAGCAAGTTCACATCCTTTGCAATCTTTTGGAGAATGGGAAGACTGGACAGGAAGTAGGAAAGAGGCTAAAAAGCACTGATAGACTTTTTCTTCCCCCCTATCGATGGTCGCCTGGGAGGAGAAAGGGGAGTTTTTATAGCAGACCACTTACAATCTCATCAATAGTTAAAGAGGTGGGCACTGATAATAGTTCAAAATGCACACATGTTCCTGTTACCCTCTCTTTGAAGACTGCATACTCAGTGTTTCCCATTCTGCGTGGTGTGTGCCTCGGAGGTTGAATCTGTTCTGACACCCCACACCTAACAGCTGCTTGTTTGATACCTCACACAAAGAAATACTGAGAGCCACAAACACAGTCTGATCAAAGCAAAGGCTTGCATCGGCTTTGCCACAACATGTACTGGCATCGATGAGTGAATGACGAGATGTCGGAAAGGAACTCAAAATCCTGTTCCTATTGAAGTAAAGTGCCAGTTTCCGTTGCTACGCTACGTAAGAGTCATTTGGGGATGCCATGCAGTCATGTTATTGCTCGCTGATACTGCCAGACATACTGTCAAAAGTATATTTGCTTAATTTTCCGCAAAAAGGAAGATGATTCATTCTGGTTGCTTTCGTTGCATTATGCCAGTGCAAATGGGTTTAGAGCCAATGAAGGAACACCCCAGTGAGGGATACACCCTACTGTTTGTTCTCTGGAATAATGTTTTCTTTCAGTTTATCAAGCAGACATTATCTTACTGACAGGAGCTGTTGTGTCCGTGTTAATGTTGGCTTCGGTTTGTAAAGGTGCTACATTGTACTGTAAAATGTGGCTACACCTTGTTTCCTAGAATGTGCAGAACATCTCTGGGCCTGCAATGTCCTCCAGCGTTAGAAATGTGTCCAACCATTCAGATCTACGATGAGTCCTGCTGTCTGGCAGTACTGTAAAGCTTTCTCATGAAGACTTTTTATGGCGTTGTAATGGAATATAAAAAAAACAAATTGCAGCTTTGAGAGTGTAGTTCCCCTATTTTTGTTTACAGCATCTTAACTGATGATTCTTTTGGCGGGGTCGTGCTGGTTATGTTGAAATGAAATGCTGTATTTAGCTGTAATGTAGAATAGATTATGCACTGAAGTATTTGGTCCTTCCTCAAATCTGGTATTAGTATGATTGATATTCTTGTGCATTCTGGGTATTCAGACTCATGGAGAGGAAATAAGGAGATTCAGCCCCATTAGCCAGATGTGCAGTCATTAACTTCGAAAAGCAATTTTATGCACATTCTGTTATGTTTTGTCAATTTTTTTGCATGCCAATTTTCACACATTATACTGATCACCAAACTCACAAGGACATACAAGGATCAAAAACAATGTAGTGCTTGTTTACATTACATTCTCAAATTTAAAGAAAATGCTCCAACAGCGGACATTGTATGGCCCTCCCCTTGTGGGCACTTATTGCTCTCTCTCTGAGGACACCGAAAGATGATGGGTCTTTTGTCTATGGCTACAGTTGATAAAAGAAAGATGGGTGACAGTGTGGAAGCAGCGTTCAGCGGTGTTAAACAGGCACTATTTGGCACTGTTTATTCACAGTCCTGAGCAATTTGTCTTCTGCTGAGTGATAGCAAGCGGAACCCCATAGACGACAAACTGGGGGGGGGGGGGTTGCTTTGGCTCAATCTTTTTTTTGGTCCTCAGGGCAAACCTGAAAGGCCTTTCAGAGCAGATAACATGTGTTCATGGCTTTCTCAGAGCTGTGTCCTTTTCAGCACAGGAAACAAAACAGAATCACAGCACACGTGGTGGCCAGGCTAGTTAGCACAACACAATTAATTAAAACTGCAGTGCAAAGTCAACATATTTGCCTGCTTTAGCACTGTGTCATCCTCATACATGTTTCCAACCGTAATGGATGCCTGTCTAACAACTATTATGACATCATAGTGGGTCAGGTTTGACTGACGTTTAATGTGTTGTCAGTTGGCTTCAGTGTCTGTTCAGTTGTCATTTGATGGTCTTCACTGTTTTAATCAGTGTTTTAGTTTGACAAACTTTTGTCATTATCGTTTTGTAGACAATGCTGACAGATGCCACACACCTGGAGATATATTATACATCATTTGTTTTGCCTTTATGCCTGGCTGAGGCATTGGGTGAGAACCCAAGCGAGGAACGCTATGCCAGCTACAAGCACTTGAGAAGCTGCGGCTTTTCTTTCCTGCAGCTGTTTCCCCATTATACCCTCCTCAAAATAGCGCTTCCCAGAGGAAGAGAGTCCTGTAGGCGGCCCCACCATCCACATGCTTGTTTTCGAGAGGAATGCCTGTCAGACCTGATATCTGATTAAATATGAGATATTTACATTTATTTTCAGACAGGATTTAATTATGTAAATTAGCTTAATTCGGTGGCTATATACATTGTAAAAGTGAGATGCTGCATCTCAGATCAACTTTAGGTAAAACATAATATGGAACGACTCATACTGACGTGAAAATGTGTACCTACAGACCACCGGGTAATTGCTGTATTAGTGTTCAAGCTCTATTGTAGTGACAGTCAACTACTCTCTGTTGAAAGCTAGGGCGCCTCAATAGCAGATAGCATCTAATAAAGTGTATCACATGTAATTATAAGGGAGTTTCGTTTGTGGTTCTTTCAAGTCAAATGAAAACACCTTGAAAAGAAACACGCTGCCCACAGCTAAACAAAATTAGACGTGTAGCCAGTTTTTATGTTCACATAAACTGTACATTATGTGGAGAGGCCAACTTTGCCCAACAATTCCAGGATTTGCTACGAAATGCCTTTCATGTTTCTTCTCTATGAACCACCATCTTGAGCATTAAAATAGTTCTGCAGCTCAGCAGAAGTTTAGAACATCGTGTTCTATAATCAGGAGGTTTTGTAGTGTACTATTAAAAACCTCACACCCCAACAGCACCCCAGCTATTCAGTTTGATGCTACATGCTATTAGGCTAGAAACTTTTTTTTAACTTGTTTAAATTTTCTTCTCTGTTTATACATTATTGTGTTCTTTTGTTGTTTTTTAGGCTGTGAGCTAGACATTGATGATTCACATGATCCTGTGGTAAACAGGTTGTCTGTACGTTTACTTTACCAGATGTTACACATCAATTACTCAGGAAGTAAAGGATTGTTTTCAGATGGATTTTAAAAGCATTCTTGGCTTCGTACTTTTTTGAAAATAAAGATTGCAATGAAAAAATACCAGAAATAGGGAGAGAAATAAGTGTATACATAGGAACAGAAGCTACTATTCTATTGTCTTATTGCGTCTAAAAATACGAAAACTGAAAAATTTGACAAAATGTCAAGGCATGGATTGTTATAGAAGATGATAATACAATACAAAATGTAATATTTTCACATTTAAAGCAAATCATTTTTTTATATTCAAAGTCTGCAGATATGTGAAATTCAAGAATGATCGTGTGTGGTAAACGCATTATTAAGCACCTGGAGATCACTTGCACCAGTTATTAAAATGAATGGTGTCCATGGTATACAATTTGTATAGAGCACCCCTGATATGGTCAATATGGAGGACTTAAGCTGTCTCAGAAGACTGTAACAAAGCTTTGAAAGACATCCTGACATCTCTGGCTAGAGAGAAAACAAGGTTATGGAGTGTATCCAGCAGACTGTTACTCTAATGAAAACAGACATAATCTGTGGATGGGGGGTCTGGAGGGGGGTGCAGGAGACACGTCATCTTCCTCAGGAAATGGATCTCTGTAGAGAGGTCACATCCAAGGGTCTCCACCTCACCGTCTCTCCAAACTAAACCCCTGTCTCTTCCTGGGAAAGTCCCATGAAGGCTCAATCACTACACTCACCAGGGAGGCCATCCCACTTCCCCTGCAGCTCTCTGCTGGTTATCCAGTTACTGCTGCGCCATTCAGCCTGGCCTGTTATACAGTCCCAGTCCTACAACTAAGCTTTGATGATATTATTGCTTTCTTGTTTTTTTGGATTTTTAATAGTCTTTTGTGAAATGTAAACAGAGTGCAATCTCTTCTCCAATAGCACACTTGAAAGTAATGTAGCAGTTTAAAAAAATGGTTTAAAGTGTAGCTGTCTGCTGTGTTGTTTACCCCCAAAATGCACATGCAATGTCTTTGCGGTTGCTTTCCAGGAGCAATGCTGATTTGTGCTACCATTTTGAACGCTTCTTTGTTCATTGACGAATTCCCTTGGCAGCCGCTGAGGTCAAAGCGCTGCCTACCTTCACTTGTATGGCTCCAGCCAAACCAGAGCATTCTGGGAAATGTCTGGACCATGAGTCACATCATAAAAACTAATTACAGGCTGTCTGAAAGTTTGTCTCTGAAACGGTTTATGTAAACTGTTTTGACATGTCAGAAGTCACTATCTGTATGGCCATATTACAGAATAATTTGTCAAACTTGTTTATCAAATATAGGTCTTATATGCTGTGAGCTTCGTAATGTTTGGGACAAAGACTTTTTTTTTCTTGATTTGTGTCTGTACTCCACAATTTTAGATTTGTAATCAAACTATTCACATGTGGTTAAAGCACAGATACTCAGCTTGTATTTAAGTGTATTTTTACATTTGGTTTCACCATATAGAAACTGCAGGACGTTTTATACCTTATCCCCCCCCAATCCATATATATAGACAGTAGTAGTGTCAGTATAGTAAGTTGAACAAGAGAAAAAAGAATGCATTGGGAATGGACCTTGTTTGGATTGCACCAATTTTTAGATCCTTTATTGCGGTCATTACTTATGTAACCGTAGCCTTAAATAAATAAGTTAGTCTTGTGTAATACAGTGAAATCCTCAGTTTAAGCTAATGGCCAATAATCAAACCAGTAGTAATCACATCAGGATCTCAGAACATTTACTATTTTTTCTTGTTTGATATGTCTCCTTCTCAGCAAAATGTTTTTTTTTTAATTTTTTTTTTTTAAGTTTGCTCTGGCCCTTCTTAATCAAACTGTGATAGTGTGAAGACACTCCTTTTTATAATTGTCATTGGAATTTCAGCTTCTTATCAGTGGAAAGCGTGACTCGTTTCCATTTATTGTTCAGCTTTTATGCATCAGTGAATAAGGAGCTTGATAAGGTGTAAATACGTATTCTGGCTTCTGGTTTCGTGCTTGTTTGGGTAGTGCATAGATAACTGAGGTTTGTGCCTCCATTCCAAAGATGAGCATCATGAAACAATGAACTAATCTGGTGTGGATTCTTTTATTATGCTGGCAAGTGCCATGTTACCACCTGATCACAAAGTCTCACAAATTTGGGTGAATACCACAGGAATTCCACTTAAATCTTTAATACATGATGTGAATAATGTACAAGCAGGGCCTTATGTAGTTTAAATGCTAGTGCCAGACAAATGACAGGTTGTCAGAGGGAATATACAGAAATATATTAATTCCATACCAAATTTAAAATATTTTCTTTTATCTTCAGTGTACATATAATGATACATTATGTTTCCATTTGATTTCAAAATAAAGGTTTACGTAACGTAGACATTACAGACATAGGCTCATATAGTCATACAGAGGAATCTCATCTACATCTACATGATCTGATCCTTATTTCATGAAACCTAAAATTTAATTTATTTCTTGGCTGCATCATTGGACAGGTTTGATGGGAGATTGAGATCAAGGAGTTCTACACAAAACGTATTTGTCATAATAAAAGAACTATGTGAAACTAATGATAAGTGATTGGTGCTCTCTCTCAGGACCTATATGAGATAGCAGAAGGCTATGCATGTATGCCGCAGGCAGGAGTGCATTAATCCACCAAAATGCGCAGTGTCTCTGGAGCTTTTTAATTGTTGAGTGAAATAGCCTTGGTCAGATTTTTAGCCTCTTGGAGGATTACTGGTTCCAATTTTTGATACGCAGCTGTTTAATGTGGGATTGTTGGAAATGAGCGAAGGCAGCCACAGCTGCTCCACGTAGAGCATTTTTACAAAGCTGAAATTTAGGGTAGGTTTTTTTTTTTTACCACGTCAACAAAAAGTGGGGAGCCAAGGAATGTGGCATTGCCTTGATGTTCTGTAGAAATTTTGAGAACGCGCTGCTTTTCATAATTAACATTAATGTGCATTTTCTTGTTAAAATCCTGTATAATATGAACAGTGACTCATTTACCACTTTAATAAGCCTGGGCAGAGTGCTAGATTAGAGGAGGGGAGGTTGTTGAAGGGAAAGGCTTGGCTAGGTGCACAATCAAATGTTAAAGTGTCAAACGCAATCCTAAGTGTTTTTCACTATGACATTAAATTATCTGAGGGACACAGTGAGGAGTGGAACTGTAGGAGTAAGTCACAGCATTTTTTTTTTAAATCAGTAAATTATCAGTATCAGTACATAAGTGGCACTATATTTTTGGAGGTTGGCTGTCCTGCATCAAGGGTGTCTGTTTGAGCTCTTGAATATCTGGATTTTAGACTTTTGCCAGTTAGTTAAATTGGTAAGAAAACTATCTATTTAAACCTGTAAATGTAAGATCAAATGTTATTTGGCAGACATATTTTGTAATCTTTTGTGTTGTGTTCTATGACACATTTGCCATGTTCATTCAATGGATCCAAAGTTATGGACATTTAAATGCACAATTTGTTTCTATTGTTCTGACTGCATAAATTTGATTTGGGCTACATACAGTACAAGCAGCTTTGAAGAGTAGTACGTTTACAAAGATGGAAATAATGGATTTTGATTTCTTCAGTGGGCAACTGCACTTGATCTTAACCAGAGAGAAAAAATCTCACTGTATAAATGGGTATTCACTTCAGATAATGGTTTCTGTTCACGAAAGAGACAATGATGTTATTTGATTTCCTTCATGATGTATTGTGTTGACCAGAAGAACAGTGTTTGCATGGAAACCAGAGCTGTGTAAAGTATGCAAGTATCAGGAGACTCTTACCTCATTTGTGTTCTCTGAAATTCAAAGCACGCCGGTTCTCTGGAATTGGGGGGTGAAGAAATAGCATGCCGTGTGACCTGTTGGTTTTATTGCATAGTTACTGATGTGGAGGGCTTAATTGTGTTAATTCCAATGTTATCTCTTGACTTATGTTCACTGATTGCCTTGGTGATCATGGTGTAACTTAAAAAAAGCAATGTGCTGTATTCTCAATCTAAATCTTGTCCTGTACCTACGGTAAAGCCCAGCTGTTAAAACACCCATTTCCCAGAGATAACAGCCTCGGCTTATCCTCCTGGCAGGCCTCTTCTGTCCTGGACAAGTTCTGAGTTTTGAGAAAAGATTTATTTATTCTGCAGAATGTATGTAAAACAAGTGAATACCTGCCATTCCATCACTGACATACACCACCATCTTAAGGCGTCATACAGCAGACCTGCCTCTGTCTCTACAGATTATGGTCATGATCTTCAGGGGGGAAAAAAAGACAATTAAAAACACATGTGAATATAATACTATTATATTACGTTTATATACCTTGGCAATGCAAAAACATTTTCAGTGGCATACTGTTCTCTTCAAAAGAACCCAAGGTCTAATTTCCTGAGTAGTAATTAGAAGGTGTGAGTTGATACCACAGTGGCTTTACTGTAATGTCTGAGCACTTATCATTTTTACAGATTTGGGTTACATTGGAACGCAACAGTGAATCAGCAGTGACTCTGAAATGTCGTTCTTGTGGCTCTTGCATGCTCACTGGACATCATTCATCCTTCCACCCACTGGCTTTGTCTGTCTGCTCCTCTGTAGTTTTTTTATCTGATATATGAAATGTCATGACGAAAACCTATCAGTGGCCTTCTCATGGCAGCAGAATGATCATTCTCTTTGTCCTCAACGCAACTGACCATAACATCCTCTTGAACTATCTCCATACTCTCTGTAACTGTTCATAAATCTTGATGACCATAGTCTGTTTATAACACTGAAAGACAGTAAGTCTATTGCTACACCCTTAACTACTGGTGTTCCCCAAGGATTGGTTCCATGTCCTACTCTTTTAAACATCCATATTTCACCACTTTGAAATGATGTAGGCTATAACTTGGCACAGAATCTAGTTCTATTTCGATGCCGATGAGGATATACAAATCTGGAGATGGAATAAAGGAAGGAATTGTAACTTTCTCCAGTTAAATAGCTGTGCTCATTGAAAAATCAATCAAATTAAAAGCCCATACATTGTTGTATAATTATTATGCAGTTTACCACGTACATAATAGCTTTACACATATAGTTGTGTGTGCGCATGAGTTTGTGTAGTTTACTGAAAAGATGTTGCAATGGCTATGGTATGTTAGAAACAGTGCCCCATGGGTTTGAACTAAAGCCAAAAAGTCTCACATGTAAGTCTCACATGTGTTGCTCCACTGGCTACCTTTAAAATATAAAATAGAATTTAAAATCCTCATCCTGGTCTTTGTCTGGGCCAGCCTCCAGGATCTGCCTCTCCCAGGATATGCAAGCGAAGTAAAGAAATGAGTTGCAGGCCCTTACTGTCCCTCAGGTCAACTCAACAGATGAAAACAAATTTTGTACTCATCAGCCCACATCTGATTTGATCTTACAATACATTATTCCTACTATTGCTACTACCAGTAACAACAACAACAATAACAATAATCTATGATGGGATTAAATAACTGACATTCTTTAAATTTGAATGTCCTCTGCAAAATAGTATAATTTGGGCAGGGTAAATTCATAATTTTGAATGGAATTTATGGGGAAATTTGCTTTTTGGCATCAGAGGCTTACTAAACTGCAATACCTCCAGGAACCACTAGAGTTTGCAAGCTCCTGGGGGAATGTCAATCCCTGATTTCCTGAGTCCGGCCTGTGCCAGTGCCAACTGTGACCGGCAGCCCTGCGGGGCAGGTGCACAGTTGGCTTTGCCTCACTCAAGGGATATATGTGAGGGATTTTGTCGGCAGGGACAGCAGTGTTCATAGCTCAAGTGACCCCTGCTGGCTGTCCAGAGGCCTTGGCTTGCCCTCTGTGCATGTTTGTGATTAGGTATCCTCCGCCCCAACTCTGCACATGCAACCATGAGTTGTTTCGAGCAGGCAGCAGGGGCTTATATGAGCACACTTGTACATAGTTTGTAAATTGGACATTCCAAATTTGGGTGCAATTGGAGATTTAAATGTAAAACATTTTAAATAAGAAATACTGGCATGCATTTTCCTTCAGGGATTTTGTGTGATTGTGATTAAGCTGACAAAACTTTGCAACAGGGATAACAGTTGGAATTAGGAACACAAGGTGACATTAAACATTCACTATTCAAGTGAGTGCTCATAATGCTGTACATATATATTTCTACTAGTGCAGTCATTTGTGACATTTGATTTATTCTGTTGGTCTGAGATGACATTATTTGAAATGTCAGAAAAGACTTTTTAATATTTTCTATGTTACGGCACAAATTAAAAACTGATCAAGCTTGAAAATTAAATTAACTGAAATTTTTTTCTACATTAACTTTAAGGGCATGTGTAAGCAGTCTCTGTAAAGAAAAGTATACTCAAAACTATTTCTGTGCTTTAATTGATGTGAGCAAGCCTCTTTGTCCTCAATAAATCAGAAATACATCTGTACCTTATTTTGGCTTCCCGCACAAGTATTGCCTTTCTAGTGATGATGGGGTTTCTCTGTGGTATGTTATTTTAATTAGCTAGCTGCACTGAATGTTTCAGCACACAGAATGACAGTTATGTTACATATTTTTGTTTTATTAGATTTTTTTTTTAAAGCCTAAGGGACTAAATAGTCTACCACAAAGGGTTAGCTATAGTTTTACCTGAAAGAAAGGCTGTTTCTGTTTTATTATGACAAAAATGATTAATGTTGTAAAAGATTTTTAGCATGCTGTATCACTATTTAGTCTAAAAGTCAAACACAGAAGCTACTGTAGGTTTTGCTTATGTAAACCAGCTATATTACACATAATCTAATTTCAAGAATAGCATAAAAGCAAAGCCTACCCTACTACCCCTACTACCATGCTGTGCAATATTCCCATTAAATTTCAAGTAACATAGTAGAAAAACAAAACTAGCTATTTAGCATATATAATAAATGTCACACACTGTGTGTGCACCACATATTTACAATATGCATACATGCATGTAATGTGTGTTGTCACATTAATGCTTATGTAATCTTTTCTTTGATGTTTGCCACCCCATGGTGTGAAATGAGCACCTCGTGTGCCATCTAGTCGTTATTTCTGGTTCAGGTCAGCAGTTGCATATGGCAGACACTATTATTTTAATATAATAAAGGACCAAGAGTGCCGTACCCTGCTGGCTGCAGTCAACTGTGGGCATAAGTTGTTAAAAATTTTTTGGGTGGGTGCGGGTCTTAAAACCCTTTTTCCTTTAACAGTGTAAAATCAGCAATTTGACAAAGGCCAATCTTAATATTTCACTTGATACTACATCTGTATTGTTTTAATGTAACCCTAACCACTTCGCTCTACTTATTACACCAAGGCTGGGTTCAACAGGCCCTCATATTCAGACTGAACGTGCTCTACACCTGAAATATAGTAACACTCCAGTGTGCTTACACAAAGTGTCCCCCTGTTTTGTGTCTGGTGCTGCAGTTGCCCAGACCTGACAGCTCCTTTGAGTCAGCTGCAGACTTCTGTAGCGCCGCCCTGATGTTGTTTGACTTGCGGCAGTGCGTAATGATTTCTGGTTCCTGGGCCGACTTTGTTCCGGTGACATGTAGTGATAAGCCATGAAACAGCAGCACTGCCATAACATTGCCCAGCCATTTTGTTTCTTTTAAAATATTGAGGGTCTTCAAAAACCTGCCTTTTACAAAAGTGTCACTGTTTGAAGGCCTCCTTAAACCTATAAATTTATTTAATGCATCATATTTTACATTTTATTGGCTTCTGTTTGCAAAATGTATTTTTTACAGGAGTTGGCTTGGATTTTTCAGCAATATATTGTCACATTTTGCTGTGTTTTAGATGGCTTTCATCTCCTAGGATGCTTTGCATTTAAATGAATCAGCAATGCAAATGTACCAAATGTCCCTTTAACTCCCATTCCAAAAGCACAGTTTTACAGCTAAAGTAAACGTTCCTCATGGGGCTACTGCCCACACTCACATTTGATTCAGTTACATGGTACAATTTCAGATTTTCTTTGGGCTAGACACTAATGCTCTCTTCCTACTTGGATTCCTGTGGTGTGTGGCAGTGCAGTATCATAAAATGTAGGATATAGTTGTGCCATTATTCTCTCTACGATATGTAAAACTTAAGAGCGGAATTATCATTCTGATGAATGAGTATAGCTACACTGAATTGGCCACAGATAAACATTTAAACAAATGTTACATTTTATTATGAACCTCAAAGCACTGAAGTGTGTGGTGAATAATAACACTGCAAGGTATTGCCGTTAATCCAAAACGAGCATAATGCATAACTGTCTTAGCAACTGGTTGGGAAATTATTAATAATTCAACCTTAGTTCAAAAAAGTTTTTTTTTTTTTAAATTTTTTAAAGTTGTCTGATTAAGCTTTGTGAAGGGTTTCTTTCTGTAAAGTCAATTTGTTCATCATGAAATGTACAGATGGTCAGTAATGGTAGTTTGCTGTTGTTTATTTGATAAAGCCCGTTTTAATGGTTTGTTTGTTCCCCGTGGATTTAGTGGGCCAAAGCATTCCAAAGTTAGATATACTGGAAATGGCGCCTCCCTCACCACAAGGTATTGTAGGAGCACCAGCTTTTCATCTGTGGGATTCTGTGCCGTTGGCTTTCCCACTGAGAAATGAGGCCACTGGCCCATTAAAACCAGGACCTTGGTCATGCGGCCACCTCCGATTGTTCCGACTGACATGTCTGACCGGATCCAAAAAACGTTTGTGGTTCTGCAGAAGATAAAACAGGCAAGAAACACTGGGGGAAAAAATGGACATTTGCGGAAGAAGGAAGCGTTTCAATGCCGTCACTTTCCCTCATCCTTGATGCATTTGGCTTGTTTGGTCTGAATCCATGCCCGAACCATTAAGCGTTCGTGTTCGAAACATCAACAGGATAGCGCTGCGCGCAGAGAATAACCTCATTATCCGCACGGCATGCATTAGTGCGCTTTCCGGTAAATTCCACTACACACCTTCCTATTATGAGAAGACAGGCAGGTTAACCTGTGTGAACTTCCACTCTGACAGCAGGAAAGTAGAATTTCCTGTCAGTGAATACCATGAGAGCCTCCGAGCTGGAGTTCTGCCACCGATAATAATTGTGAGGGTTGTCCTGCAGTTACATACCCTGTTCTGAATTTGCCATTATTAATTGAGGGGATAAATTACTGGCCCTGTATTATGTTTCTTAAAGCAAATAGGTAGCTCATATCCAAGCTAAGCCCTAATGTAATTTATTTTCTAGCTTATCTGACATCAAATTGGATTCTGCTTGCTTTCATCTGGCTCGGCAGCCAGATCAGCAGTATATTTGTGTCTACACTCGGGCTAGTGAGAAATGAAATGTAATTTCCTCTGAATAAATTGCCAAAAAAATATATATATATCACTTGATATAATTCTCAGTCTCATCTGCACAGTAGCCCATGGAGAATTTTTTTTTTACAATAGCTTACAATGAGCTGTAGCTGTAAGTCCAAAGGCGACTTTATCATGTTACTAGCCAGCTACGTAGCTGACTAATCTATAACACTTGCTCAAAGCACCATATAAACCTGTTGGGCTGAAATGCAATAAGTAGCATATTATAGATTTTACTATATTTTTCCCCTGCTTAAAATGCAACAAATATGAATCTGTAATTTTTTCATGGGCGCAGTAGTAAGATCTGTGTAAGTGTTAATTGGGCAAATGTTAATGGGCATTACAATGATCACTCAGTTGCCTTCTGTGCACAGTTGTTCTGTTTTATTGCAAACATTACAAAGAGTCCTTAGGAAATAAATCTATAGAACTCATACTGTGTATGTGTTATTTGTCCTCCAGGCCACACGGGGCGCCTACTGAAATCCCTGTGTTTTACCAGTATGACCTTTCTGCTGCTGCACATCATCTATCAGATCACCATCATCAGCCTACTGGCGGGGAACAGCATTGAGCCCGACTTCAACTGTGAGTACAGAGGCTGGCCGACAGGCCCACTGTCAGCCTAAATCACACATGCCAGTGCAGTCTTTGGTTTGATGCATGTTCTTAGATGGAGAAAACAAATTACCTTTCAAGGTACATATCTACACATCAGTTTTCATTTGTATTCATATTGATATAGAGATTGGAAGCATAGGCATATTAACATAAGCATATAGAAAAACTTACATACTTACATATTACAGTTTGATTTAGCCGTAAAAAGAGTTCAAGCAGTTGTTGCATCTTGGACGGTGGTCTGATTTTGAGTTGTTCGAATATTTTGTTTAAAAATCATTGGCACCTGTTTGAATTTCATAGGCCATAGAAAATAAGAATCTTTGCCTTTTCAGAAATGTTTTTGAAATGAGTGGTTAGGTTAGTATGAATGCTGCATAGGGCTAACTATCAAATCTTCAGAGTTGTTTCATTTGTAACCATTATCCATTAGACAATTTCGTAGCTACTGAATTCATGTCCTGGGGGGTAGCAAATCAGTGAAATTTCCAGGTCTCTTGGAAGCACAAATTTTCTCCAAAATCTAAATTGACATAATGGAGACAATCATTAATTACATCAACTGGTTAGACTCCTGGATGGAACTGAAGCCTTCAGACACTATGGCATTCAGTGCCAGGACAGTGCTTCATCTTCCAAGCCTAATGATAAAGACTGTGGGAAATGTGTTGAATGGCCTTTAGATTTTATATGTAGACCTCTAGAGAGGGCACAGTTGCTTTCTCTTTCTCTTGAAGTGAAGGTGTTAAAAACATACCTCTGAACATGAAAGTTGTGAAGCCTGTGTGTTACACATGTGATGCGGTACTCAAGGTCATGCTACCTATGGAAGGAGGCCACCCGTGACACGAGGTCTCGATCCTGCATCCAAATTAAATGGAACATCGTTCCCAGGCCAGCCGGCTATCGGCAGACACGCTTAAAGGGCTTCAAGCACAATAGCAACGAACCACAACATCTGTGCTCAAGATGGTAATATACACAGAACCCTAGGGGAAGAACAGTGCGGGCCAATGCTATGTTCACAACAACAGTAAAGAGCCTTGGCCCTGTGCTTCACATGCATAAGTCTAGATCCTCTGCCAGGCATGCTGACATTCTCATTCCATCAACCGAACCATACTTGAATATCAGATCCTGGGTCCTCAGTTCCATGTAGACCCCTGCAGTTCCAAAGCTCGACTTGTTAACTTGTACTCGAGTGCGTGCAGCGTTTGTGATGGCAAGTCATAAATCTCTCAGGGTGCGGAGAAGGAAGAGAAATAGCTTCTCAAAGTCTGCAAAGCAAAACAAGGAGAAGGTGTTTTTTGCCGGGAGGATTTTTGGAGTGTGTAAATAGTTGGCTTCCGTACACTAATGAAATCCAGTATCAGACTGTAAACCCCAAACTTGTCTAGAAGGGGCACAGCCATGATGGTGTAAACTATGTCGGTTTCCTGATACGTTCTCTGTTTTAACAATGTATTCCATATATTAATATTTTTTGTAATACACTTCAGCTAGCCACAAAGCATCTTCTACTGTGATGTTATAGAAACATTCAAACTTCCTATACAGTATCAGAACAGGAAAGTAGGATTGCATAGCCTCCTCTGTCTTCAGTCAACACAAGGTAGTTATGACACTTATTATATTTACTGTGAAGTAAGGTCTAATTAAGAGCCATATTTAACATCTAGTAGCACAAACCAACCATTATATGCATCTTCCATATGTTCACTCTTATTTCATCTTTGAATAAAATATCTATTGAATATTAACTAGTATGTAATCAACCAACCTCATATAATAATTTTACATTTTACATTATTAAACTACGGTGGCTCTGAAGTGCAAAACACAAAAACAAAAAGAAAAACGCAAAAACAAAAACTTTCAGCCCAGAGGTGCAGATGCAACATACAAAAACAAAAACATGCAGCCCTGAAGTGCAAAACACAAATACAAAAAAAAAATGCAAAAACGAAAAGGAGCAGCCCTGAGGTGCAAAACACAAACATACAAAAACAAAAATGTGCAGCCCTGAGGTGCAGATGCAACATACAAAAACAAAAACTAGCAGCCCCGAAGTGCACTGTTGCTAGTTTTTGTATGTTTGTGTTTTGCACCTCAGGGCTGCTCCTTTTTGTTTTTGCATTTTCTTTTTGTATTTGTGTTTTGCACTTCAGGTCTGCTCCTTTTTGTTTTTGTATGGTGCATCTGCACCTCAGGGCCGAAAGTTTTTGGTTTTGCGTTTTCTTTTTGTTTTTGTGTTTTGCACTTCAGAGCCACCGTATTAAACCGTAGAAAACAAACTGAATGCAAATAGATCTTCCAAAATATCATTGTCTAATTGTTAAACATTCAATACAATTTCCTTTGTCTTGCTATTTTCCAAAGCCGTTTCATGGTTGGAGGATGGCTTCAGAAGAATAACAAGTGTGAAACTCATGATACCGTCTGCACTCAGAGCATGTGGGTTAAAAGATAACCTGGCATAAGTTTTTCTATACAACTTGTTATGGTTCATGAGCTGAATTCTGCTCGACCTACTCAATTAATCTCCCAGATTGCTGCTTTGTGCTGACATTTTTAAACTGTCTCTTTACAACATAGGAAACCAGAGCTGTGCCAAAAATGACATCTCCTTCCAACACTGTTGGCAGCAAATAAATGTGAGATCATTAAAATGTGTTCACGGCAAACCAAGACCTGATTGAGCAAAGGGAAGGATAAACTAATGTGACTGAACTGGTGTCTTAGTGTAGGCCAGTGAAGAGAAGTGCGGGGATGCAAAAAGACATGCAAAATTGTTCCCACGCTCTGGAGAAAAGTCTGGTGAACCCAAAAGCAGAATCCACAACATTTCTCTGTAGGGTTTCAAAACAGTCTGTGAAAAAAAAACAATGCAGTTGTTGTGTTGGAGGACTACTTTTTATGAGCAGTTGCTATTGAGCTTTGAGGTTAGGGAAACCCTGCCAACTGAAGCTCTCCCTCTGGGTAAAGCTATGTAGTCAATTGTGCATCATCCCACAAGACTACTGGGCATACTGCGCTAAGGACACCACCTGGGAGTTATTTTGCACTGCAACAGTAAAAATGTACCATGCTTTACTTTCAGGTCTCTACAGTCATGTTCAGTCATAGCTTGTATGTAACATGCTAAGTTTAGGCTAGACCTTATAATTTAGCCCCAGTTTAGCTTTATCACACACATGGGTTTTGTACATATTTTTACTTGGTGCATGCATTTTGTCAGGATACAGGATAACTGTAATATTTTAATCAATAAGCATTTCAGTCCAGAAACAGGACTTCCATGTGACAGTACACAGAATATGTACTTGCCAGCAACAACACCAAAGGTCCAACCATGAATTGGACCTTTGCTCTTGACTGGTGGTCAACAGCTACATTTTTGTGATAAGAATCGCCTTCCTCAGGCTGAAAAACCCACGTCAGTCCTAAAATACACCATACAAGGCTACACCTCTTAATCTGTATTCACCACAGTGGTCATAGTGGCAGTCATAGTAAACAAGATACATTGCAGTGTTTCCACAGAGATGAAATAGCAGTATCTAAATGGTTGATCATTACTGCTGACAAAAACATTTGGTCTTTTGCAGTGTGTGGTTGAATATAAACCCAATAATTTATTTGTCTATATACTAGAAATATAAGGACCCACCGCAATGTTTTTCTTACAAATGCCTTTATTCTTTAGTTCTTTTTTAGGAAAAGGGAGTGTTTTTACATAAAAAAGCCAAGCCAAGATGTATGACATCAACATATTTTTAGTGGGCTTTATTGTCATAATATGCCATTAATTTGCAGTGTGTACAGAAGATGTACAGAAGACCTAACTGCTGTGCCACAATACCTCAAATTCTCCTTTGGTATACATGCATGCTTATCCTTTAGAAAAAGCCATGTACATTAAAATATTTATAGAAAATGAAATATAAATTTACCTCCAGCTGGAAATGCATCAACTCTGACTATTAGGGTCAAAGTTTCTTCAGAATGTGTTCAAGAAAATTCAGAAATGTATAGGTAAAGTGAGTCGCATATGGTGTGTTTACTTATTTTTGATGTAGTGCATTGCTTCATTTTTTTTTAAAATTTGAATAAAAATATTTAATGGATGATTTTCTTGTCAGTGGCATGACACTATGATACTGATGCACAGTAATATGGGTAAATCACAAATTGTAATTCATGATGCATGTCTCTTTTGCAACAATATCCTTTCACCAAATTTTTCTTTAGTCTCTAAAGTAATTTCTTGACGGTAGGTTCTGGTACTGTATATGAGCTTCAGTGTTGCAATGTAAGAGTTTTCGCTGTGTTTGTATCATTTTGCTTCCTGCAGTACCCATAATATTTTGAATATAAATTTCAGGCATAAGAAAAGCAGTTTAGTTGAATTAATGTTTTTGGTATGGTGCTTCAGGAACTGGTTTTGTCCCATTTTAGAGAACTTTTACAACAGGTCTTACTGCGAAAATAAATTCAGATTTGTGTACTCTTGTGCAAACATTACATTACATTACATTACAGGCATTTAGCAGACGCTCTTATCCAGAGCGACTTACACAACTTTTTACATAGCATTTTTACATTGTATCCATTTATACAGCTGGATATATACTGAAGCAATGCAGGTTAAGTACCTTGCTCAAGGGTACAACGGCAGTGTCCTTACCCGGGAATCGAACCTGCGACCTTTCGGTTACAAGCCCAGTTCCTTACCCACTGTGCTACACTCCGTCCGAAAGTCAGAATATATGCTTTCCTTTCTCAGATGGATTTATTATTTAGGCAAGTTTAAGCACCCTGTCAGGAAGCCATTTTATGATAAGGTAAAGTCCTGAAACTGCGGTGTTTCTTACTCCATGACAGCGCCTATTATTTAATTAACATTCTCATGTAAAACCATTGATTTTATGTCTCTTTACTAAGAGCTCTACATTTTAGTTTTCTTGTCCTTCATGAATGTATATCTGCAATGAATGTAGCTGTGCCTGGGTATGCCATTATGTTTGCCTTAGCCACTGAAAGTCTGGAAATACAGATCTTAGAACATCGGTCAAACAGGAAAACATTTATATCCTTGAAAGAAGAGGCATGACTGCTACTGTAAAAGCATTGACATGATACTTAATAAAGAGCATAAACCATGTGAAAATCCATGGAGATACCTATACAAGAAAAGTAGGAGAGTTGCATAGCCTCCACTGTCTTCAGTCAACACAAGGCAATTATAATGTTTATCTTATTTAATGTGATATAAGATCTAATTAATAGCAACATTTAACATAGCAGAAACTGTAAATCTTCCATATCTTCATGCTTATTTGAACCTGTGCCAGGAACGCAGCCCTTGACATTTTCAATTTTCTAATAAATATCAAGTTATATATTGAATATTGACAAGTATGTAATTATGCAACATCATATATAATGCTCCTTTACATTATTGAGCCTTAAAAACTAACTGAATGCAAACACAGAAGAGATCTGCTCAAAACATGAATGAAAGGCACTTTAACTTTATTTTTTGACAAGATTTTTTATTTAGATTTTCATGTCGGCTTGGAGAAAGTTCTATCTGATGTTACAGACATGGGTGTCACTGTGGTCTTTCCTGCTGATGTACTACTTTGTGAATTGTATTTTATTGTGCAATTCCACTGGCTTACTTTTAAGTGTATGTTTTACATTTTAATTTGTAATTACAGTTATGATAACCATGCTTTTCATTTCAGTTTGTACCACTGAGAACAGACATATTTTTTCATTGTGTCGTTTTGTTTATAGTTTCAGGGTCTTGTGAGTTGATTTCCCTCTTAGGCATAGTTTTTGTCATGCAACACGGTGTTTCCTTCCTTCCACATATAAGCCCATTGTGCACACATGCCTGAGCCCACAGCTGCGCTCTTTGTTTCCTGCGTGATCACATGTCCACAGCATGTCCACTACGTCAGCACAGATGAAAGGCAGAGAAAGAGGGGATTTAGGTATTCTTCCCACAGAACCACGTGCACCGGGGCAGATTGAGACATGATACGATGCTGTGTGTCTGTGGCATGCTATTATTTCTGTATATAAATGCATTTCTCTAGATATATGTTCAGATAAAATGACTCACTGCACAATCTATTGGCTTTTCTGCTGATTAGAACTGAAACGGCACCATATACCCTTCAGCAAACATCCAAGCCAGATTTTCTCTTTTTTTCTGTCTCATAGTTTTATGTCCATGGTATTCTTATATAAAGATAATAATGTGCAGTGAACGCATTTACAGCTATCCCTTGATAAAGCTCATCCTTAGCAGGTATATTTTTGCACCAAGGCACATTTGTAAACAGTTAAGCCCATAGCAGGTGGAAGTTTTTTTTAGTTTTTTTTTTTAGTTTGGATGGGCTTCTTGTAGTGTACACAAGTCATAACAATGCAAGTTAGAGGCTTCATTGGTTATTTTCTTGTCAGTGGCATGAAAACAAAAAAAATGGAATGGCTACAAATGGTTTCGCATCCAACTGATGGCTTAGCTTTTAGAATCTCAAACAAATATGCTTTGAAAATGAATAATGTTACAATGCATTACTTCAGGCGAAAAGACTCCCTCAAATTCCCTCAGTGTGTTTATTTCTTTTCAATGTACACTGCTTCTTAGCAACTTATATCCCCTAAAATCCTTTTGTAAGTGGTAAAGAGAAAAATATGCATGGGCTCAGTTGCTGGGAAAACGTTACTAACAACAAAGCTATTAGTGGAATCTGTAGCTACTTTTTACAAAAGCACTGAACAGGACAGAGTGCATTTAAAGGGCTTCTTGTGTAAAATGAGGTCCAGCATGTTCAACAATCACCAAATGCAAATGTTAGATTTCGTTGTTTCATGTGAAATAGCTAGGGTATCCCTGCTCCCGGGCATAAGCTGTGTAGCCATTACTGAGCCTGCATATATTATGATATAACTTGCAATCACTTAGATTGTGCTGATGTTTAATGAGCTCTTTCCTCACAAATGGGCTGACAGTCAGGTTGTGCAGGCCCATTTTCTTAGCGCCACTTAGCACCACCCGTCTTCCCCTCAATCTATTGCTCCATCACCAAGCAACCTGAGGCCGAGATGCTACCGCAGCATTTCCACACCCAACCCATTCAAAATTTGAATTCAACCTTCTCACTCCCCTGTGGGCACACTAACGGGTTACCAAACCATTCCCGTGTGGTCTCTAATAAAGAATGAGGCCAACATAAATCTCTTGCTTAATTTCAGTCTGGGATTATGTTAGAGAGGAATACATTTCACAGAATGTGAAAACAAGCAGATATTTCAGTCTGTGGAACACAGTGGTTTACTTTGCCTAAGGTTGTAGGTTGTGGGGTACACCTATAAACTTGCCACCTACGTCAGGGAGACCCAATCGTGTTCCTGGAGATCTGTAGTCCTGTAGGTTTTCACTCCAACAAGGGACATCTCTTTCAACAGCTAGAGATCTCATTGAGCTGCTAATTAGTAGAACCAGGTATGCCAAGTTAGGGTTGAAATGAAAACCTGCAGGACGGTAGATCTGGTAAATGGACTGCATTTATATAGCGCTTTTATCCAAAGCACTTTACAATTGATGCCTCTCATTCGCCAGAGCAGTTAGGGGTTAGGTGTCTTGCTCAAGGACACTTCGACACGCCCAGGGCAGGGTTTGAACCAGCAACCCTCCGACTGCCAGACAATCGGTCTTACCTCCTGAGCTATGTCGCCCCAGGTCTCCAGGAATAGGGTTGGGCAGCCCTGACCTAAGCTATCCTCTTTCTTATTCTTATCTCATATTTTTGTAGGGAGATGGATTCAAAAAGAAAAAAGTCAGATTTACTTTTTGTAGCAAAACATACACTGTTACTTTAAGTATGAAGTACTTTTTCAATTTTTATGATTTTCAACTTGAGAAATCCTAAGTGTTACTTTGAGCCTTTTTAAAGGTTTTTTCGTTTCCAATTTTACTATTCATAGCTATGGGGTGATTTGACCTTTTACTACACTGGGACATTTTTCCATCAGACTTGACTACAGACCACAGAAAAGATGTAGCCCAGATAGGGACACAGCAAAAAACAAACATAGTTGGAAGCAGTTTTGTCTATTTTCTGCAGTTACACTGCGTTTATGTAATGAGGGCAAGATAATTTAAGATAAAAAAAGGGTATGGATTAGTGCTGATCTGCTGTACAGTAGTATTACTGTATTATTATTATTGTCTTTTACCTGGTTAAATAAAGGATATATATACTGCATATACAGTATGTGAATGTAACTGTTCATAAAAAATCTGTCTGGTGAAGAAAAAAAACAAAAAAAACACTAAGATTCAAGTTTGGAAGGAGTCCATGCACGGATATGCTTCCCAACTCATTCCAGCACCGCAGGGCAATATCAAAATTGGATGCCTCAAGACAAGCCTGGACTACCTATCGTGGGTGCCACTGACTGCACTCATGTACAGTTTACACATAATATCAGCAGTCAGTGCCATTTGTGTGAACTGCATGAGCGGGGTCTATTCTATAAATTTACATGTGGTTTGCAGTGCAAAATGTTGCATAAGACCTTTGTCTTTCTGGCCAATTCTGACATTTCTGCAGGCTTGAAAGGAAGATTATATTGAACGAGTGCCATACAAGCCAAAACTCTGCAAGCAGTTTCTAATCATAGGATCTCAGTGGTGTGCAGTGCTATTGAGTGAAGATTTGGAATGCTCAAAATGCATTTCAGATGTTTGGACGGGTCAGGTACGGTGCTGCAATACAAGATGTTGACAGAGGGCTTCATTTGGTGGTGGCAGAGAACACAAGCATGGCAAAAGCAACATGGGAAAATATCCAGGACACTGGGGCAGGTCCTGAAAGCACAGAAACATGGCAGGTATCCTAACTGGACAGTGAAGTCCAACCATAATCACACCTTCAGCTTATTATAGTCATTACCCAGTTGCCACCTGCACAGTGTGCTGAAATCTGGGTCTTTGCTCTCTGTTTCAGAGGTTGGTTCCACAGAGTCACCTGTATTCAAGCAATTGTGGGGGGTGATCAAGCAAAGATTTTCTAACCACAAACCTGCTCCACCAAAGAACAAGATAAAATCTCCTTTATGTATAGCCTTTATATTTTAACAAGTGTCAGTTTAAACATTTGCATAAGCATTATTATTGGCTGGTTATACTTTTGTGATTGCGGCAAGGCATAGTGGTCATAATCAACTAGAAACAGACTTGGGTGCGACACTCTGAAAGTGCAGGAAGATGAGTTGAGCATCTGTGGCAAGTTGCCAGCCCAGTCCTTCAGAGAACTTTAAATGACCTTGGCATTGCAGTAGCTTTCCACTTCCACAACTGTATATACTAGCACTGTTGATACACCAAAATGTTCAAACACGCTTCTCTTAGTAAGCACTGGGCAATTCTGTCTGGCGGTTGATAGCTACAATCACCTAAAGAAGGCCTATAATGTTAGGAGAAAAAAAGAAGCAATATTTCACAAGTTGATGTGAGAACATTTCACAGAGCTTTATGTTTCTTTCAGACAGATATCACAGTTTTATCGAAAGCTACTTGGTAGCTCTGAGACATCGAATGGTTAATAAAGAGACTGTGCAGTAGGAACGAGGGCAGAAAGAGGATTCATATGCTCAGCATATGTCCTTGTGAAGGACGTGACCCGTTCTGAAAGTAAAACTCTTGGTGACCCGATGGGAAATGAGATGATCTCCTTATTTGTTAATGTAGATGAGGTATGTGCA
The DNA here is from genome assembly GCF_013347855.1 of Anguilla anguilla. Lineage (NCBI taxonomy): Eukaryota > Metazoa > Chordata > Actinopteri > Anguilliformes > Anguillidae > Anguilla > Anguilla anguilla. The sequence goes on along the minus strand of NC_049204.1, from coordinate 19,225,826 downwards.
GCGGACGGTCGTGAGAAGTGACTTGTAAAAACAAAAACATGAAAGGGAAAACTGAAAGAATTTTCTTCAAATAAAAACAATTCCCGTAATATATAGAATGTGGACTAGAAATGGTTGGGGGGTTGGGGGGTGTAGTGCAAAGAGTAGACCCAAAGACCCAAATGATTAGGTTACCCAGCCCTTAAAATCATTTAGGAACATATAAAACAGAGAGAGATTCTTATAAACATACAATACACACACACACACACATTGTACAGCGTATTCGCTTCCTCTTTTACTGTACTCAGAAGTGAATTTCCTTTCCAACAGTTAATACAATGCTTAGTGCTCTTAGTGCTTTGGCTTTGACTAGGCAGTCAGTACTAATGCTCAACATCTTATCCTAGAAACACAAAGTAACACACTGTCCTGTATGTGTATGCTTGTGGGCGTGGCTACTTGCTATTCCATAGTAATGTATTGCAGTGGCTCTCTGTTTTCCTAATCATTAATATTGGTAGCAAAATTATTGCCTTCTTTGATCCACCTCAAGGAAATTTTTGAGCAACATTACTGGTAGCATGATTCATAAAAGGCAGACATTGCACACAGTTCTCTCCACTTGTCTGAGCGTTAGGTCAAGTAATCTTTTGTGGCATTGCTTTTTTTGTCTACTTTTTTCTTCTTCAAGAGGCATTTTATTCATTTATTGTATGCATTCTCAGCATTTAAACGGACACACTCATATCCATAGTAACGGACATAGCTTACATTCCTTTTCATGCAGTCCATTTTTACAGCTGGCTATTTACTGAAGCAATTCGGCTTAAGTACTTTCCTCAAGGGTACAACAGCACTACCCCACCTGGGAATCAAACCTTCAACCTCAGAGTTGCTAGCCCAGTTCCCATTAGGCTACACTGCCACCCTGGTTATGCTAAATAATTTGAGTACAAATTTAATAGGACTCCACTGAGTACAATTATGCTATTGTTTATTTCTACATTTTCATTTTATAAATCTGTTTGGTTTCAGAATAGCAAATGCATAAAATCCTGCTCCATGAAGTGCAGGTAATGTTGATCCTTAGATGTGAATGACTAGTTGTGTAAACTCCTTGATTTAGTTTTTTGTGTGATAAGAAAAGCATCAAATTTAAATTGCCAATTCAATTTGCTCAAACAAAGGAAAACTAAAAATATATTTATTTCCTTCCCTTTTTGATGTGAAGATGTTTGTTATTACAACTGTGACCATTTAGCTGAGGCTAGGCCTCAGGAGTGGTGGCCCTCAGAATAGCTGTTTAGCACCTCATCACTTGGCTAATTAATTAGCAAAAGAAGGACATATCGATTTGCAATCAGGTTACATTCCCAAGTGATATTTGAGGTGCTGTTGCGTTTGGTTTGGCAGTTAAACAAAGTAGGAGCCAGCCTCTGCTCCGCTGGGTTTCCCTCAGGGTGAATATAATACACGGAAGTGGCCTTGTAAACATCAAAGAGGGGCCACAGGAACAGACTCACTTTTGGGCGCAGTTAAATAAATGTGTAGGTGGACAGCTCTTTTATTTTTAACTACATGCTTGTCCCAAAGCATGTCAAAGAGGAAACTGAGAAGAACGCAAACAGATATTGTTTGCCAAATGGCCGTTGTGCCAGAACAAGATGATTGCGGTAGTGGAAATCAGAATCTTAAGCGGCTTCAGGGGCATTTCTTAAGCACACATCTGCATCATATTGTTTGTAATAAAGCATTTATGGTAATTTCAGTTTACAGATGTGGAGTCTCTTGGATCCCAGGTCATGTTGTGGTATTCATGCAATGTTGATGTTTCTTCAGGGGGGTTTATGTTTCTGAAAGGGAAGCAATTCAATTGATTGGGGCATGTAGGTATGTTGTCTCCTGAACTGAGGCGTTGCTCCTTAGACGTTAGAGGTGTTTTCCATTCAACAAGTTTAGTTGATATTTGCATTTTATTTTAAAATTTTTATTTTTGAAAAACCAACAGCAGTGGCTATCAGACAAGTGGTGTGAATGTGTCATTTATCCTTTTTAATTGAATTCCAGTCATGCAGTAAATATTCTTTGGTTCACTGTAGGCTTTTCAGGTTTGCTGTGAATCAGCATACATGCTAAGCAACCCTCACCTACTTTTAATGGTGGGAATATTTGATTTGTAATACATCAACTGTAGTACAAATGAACTGACCTTCGGCAAAGCTGATACACACATAATGAAGTTCAGACTTCTTTGTATGATACCATTTGAAATTGTTTTTTGCTTTTATTATCTGCATAGCATGTTTACCCTGAACAGTTATGCAAAAGAAAATCATCTCTGGGTGAGTCTATTGAATTTGTTTGCCTTGTTCACAGGTACAGCATGGGAGAAATCAATACGACAACTTGGCTTCGAAAGGTAAGATGGCAATACGTGTAAAGTCAGACTATGATAGTTTCTAATATATAAAAAACGCTATCTGCTGTTTCTAAACTTTGTGAATGGTGTAAAAAGTGCAAGAGATACTCCTAAGAAGAGATACTCCTAGAGAATGAGAGATGTGACAATGAGTTTGAAATTCAAATCATACACATGTATTTGAGTATACCACAGCTAAGATAAGCAAATATGTTAATAATCATGTTGAAAGGTATAAAATAATGATTTAAAAGTTCAGGCACAGATCACAGAAGAGGCACAGAAAAGCAGCATTTACACCTGCAGTTTATTTTCAGGTGCATATTTCTTTTGTTCGAGGCTGAAAGCACTTTTAGAGTAGTTTGATAGCTGATTGAACTACTTCCATGGGCCTCTGACTGTAGATACTTTACCGAGGAAGACTGCACATATTGTAACATGATACAGAAACTGACAGGCGAGAGAAAATAAAATATTATGACGCTGTTTCAGATTGCCTTCATTTAAACCTGCATGAAATATATTAGTATTGTATGTGGCAAACAGAGCATGACAGGAGATAACCCATGCAGCGGTTCCACAGCTATAACAAGGCTTTCAAATGAATGGACCTGAACTATAAGAGGAATTATCAGTAGTTTAGTTTGATTTGTTATCATGTTTCGTGTCTGATTGTGTTGGAAATGTATTGCAAATTTTGTCTATGAATAGTATTTTGAAAGGTTTTTTAAACTTGATTCCTGGGAGATTGTCAAAGTGCGTTTGACACTTTAAAGGCAGATTTATAGGTTCTCGGTATTTTTATTCCAATAAGACATTCTCCTCTTGGTTTTATTTTCTCAATGAGAAACATATTTTTGCTTTTTAATACATCTGTGACACTCCAGTAACTAAAGATTTGCACCGGACATTTTTAATTGCTCATGTCTGCGCAGTATCATAACACTGCATTGCTAAAAAAAATATTACATTTGGCAGGACTTGTGGGCAGCTGATTCTCGAGCCCTATACAAGCCCCTGAGCCCCCCTCTCCCCGGTTTGATCGCCTGCCATGGCACCCCATGAGCAGTGATCCATTCTCTATCCCTTACCTTCTCTGTGCTTTATACTTGTCTCAAAGCAAACAATACAAAAGGAGGGTGGACTGTCTGCTCTCCTTTAAAAAGTCACAATTAATCATCTGTCCAAAACACAAGAGGCCTGTTTTTCTATTTCTTCAAGGCCTTTTTGAACTATTGGAAACAACGGATGTTTGTGGTTATCCTCTGGAACTAGGCGATTGTGCGTTGCTGACAAATGTTTGCTATTTGAATAAATTTCCTTATGTTTCTGCATCCTGCATCCATCTGGGATAAAGATACGTTTTAAAATAATGAGGGTATTCTTTTCTTTGTTTCTGGATGAATGACAACTCTTGACAACTGTGAAGTGTTGTGGTCACTGCTGTTAACATGCAAAATCTAGCTCTGGCATTATGCCGTTTAACAACGGAATAATATATTACTTGTTACCTCCGCCAAGGAGGTTATGTAATGATGTATGTTCGTCCGTTTGTCCATACACCTCTGACAGACATATCTGGAAAAGTAATGGTCTGATTGCCATGTAATTTTCTTTACACATTCATCTTCCCAAGTGGCAGGAAGCTATTGATTTTGGTGACCCCATGCCCTTTCCTCTAGCACCACCATAAGGACAGATTTTCAATTTGTGATCGACGTATCTCAAAAAGTAATGGCCGGATTGCCATGAAATTTGATGAATGCAGCCATGTTCCCAAGTGAAAAAAAGTTATTGATTTTGGTGACCCCATGATCTTTCCTCTAGCTCCACCATAAGGACAAACTTTCAATTTGTGATCGACATGTCTCAAAAAGTAATAGCCGGATTACCATGAAATTTGCTGCACACATTCATGTTCCCAATTGGAAGAAAGCTATTGATTTTTTGTCACCCCCTAACCTTTGTTCTGGCTCCACCATCGGGCCAAACTTATCTTTAAAAAAATGATGACTGCATTGCCAAGGCATTTGCCGTGCACATTTATGCTACAAGAGATTCTTGGGCTTTGGCAGAGGTCTCCACTCTACTGAGTGCATTCTTTCTAGTTCATTTATTTTATTTGTTCAGTAGTTTTCCAGTGACAAAGTGTTTATAAATATAAAACTATAAGTAAACATACAAAGTTAAGTAAAGTAAGCTAGCAATATATGTGACTAAGGTGAAATGCAATAGAAAATACTCCAGCTCTACACTCCAGTACATTGGATTTGAAATTAAACGATGAATATGAGGTTAAAGTGTGAACTGTCAAGTTTAATTTGACTATCAGGTGATCCTTGTAGGAATTACTGCCCTTTTGATACATAGTCCCCCTGATTTTGAGGAGAAAAATTATGGGACAATGGATTGCTTTTTTCCAGTTGTGTGTCTTTCCATGATTTGTTCATACACAAGAAAGCAAAAAAGAAGGTAGAGTTGATTCTAGGTGTGGAATTTGAATTTTGAGTCTGTTGACCAAAGAAGTGTCAATGCTAGTAAAGCAGGCCATCATGAGGCTGAAAAATCGGAAGAAATAGCCAGAACATTGTGTCAAAATCTACTGTTTGATACATTTTTAAGCAGCAAGAATGCACTGGTCAGCTCATCAACTGCAAACAACCTAGTGAGCCACAGACCACTGTAGCGAATGACCGAAGAATTGTTAAGACAATTGCGAAGAAAAACCCCTTTTCAACTGTCAAACAGATAAAGAAGACTTTAGGTATAGATGTGTCAAAGACTACCTTAAAGGAGAAGACTACACCTGCACAACCTGGTGTAGTATTAAAAATATTTATATTCACCTCAAAATGCAAATAGTACACACACAAAAAAACTGTATTGTTCTAGAATTAAACCAAAGTGATGAAAAGAGGAAAGTGTCGATAAAATAAGGAACTGATCTCCCCATCTGTCAAACAAATGCCTCAAAACTCATTGAACAACACTTCACCTTGTAGCCGGACAATGACCCCAAACGTACTGCTAAAGTAACCGAGGAGTTTTTCAGGGCCAAAAGGTGGAATGTTCTTGATTGGCCAATTCGATCATCCTGAATTGAACTGAACATGCATTTCACCTGCTGAAGATGACAATGTCCCAAAAACAAACAAGAACTATAGATGACTGCTGTACAGGCCTGGCAGTGCATCACCAGGGAAGATACCCAGGGATTGGTGTAGTCTATGGGTTGCAGGCTTCAGGCAGTCATCGAATGCAAAGGATTTACAACCAAGTACTAAATATGACTTTATTTCAGATGTTCTTTATCCCTTAAAATGGGGGATTGTAAAAGGGCTGTAATTCCTACACTGGTCACTCGATATCTATGTAAACACCCTCTAATTAAAGCTGACTGTCTGCACTTTAACCTCATGTTTCATTTCAAATCCAATGCGTTCATCCAACATCTTTGCATTTAACTGTATTTTTTAAACTTTAGGTATTAACAGTGTCAAACATTGATTATGTTTTTTAATTCTATTCAGTATACCCTTCCGACAGACTTATGTGCGGATACCTCAGTGATGACAGGCATTTGCTTTGAGCTTGCCTGAGGCCGTGCAGAACTTGAATGGCACTGGAGTGGAACGTTTCCAGCAAGCGTTCGGCAAGGAACGCTGTACTCACATGACCCTCAGAGACGGCAGGACTGCTACACTGTGTCAGCCTGTGTCTCCTGAGAGAGGAATCCACAGCAGCTACTGTATAGCGTCGACACCAGAGTTTTCTCTTACGGGAGGGATTGAATGAGGAAATCGTTCCCAGGGCCAAACACTGCTAAAAACTAGCGTGACGAGCGTGCAGCTTGTGGTCAGCACCGCATAATTACCCTGTCATACTGTATATCGGCGAAGCTTACAGTACCTCGCCTGCCTTTTACAGATTTTTTACATTGAAGCGTTCTCTCGCTCTCAGTGAGGATTACAGTCGCAGTCTCCGTTCTGAGCCCTCCCTACAGGTGTGGCTCTGTTCGCTGTTCAGGTCTGAGCTTGTGCCCAGCATGTGCAGGTACCAACCGCACTTTGCCACAGGTCAGGAGCCAGAGACTGGGGCGTCAGCATAATGCTCTTCACTCCACAGTTCCATTACTGCAGTGCTGTAGGCAGTAGTGAGAAATGCTTGCGCCTTGTTGTTGCTATTGCAGGGAAGTCGTTCGATTTCAGTAAGGCCATCCATGAGATATTCTTTGGCTTTTCACAGTGTGTGTCGTATGAAAAGTAAGCATGCTATAGGATTCAAGAGCAGTTTAGGGTGAGCGAGTTCACAGCAGAAATCATTGATATTTTGTATGATGCTTGTTCAAATTTCATTATATTGTCACATATTAGAGCATTTTTACCACCTTTCACTTTTGAAAATTTTGTTTGATGCAAGAATTTGCTGTTGTGAACTTTGTGTTTAATGGGCTTTGTATTGCATGATGTCTGTATTGTGACATTATTGCTTGAGCAAGGTATTTATGCCCAGAATGCCATCACAGTGCCAAACTTCCTCCAGAGGACGTTTGCCCCTTCACTTCCATCCATTGCATGGAACTCTGGGGTCTGACACTGATGAATCCCTGTCTGGCAGCAGGCTCTGTGGGGCTTGCTGAGTGATGTGTATTACTTACCACAGAGGTTCTGTGTGGCATCACTATTAATGGACCAGACATACTCTAACAGACTCCAAATAAGTGTCTGAGGGAGGAGGGAACTGTGACAGACATAAGGCACGTCAAAGCAAACTGTATGTTGCAAATACTACCGCCCCAGGGGTTAAAATGAAGTCCCCAAAGCGTGTCGGCACCTCCGAGATACTGTTCTGTTGAACAATGGCTTGATTGTTGGTCACATCTGGATTCTGTCACGCGTGTGAGTTTATCTCACAGTCAGTGTAGCTGGTACATAAATATCCACTTCACGCAGGTCCAGTGAGTGTTTCGTCGCGCTTATGCACAGTGTGAAGAACTTCACCACAGAAATTTGAGCTTACCCTAGATAGCCCGGGCTGTGAATGAGTCAGTCTCGCCGGAGGGCCGTATCATCCAGCTCTCCATCTGTTGAACTGTAATTTTCAACACCTGCAGGTCGGTGACGCATTCCAGCCTGATTTGATCCTCAGGGCATCTCCGACTGATGCCTGTAATTCACCTGGTTCTGCAGGGTCACGCTCTTTCTGCAGCAGCTACAGCCTGACTCATATAGATGCAGGCGTCTGGCCCATAGCAGTCAGCACAGAGCAATGTACAAGCATGGTTTCCCAAAAGCACCATTGAAAAGCACAAGGCAAAATGGATTTATACATTTCTGAAGTTATTTCTAAAATTCCAGAGACAGCAACATATATATACAGTAAATGGTAAATGGACTGCATTTATATAGCGCTTTTATCCGAAGCGCTTTACGATTGATGCCTCTCATTCATCAGAGCAGTTAGGGGTTAGATGTCTTGCTCAGGGACACTTCGACACGCCCAGGGCGGGGATCAAACCGGCAACCTTCCGACTGCCAGACAACCACTCTTACCTCCTGAGCTATGTCGCCCCCCGTATATATCATGTATTCATAGAAATAAGGTCCATAGATTTGTTTGAACAAGGAATTATATGATCATAAAAACTGTCATATTTTTGTCAAAATTTGTTTTGAAAATGAAAAATTGTTTTCATTACACTGAGTTTAAATACATATTTAAACTCGGTGTACTGTTTACATAAGTTGAAAAGTCTTTGTTAAATTATGTATTCATTATGAATTATCTATGTACCTATGTATGCATATACAGTATATTTAATAATGTATTACTGGATTCTTACATCCATTCAAGAAATGAACAAAACATCCAGAGATGGATCTCTGTAATTGCCCCTGACATATACGTATCTTAATTCAATTCAGAGTCACTTAACAGTGAGATGGGTTCATTGCAGTCAAAGGCAAAGTTACTTAGGTTTATTTAATATGCTGTAGTTTGTATTTCCATCTTCTTTGATATTTACCAAAGAACGCATTTGATATATCATACTTCATTGCTGAATTTCCATTCTACGTTTGATTTGTTCCTTTTTTTCTGGGCTTAGTAATCTTAGTAACTCCCTTTCGTCATTCTGCGTATTTGGCATCTGATAATTTATCATGTTTTACATCAGTTCCCTTGAGAACTATGACTGTGTCCCCAGAATAGATGTCTGGAAATGGAGATTATCACAAGATGGAGCTATAGGTAAAAAAAAATTACTATTGATGTAAGAAGGGGAGAAGTAATGATTTATTTTCTAAATTGGGAGAATTTGACCTTGGTCTCTGTCGCAAGTGTAAAAGAAACAATAGCTGCCTTCATTTCCTTTCTCATGAAGATAAACTTGGGATCATTGTCAGGATCTGCTGGTTGTGTTTGCACGTTAAACCAGTCTTTTGTGCGGGCCAGACTTATTTCCTCCTTATCATATCAGCATTTCCTCTATTGTTTTGAACAACTATGCCATATTGTCTAAAACTACCAATTCCTGTATCTGAAATAAGACCCTTTCACCTCTTTTTAAAGGTGGTGTTGAATTCATAAAAATGAAGAGTCTGCCACTGGTTTGATCATATACATACAGTAACGCAAATGCAAATAGATGGCTACTTATGCATTTTCAAGATGAACATCCCAAGTACAGTTTACCCATTTTAAAAACTTTTTTTTTTTTAAATAAAAGTTGAAGTTGTAATACACGAATTATATTCTGCTGTTTACCAAATACTTGTTTCAGGGGAATATTTTTCCATTTTAATCATCAGGCATTTTTATGATTCATTCTGGAAAATATGTGTCTTGGATGTAGTGATTCTAAGGAAGAATTATGTTTTGGTATTTAAATTATTGCGGGAATTTAACGGGCATCTGTAGTCTGCATCTGAAGGTAGTCTTTTATGTCACTTATGTTGTTCTCTTTTATGAGTAGTGGAAAGTCTTCTCACAGTTCGGTTGAGATTCACTGGCCTCAGTTGTGATATGAATTAAGATGGACCGTGACATTGTGAGTTGTCAAGGAATATGTAATGAAAAAAATCCTTTTAATGAGGGCTTCGCTCCACTTAAATAGTCAACGCACGTCTTTTATTCTAGAATTGAAAGGAAAGTTTTATTATACTTTGTTTTCATTGTCTATTGTTTTGCTGTGTTGAACATTTAGATTCACCTATTTATCGATATTTACTACTTTACTATTGACAATAATTCTTTTCTGCTGTTTTGTCTTCACTTTGACAAGTCTGGGACTATGACCAAAATGTTAAAATTTAAACTCATATACCCTGTACTGTATGTTTGCAATCATTTTCAGTGAATAGATTTAAAGTCACTCTTGAATCAGAGCTCATGAAAACTATTAAGTCATGAAAATACCTCAGCTTCCAACAGAAATAAATTATTTCCAGAAATATTCTGATGGTTATGTTGTACATTTTTACACATTAATTTCCCGTCTCTGTAGAGAAGATGCCTTCACCACTTGAATGACATACCAAGACCTTGCATGCCAGATCAGACAATTTACATCCAGACCTTTTTGTCAATATCTTTTGAAACCTCAACTGTATAAACCTGAAGCTTTGACCTACTGTTTCAGTCATTATCTGCCTCTTTTGGCTTTGTGCGGCATGTGCATTTTTTCATGAATGTAGAATCTGGCTTCTCTTCCAGTTGTACTTGGCTGAATTTAAGCAAAACAAACAAGATTTACGTTAGTTGCCTTTAATTCGACACATGAGCCAATTCAGATGGCTGGCTGCCTCATAGTTCACAGTGCAGTCAAAATGAGGTCTGTCCAGTGACCCCGAGTCCCATAATGCAAGATTCCAAACTTCTGAAAGCTCCACCGCCACTTAATATGCTAATTGCACATGTGTTTTCTATTTAACTTGGGGTTACACAAAATTAATATCTGTTACCTTTTTCTCAAATCAGCGATTAAATCCAGGTCATTAAAACTCAGGGGGAGAAAACGATAGGTGCTGTGGCTCTTGGGCAGAGCTATGTCAGGTCTGAATTGTGGCACTGTGTCTTGTGTTGCTCTTGGCGAGGGTGCCCTGTACTGGCTGGGGGCATCATGCCAACCTACCATGGCTGTACAAGCGATTAGAGAGTAAATGGTGTTGGTGAGGCCCAGAGAGCACTTGTTCATGTGTAAATGCCTGAACAGTACATCTTTTTGGAGGATTTAGGCTAAAGTCATAGAAGCATAATGGAAATGTGTGGGTCACTTCATGTTTCTTTCTTTTGGCACCCAAAGTTTACACGTGATTGTTAAATTTCTGATGGACATTGTGCTCTGGAACTGTCATCTATTTTAACCCAAACGATTATTTCAAATTATTTTTTAGTATTTAATGATAAAAAAGAGGCATTCATTTTGTTTCATTATTTTGGGGGTCTTTTTTCTCAATCTACATTAATGAAAGAACTCTAAATATTTATTTGAGTGCTTTTTATTTTATTTTTTTTAGATTTGTTTGTGAAGAAATGAGATTTCCCAAAAGAGACAGTAAGAAAAATAAAGCGGTACCTGTTGACTGGCTGGTGTGCAGTAGTGCGGCTTTCTCTTCCTGCCCCTGCTGAGGTAGAGCAAACACCAGACGCAAATGAACCAGTCATCTCCATGTCCTGCGCGGTGTCAGGAAGGAGTTACAATAAACAGATCCCTGCTCTAATTTCCACAGGCCCCTGCTGTGTTCTCGTCCCCTTTGTCGCATTACTCTGTTTGTCTCACGGGTTTGGAGCGTTGTGGGCCCATCTGTCTGAAACGGTCTTAGAAAAACTTCTTTCTGTAGGCATTTTATTCTAGAACAAGAACGTTAGTCACAGCCGTGACACAGCAGAATCTGGCATCAGTTTTAATGCCTGAATCTTGGGGAAAGGTTTTTGGGTTGTGCACTGCAGTTTGGAGCAGTGTTGGTACTCCACCGCACCCCCATGCCTTCACAGTCTGGTGTTATCCGGTGTTGTGAAACGCGGGGCGAAAAGTAGGCTACGCTGAAACGACCCCGTCCGATTACAGCTGTGAATACACGTTCCAGATGTGCGCGAGCACCGATCGCTCTCGACATTTTTCGGAGGGTGCGGCACCGTTTTTCAAGTCACCTGACCGGGTTTCTTGAGGATGTTGCCATGTAACTCTCACTCTGCGGTCACTCTGAAAAATGATCACCTTGTTTTGTGTTGACAGGCTTGTTTTTAGTCCTGCCGTTGCTGCATTGACCACTGTACTTTATCTGGCAGTTTTGAAATCATCATATTAGCTGCGGTTTCCTGAGTCGGGGAACTTTCATATTGAACATCCTTTTTCCACTGTTCAAAAACTCCTTAGCTTATGTGAGAGGCGGAAGCCAAACCATTAACAATTTACTCTCCTAATTGAGGATTCTTGAAAGAATTTGTTTCTCCATCACATTATAGTGGTGCCTCCACCCCTTGCACCACTCAGTTGTACATTGATATTAATGGATGAGGACATTGATTGATTGTCTTGTTGGTCCTAAGATGGAAATATCACGAGATTAGTTCCGCATTACCACATCAGACGCAGCTGATACAGCTTCAGATCCTGGCCAGCCAATGAGTATACGGGTAATTTACATGTGACTAGATGTGGGGAAAAAACACGGGTGGGAACTTTTTGGAATGTTAATGCAAAAATAAAATTAAACGAAGCGCTGTGCCTTCTGGCATTTGTAAATGAAGGCAAGATGATGTAAAAAAAAAAAAAAAAAAAAAAAATCTTCTTGAATTCTCATCTGGTTGTGTTTGAATTCCCTGAATAAACCACAATATATTTGCATGTGTGTGGTCCCCCCGGTAGAGATTTGTTGAGAGACACCAGCTCATGGTTATTTTATTAGCATCACATAGTCTGCTGAACACATGGAGCGCCACTGAGCGTGCTGCTGATCACCTGCTGCTCACGCAGCATAAACCCAACGCTCCCGTTTAAGCCTTTTAAGACTTGGGCCAGCAGACATTCTGCCGCTCTCAGCGGGTTCTACGTCTTCGGCCGGATGGATCACAGCGTGCGTTTTCCTCAGTAATTAGCCCTTTTGTATTTTGTGTTTGCGTATTCATTATCTTACTGCAGCTATAACCGTGATGGTTTCTGTGCTCTGTGTTTGTTCACAAGTGGGGAGAGACCATCCTCGCTGAAAGATTTCAGGCCATTTCTTGGCAGCCAGACGCTCAGGCAGTTCTAAGAAATCCATTTTGACAGGAGTTGAAAAAATATTTATGCAACCTTTTTTTTTCACTGCGCTCCCCTAAATAAAGATATGCCATTCGCATGCTCCTCCTCGCATCTATTTTTTTTATTCGCCAACTGGCTTCAATTAAGATTTAGAGAGGGATATAGTATGTTGTGGATTTTAAAAGGAATCAATCATGTCTTTTCTTCTATGTTGACATGACTTTGTGGAATGTTTAATTCCACAAATGTAAAACATGTCAGCTCAGTAGACAAACACGTGAAACACGCACCCACACCCATACACACACACACACACACACATAACTTTACCTGTCCTTAAGTGTTCTTAGTTCTACTTATGAGGATATTTTCTCTTTAAGTAGGTTCAGATGTGCTAAAGAAGGTTGAAAGATTTAAGAATGTTTTTCTAATAGAGGAATTATTTTATTTTATTTTATTTTGTTTTTATCTCCCATGGCCCAGTACTCCTGAATCCAGTCCTCCCCCTCCCCATCACCTCCCCAACACTCTCTTATGCTGGTTGTTTCCTCCTTCTTCTAGGCTCGTTCCATACCGCTGTTCCTCCTTTCCATCCAGCCGTAGACGACTCTTGCCGCAAGAGTTGTCTACTCCAAGCTTGCTTTATTTTCGGACCTGCACTGTGTGTACAGGTCACCACAGTGTGGCCATTACATAAACAGTGTCTTTGGCATAGAAGCATTCTGGAATGAGTTATCTGTTGAATTACCTCAGCACGGCTTAAGACTTGAGTTAGGTGGTGAAAACACGGATTTTGATTCAGTCAATTGCTGTACATGCCACCGACCGGTTTATATCCAGAAATCATTTAATACATCAAAGAGTAGCACAGGTTCATGCTTCACATTGTAGCCATGATTTTATCTGGATTCTGTGTATTTTTGAAGAATTGTCACATTGATAATGTGATAATAAGAGGACTTCATTTTTTTATTTCTTGCGTTGGCGGGTGTTGCTTTACAGTGGTAGCAGCAGACACATCCCCGATATTGAAGATAACAGTGTTTGAAACCACATGTTGCATAATCAGTAACTGGCTACAATAACTGATCCACTTAAGTCAAACTGATTAAATTAATCACGCAGATAAAATCGCCCACTGGCATCAGCAAACGCTTCCATCTGTGCGGCTGCGTTCAGTGAGGAAAATTAGCACGTATCTGGTTTTCGCACACTGGCAGACCATTGTGTATGTGCCAGAAACGTGTATCTTTGGCTTATTTGGAAGGTTCTTTTTTCTCTCTAAATTTTTCAGTTTGAATGAGTTCATCTTGGCTGTACCAAAGACGTTGTCTCCCTGCAGTTTTCTGGTGTTTGAGCTGGAGGCCCACCGTGTGCCCTGGAGGGATGGGAAGCCGCAGCCTTCTCTTTGGCCCCATTGATAGGCTCTCCAGCTTTCTGTGAGACTTCCAGTAACTCCTGGACGCTGGTGTCCACTGGCAGCCTGCATGTTGCTATTCAGCGCACCTTTTGGGTGATTCAGGTTACTAAATAGTACCAAGTTCTAAATCTATATCGCCAACATTTGTTTGCTTTACAGTGAACCTAAATTCAACAGAAAGGTTCTACTTATTATGTAACAATGAAAAAAGCATATTATTTTTGGTTTTTGTATAAGGTACAGAGTTAAAAAAGCGAAGTAAGAAAATGCACACTTATCATTTGTTCCAACCCAAGGCTGATTTAGAATAGCCTTATTGGTCTGTTTAATAAATCTGAAGTATTAAACAGCTTCATTTTCATCATGAATTGTAACCCCCTCCTAATTCATTGTTCAGTGTTCAGAGAAAGAGGGTTGCTTATCCCCTAGGATTAGCTTCTTCTGTGCATATTAATGCCATCTGGATGGTTGTTTCGTGCCAGCTCATAGTTTTAGTATTTATGGGGTTTCTGAGATAAAAGGGTCTTTTAACCAATAGTGTAAACCATGAAGATACAGAGAGTCCTCATTACAAAGGGCTGGTGTGATGTAGGCCAATCAGCATGCTTGCTTGTGTCTTTCTAGCAGGTTAACTAGCAAAGCCTACTGCTCGTAACATTTTATGATGCAAATATCGCTTGCTTCAAAGCAAAGATATTTGCGTCTCCTGTTGTTGTTTTTCTGTGTTGAATCGAGGTATCCGGTTGGAATTAACTTGTATATCCAAACAGTAATTCAAATCTGATGCAACCAATGTTTCACAACCTTTGTGATTTGTAAACAGTCACAATATGGGCCCGTTTACTTCGATAATAGAAAAGAAACTGCAACTACTGCTTTACCTTGCCAAGCTTGATAATCGTGGATATTTTGTCTCTTCCCTCATAGACCTAAAATAATCTACTTTAACACATCTTTCTCTGCCCGCGCCCTGACAAAAAAACAGTTCTGTCCTGAAATTACAGTAGTTTATGGTGAGGTTGACCATGATGTTTTGCTGTCCCAGGTAAATTGTGATCATCAAATTCATATTCATTTTATTTTGTACTTGTTGTGAATTTTGAATTGTGCCAAGTACATTTCTTCACATCTCTTGGGAGAAACAAGCTTCTCAGAGCCTCATCAGATTTTATTTTTAAGACTTTAAAGGATATTCTGGGAATTGATTGTTTTAATTTCCACTGAAACCGTTTGTAAAGTGGGGGACTGAGGTTGGGTAGGTTTCAAAAGCCTGTGCCTCACAAAGCAAGGAAATGAAAACCAGACGGACCAGGAGCGGTGCAGAGGACATCGGCATTCTCCTGTCTTTGTCTCTATTGCGGAACAGAAATATTTTTGAGTGTTTCTGTCTCTTGGGTCCACAGTTCACCACACTATTAAAAGAACTTGTAAACATTCTACCTTATCATTTTTGTTCTCAAATTTCAGTGGGTTTATTTGAAATGAGAATATTCACTCATTAGTTTCAGTGGCCAACTTCATTAGACTGCATGGAAAGACTTAAAAAAGGATATATGATATATTTTAAACAGTATAGGCTAGTACATAAACAATCATTGTCATCTACACCTTTACTCCTATATATTGCACATGCTTGACATGGTTGCATGATAATGTTTTTAAAATCATTTACAAAAGTTTAGAAAACCATACTGCTCATATTATTTCATCTTATTCATAGTTTTTATGTAGAAACATTTTTGTTAACTCATTTTGAGTAAATTTAGATACATCAATGAGTGTTTTTTATGGAATGTCCTTTCTCTATGTTTATATGAGGTTCAGAAGCCAATAAGGTGAAGCATTGTTTGTCGAACTTTAATACACAAAAATGCACCATGTAAACGAATGACAAACAATTATAAATGGCTAAGAGTGTTTGTGAGACCGTATTTTTCAAACCTTTTGGCCTCCTCTGCAGGTCAGAGAAAAATAGAAAAAATCATGAAATGTTTTTTTTGACATGTCTGTGTGTCTGACCGTGCATGTCACTCTTTCTCCAGTGTGATAGGAGCGGACCCGGGCAACGGCATCAGGGTGTTCATTCCAGACATCGGCATGTTTGTGGCCGGGCTGGTCACATGGCTTCTGTGTCGCAGCCCGGCGGAGAAGCCGCTCACTGAGGAGACTGCACAGTTCAACTGCGACTTTGAAACCGGCGACCAGGTGAGCCGTGCGCCCCCTTCCCCTGCACCCCGTCCCCAGGTACAACTACACTGCCCAGCTGCCCCTGATATAAAAATGAACCCAGCCTTGATTGCCATTGGCTCGGGTACTGCATGACATCAGCATCTTCCGTGTTTTTGGGCAGTGTTTGCAGCTCAGTGGGAATCACACCTTCATATCCTTTGCTCTGTATTCCTGCAGGAAATGTGATTTCACATTCTTCCTGGTATGCTCGGTCCCCAGTGGGTTTTATGACAAGACCTAAGTGTTTTGCCTTCCCCTTTTCTGGAAAAGGGACTGTTCTTTCCCAGGTGTCGTCCTTTTGATGATAAATTGCGCTCCGTAGCTCCAGGGAGTGAAATAAGTGGAACACATTACTGTCTGGATGAATACCAGCGAGCAGGCATTTGTATGTGCAATAATCTAAGATCACAATTCACTGTTGCTTTCCCGATGTCAAAGTTGTGTGTACTGTAACCTGGAAGCCTCCCATGCTCAGTAGGGTCCCCTGCTCTGGGACCAATGGTGTGCCCACCTCCTTCCTCGCGAGGGAATTTACGTTTTATTCGTAGCTGCTTGGAAGATTTTGTAAACAATGCATCCGGGTTGGTATCGTTGTAAAACTTGGCTTTTGCATCTCAGGGGTGGTTTTTTAGTGCTGGAAAAGTTGGGCTGAGAGCAGAGAGCTGAGAATATGATGGACTATGATTCAGTGGATGTGCGGATAAGCACAACCAGCCCACAGAAAACTGTACTACGTTGTCTTTGCTTGGTGCTGCTGAAGGTGCACAGCTTTGTTCCAGGCAGAGTTTTCTTGGAATGGCCAAGCAGGCATGTAGGTTCCACCTGAATGTGAATCGCAATGGATTTTTAGCAGATGGAAGTCTTGAAGGTTCACCTCTTCACTGGTGTGCACTGATTAACCCTTGGATGGGTTTCGTGCAATTGAAAGGTTATCTCAGGCCTATTTGGCTGTCACTGGCCTCTTCTGAGCGCTTGGAGTGTATTCCACACCGTTTCATTCTCCATTAAATTGATTGAGTTGTTGTGCAGTGAATCTCAAAATTCATTGTGTGTTCAATAGGTGAAATAATACCAAGAATGTTTTAATAATGCCTCCAGTTCAAATGTATAGAGGTCAGAGATCAGTTAACAACAAAAGTTTACGTGTGATTACTTTATGCCATTAAACCATGTAATCCCTGTTGAAATGAGTACATCCTTATTTGGCCCTTATTTGTAATCGCATCGCACATTATTTATGATATCATTATAAAGAATTACTGTGGAGAGCTGTAATATAATATGGAATTGCTGAGGAAACCGTGTTATAAAGCTTTATTGGACACAAATGAAAGAAAAAAGTGCATTTCCACTGAAAATAAATGTTAAAAGGTGTGCGGTGTTCCCCCTCAGAATAAGAATGTTCTGTTCTTCTCAGCTTGCTTGCAGAAAGGGATAAATTTTGATAGTCACTTTGCTCTGATCTTGGCTGGAGGCCTCGGTGGCACCATTGCCCATTTTGCAGCCTTTCTAACATAATTGCCAGAACCGCCGGTAAGAACCACTACAACCCCTTCCCCAAAACAACCAAGACCCCACACCATAACTCAGCTCAGTCCTACCCAATCCAGCCATTGGCCCTTTTCCAACAAGACTGTGATTGATCTGGTTCTTATTCCTCCCCGATCTGCTCATTTCACGGTTCCCCTCCCTCGCCCAGTTCGGTACAGCCCAGCGAATTATATACAGGACCCGCTCCGCTGTGGGTCAGTAGCATTTATGTACGGACGAGGCATGCTCTGTGAGTTTCAGTGGCCATGATGAAGCCTTTCTTTTCTGTTTTTATTTTTCTGCTGACTTTCACAATTGGTATTTGACCTGGCAGCGTACGCTGCCTCTTCCCCCCACCCCCTCTAGCCATATGTTGTGCTTTCTTTCGATGAGTTAGTTTTTCAGTTACTGGGATATTTATGCGTAAAATCACACCGTGATTACATTATGTCTGCCAGGTTGCGGTGGTGCCAGTTGAGTGACTCGATTTAGATGTGCCAGAAGGCACCGTGAAAAGGGCACCACATTTATGGGGTGTGAAGAAACTCAGTGGTTTCAATCACCCTTTGAAATGCTCCAATTACTATTATTAATGAAGTAATAATATGTTGTTTTGCTGTTAAATCTGTGTCCTTGCCTGAATTAGCTTTCATATTGATGTTCTTTTCAGAAAATAAATTGTTAACAGTTTTTTAAAAATTATAATCACTCCTCCTGTTCTTTTAGCAGCTGTTCTTGAACGTTGTTCTCCAGGAAGCCACAGAAAAGCAACACAAAGCAATTTCAGTTGTGCTTCATGCGCAGCAATTAAGTTGAGCGGAGTCCCGCATAGACCTGAGAGAGTTCCGTCCGTCTCTGCAACATCGGTCTTCATCCGTTGTTTGCGCTGCTCTGCGATGCGCCAGCGCTTCCTCTGCGGTTACGCTGGGATTAGAACTGCGTCCGTGTTCCAGCGCTGCCGACCGCACATCTGTCTCGCGTTAGGCTTGTTGTGTTTTAGGTGCCGGCTGCGCCGAAGGTTCCGGAGCTCCGCTCCTACCTCTCCGCTTCGCTTAGCCGCTCACGTCGCAGCCCTGCCGTGGGCACGGTGCCATGTCCGCCTGCTCTATCGCTCTCTCTCTCTTTCTTTCATTCTCTCTCTCTCTCTCTCTCTCTCTCTCTCTTTCTTTCATTCTCTCTCTCTCTCTTTCTCTTTCTTTCATTCTCTCTCTCTCTCTCTCTCTTTCTTTCATTCTCTCTCTCTCTCTCTCTCTCTTTCTTTCATTCTCTCTCTCTCTCTCTCTCTCTCTCTTTCTTTCATTCTCTCTCTCTCTCTCTTTCTTTCATTCTCTCTCTCTCTCTTTCTCTCTTTTTTTCATTCTCTCTCTCTCTCTCTCTCACTCTCACTCGCTCTTTCTTTGTCTCTGCTTTTCTAAGTTTATCTCGGTCTCTCTCAAGTCTATCTTGGTTTCTCTCTCTCTCTCTCAATAAAAATGGACTGGGGACATGTTCCCTCCAAATGTGCAGGCCATTTAGGAGTGGTAATGAGTTGGAATGTGGCCCCCGTCTCTAGCAGTCCTCTGTCGCTTCATGACTCAGCACTGATTAGAAACACACTCCCCCGCCAGTGCCTCCAAGCCAGGAATTTGAGTGACCACATCAGACGTACCGTATCAATGCCCAGCGTACTGTATCAATTAGAGAGATTGGTGCCTTGCCATAATGTGCTCCTCTTGAATAACAGCAAATATCCGGGATTTGCAGTGGGTGAAATTCCTCCGATGCTGACATATTCCTCCAGTGTATCAGTGAGGAAATGCAACCTTTGAGTCAGAGGATGCTTTTGTTTGTCAGAGTGCTTTCTGTGCATTTATACTGTTGGGCTCATTGGCAGATCTTCAGTGCTACTGTACAGATAATCCCTGCACTGGCAGTTAATGAAAATCTTTGTTTAAAGGGAGAATAGGACTTTGTTGAAGCTTAGCATGAAATCTACAGATGACATACAAGCAAAGTATGCTCAGAGATTATATACATGGGAACTTGTTACAGATTAAATGGGGACACTTTGGTTATTTCATTTTATTTTATTTTAAGAATAAATAATGGCTTATTCATTCCATTAGATGATGTACATGACACATTCATATTTACCTAAAAAAAAAAAGATACCTGCGCTGCTCAGTTATACAAGTCTGGGAGGAGCTATACTGTACCTAAAAATACAGTGAGAAGCATTCCTGTCTAAAGAGATGACAGTGGCTTTGTGTGTCTGAAAGGGAACTTTCCATAGCAGGTACCGTGCCCACAATATCTCACAAAACACGCTTGTTTACACCAGCACCACTCATCGTTTGAACAGAATGCATGCTTTGCTCCTCATGGCGGAAATTCAGACATAGCGACTGAACACGTTTAACGTTCCATTCCAATTAAAAGTCGTCATCGTCAGTCTCAAAACATTGGCTTTCAGCACCTCGGACAGCTCAATCATCAACCAAACATGAAACCTAACCATATTCATATTTATGCCATGCCAAAAGACAAGTACATGAAGTTGATACTGGTTTTGTAAAATATAATTAGTGTGTAACTTTCTTTGGGTTAAAAAATAAAGTTTGCTGACTTAGGTATTACATCCAGTTTTAGTTTGTGTTAGTAAGTAAGTACATTTAGTTTGATCATAGTGCTCCTAACACTGAATCATACATTAGTCAGATGTGATTGAGAACTGGAAAAAATAGTTTCAACCAAAGAATAAAGGACTACTTAATCAAGCTGTTAATTTTATAACACCCTGATTTATCCATGTTTTTTTTTTGTTTTTTTTCAAATTCATAGCAAGGAAAACAATAAAAATGACAAATGACAAATACTGTACCAAATCCTCTTGTGGGTCATTTAAGAACTTTGCTTTCAGGATAACAGAAAGATGTTTCAAATCTCGACTGAAAGAAATAAGCTTGACATAATATTATTTTTTTCCATATTTCTTTATGTATTCGGTGAGTGCTAAACATTATGATTAATTGCACGGGGTCCGTGACATCATATACAAGCAAATGAAGAATGGAGAAGGATGCAGTAAATGAACTGCTAATTGTCTAAAAACCCAAAGAAAGCTTTTTGTAGAGCTTGTCCTACAGTATGCCTTTTCATGAAGCACACATTTGTTTCGTTCAAATAATGAAAGGCAGGTTGAATGAATTTCATAACAGCCTTGTTACATAACAATGTATAAAAAGAAATTATGAGAAAATGGATGCCTACTCTGATTTGATATCTTAATGCATCAGCTCTCCATGGGTACTCCTATTGTTGTAATAAGCTGTATAAAGAGCCCTTAGAAACTATTGCCTAATTGTTCTCAACAAGTGTGCATGGGTGAACAACTATGAAAACAGTGGGTTTGTTTTAAGTTTGGAATCTATGCCTGAGTCACAGTTAAGGATGTCAATTCTAGAATAACGAGGACTGATTTATTTGTCATGTTATGCTATTTTTCAATACATATATTGAACCCAGTAACTCGGTGTTGTCATTTGCATGTGGACATAAAACACAATTTGCTGAATGTTCAGCTGCTAACCCAAGCAAATATGTCATGCATATTAATTTGACAGCTCGTTCCTCATGTTTATTCATGCCCATGAATGCTACTCCCTTGAAAAGTTTTGGTTTTATTTTAGCTTGTCAAACGGCATGAAACTTGTATCCATCGTTCAGCGCCCCCCTCCTCTCTCCCCCCCCATGAAGGGACTTGTTTGTGAAGGCAAGAGACAAGGTGGAACCTGATCCTAATGTGAGCCAAAAGCCCTCGTGTTTATTTTGCAGAATCTTAACCCAGCTGCGTTACTGGAAGCAGTTGCCAAAGTTTAAATAAACTCTGCCTCGCCAACCAAATCGCGTTTGATCAATTAAGATTCACGGTAACTGATATTAAACAGATTACGAGACTATATTTTTCATCTCTGTGGTTCATTTTTTATAACCAAGCATTTAAAGATAAGCTGGGAAGCTGTTGCACAGAGCTCCTATTCGTTGTGGTGGTATGAAAAACATAGCGTAGGTCTACAAAGCAGCGTTATTGTTTTTGAATGTTTAGGTCCCTACAAATAAACAGCTGATTGTTCTTATTATTCTAGTTTTGTCATTGATGTCCCATATAAAGTTGCCTGGAGCATACTAGTTGAAGTTGAAACTGAGATGGGGGGGGATTTTGTTCTCTTTTAGACATGTTTCAGAAGGAGAACCAGCAGAGTGATTTTCTCACAGTGGATGGTTTTAATTGTATCGATACCAAATTTATGAATATTTAGAATTTCATCCTCAGTGGAGCTTTTAATGTATTTTTGAATTGTTGTTGCCATTACAAATAAAGCATATAGATTGATAGAATAACAGTAGCTACCTATCAGGATTATACACCTTTGCAATTGCTGTCATGTTTCTTAATTGGATGTGACTACATTTCTTATCAAATCAGCTTGCTTTTAAGCTCCAGCCAAACCTTTTGTTTTAAGATTTAATTTAGAGGGGTATTTTTATTGTTTATTTATTGATGTCCCTTCTGTTTAAAAAAAGATAGAGACCTAACATTTTTCTTCATTTATTTAATATTAATTTCCCCCTTACTTCTGAAGTGTCTTAATAGTTTTTTCTGATATACTCATGGCTCATGATGTACTAATACTCATACACTCACAAATAATTTCATCTCCTTGAAGTTGGGTCTATTTTTAACATTTTAACATGCTCTAAATGAGATGGCACAGCTTCATGGCTTCTGGAGCTGTTTGCAAGAAAGGTTATTATAGTTATGTGCACAAAACATTGCTTGAATAGCTTGGAAGGAAAAAGTGTTACCCGCTTATGGTATTGTCTCTGCTAATAATTATCATTGGACGTTGATCATTTTCACAGTTCTGGAATACATTTTTCTTTCATTACGCAAATTGGAAGGACAGTTACACTCTGATGTCAGCCAATTTTCTGCTCCTTGGTCGATTTGGTTACACTTTTGGTTTGACATTGAGTGACCTCACATCTGCTATTGCTATTATAATATTACAACTTTGTGCTTTACACTAAGTATTTTTACTTATGGTGCCACAGGTGGCTGTTGCCATAGTTTTTTGAGTTTTTTGTAATTACGAGATGTGAATGAATCATTTTCTTTTATTTGGATTTAAATATGGTTTGACTTATGCATGCTGTTTTGGTCACAAAAGTAGAAAAATATTTGGTCTTCAATGCTTCATAGTTTTCTACTAAGTTATTCGGTCAAGCTTTCTCAGAAATTAGGGCACAAGAAAGCTGACTCATGAATAGGATTTCTAGGATTCCTAGTATAAGCTGGTGCATGTTCCAAAACTCAAACAAGTTATACAAGAAAAGTAGCTCTGAAAAGTGGGTTTTAAGTTAAACAGTGACATATTACCTAAACCACAGTGAAGAGTGTAAATGGTTTTTTTTCCCCACATGGACCCAGTATTGTCAAACTGCCTATTCTTCATTTGCCAAATATCTTGTATGGAGATATTCCAACAGAAGTGGAAATGAACTCTGCACACACACACGCACATGCATACACACATACACACACACACACAGAACTAGCCCCTTCCAACTGAACAAAGGAATGCATGCTTTATGTGACTGTAAACTGTGTGCTGATTCCGGAACTGTGCAAATGTGCAACTTGGCTTGGTCATCGCAGCAGGTTGTGATGTAATTTGTGTGTCTAACACCCCCCCCCCCTCCTCCCCCCATCCCAGGAAGAGAATGAGGAGGTGGGGGAGCTGGAGGTGGATGATGACATGCTGTTTGAGGAGGACTCTGAGGCAGAAGACAACTGCAGTGCCCCAGAGGGGGAGTTTGAGGAGGAGGAGCAGGAGGAAAGCACTAAGATGAAGGTTCTCCGCCAGATTGCCGGCGTGGCATCCAAAGTCAAGGAAATCATTGGTGATCTCATTACCACAGCCGGAAAAGTGGTTGTAACCATATTGCTAGGCTTGACAGGTGGGTGTTCCTGAAAGTAATTCCATAGTTTGAAAACTATAAAATGACCCTGGCTTTTTACCCCAGATTAGTTTGAAAAATAAATACTGTAAAGCTCATGTGGAGAGAAACATTGTAGAATTTCTCTACAATATTTCTAGTACAGTATCTATGGACTTAAGCACTTACATTTACACCAGGCATAAAAGCTTGTTTTTCTACTTTGATACATTAATGATAATAATAGAAAATCTTGAACAACGGTCATTACAAATTCTATTATTCACTTTGTTTATTCAGGATATTGTTTCCTGTGCGGTGCTTCTCCGGCAGTGCCTTTAGTGCCTTGTTTCCGCCGTTCGGACTGTTTCAGGGATCATGCTGCCCTCCCTGACGTCCGCGGTGTACTTCTTCGTCTTTCTGGGCCTCGGCACCTGGTGGTCTTTCTGCCGGACGTTCGACCCCCTCATCTTCAGCTGCCTGTGCGTGCTGATGGCCATCTTCAGCGCGGGACACCTGATTGTGCTCTATCTCTACCAGTTCCAGTTCTTCCAGGAGTTCATCCCACCACGTAACAACTACGCCAGGTAGGATATTGGCTACCATTATCATCGCATCGGTGCCTACTGTCAAACTTTTATAGTAGCCCATGCATTTCCTGTCGTTTGAGGTCTGTACAAAGTTGATTGCTTAGTATTATCTCAATGTATGGTTGAGTGCCTTATCTGCCATTACATTTCTTTCAGTATCAGGTATCGGTTGTGCAAGGAACCACGTGGCTCTAAAAATGCTATTCTAGAAGCCTAAAACTGTGTTGAATTTGACATTTATTTTGCATTGATTTGTAGTGCCTCAATGCAAAATATCTTTCACTTGGCTGTTTATGATATCCACTGTTTCCAATATTCAACAACTCCTCAGACAATATGAATGTATTTTTTTCTCATGTGCCTTTCATTATAAAAGTGCACCCTAATTCCAACAGAGAATGCTTGCAGTATGTAACTCACCGGTCACTGGCACAGATGCTAATAAGAGATTAAAAGCTTACCTGTAAGAATAGGACACAGAATTCAACATTAAGCCCTCTGTATATTGCTGCATCCTTGCAAGAGCTGCATACATCAATGCTGGGCCTCAACATTTTATTGGTTTTATTGCTTTAATCAGACATGTAATTGTAAGGGCAGTCAGAAGGCTTGTATTTTAGCGTGATTGTTGCCTCTGCAAAATTGAAAAGGTGGGACTTTCCATGAAAACCTCCACAGAGCTGTCAATGTATGGAGGGTCTAAGATTAAATGATTAAAAGGCCACATAAAACATCCGGATTGTCTGCCTTTCTCCCGACAAAACACAACAGTATGGTTGAGTAGTATATTCTTTGGCCCACACACCAAGCAGGATTTTATTAGCATTTAGTTTTTTCCCAGGCTGTGCAAAGTACAGGCTTTCTCTTTATCGGAGGTAAACTGTGCATTCGAAAATGTCCTCTCTGTACCTTTTTAAAATGTTACTGTTCACAGAAGTGTTGTTATGACTCTGAAGGGATTGCGAGGAGTGCTTGTTATATCAGCGTTAGAATGTTCTGTTAAGAACAGCCTAATTGTACATTTGTGATTGTACATCTTTAGGAGTTAATGATAAGTAATAATAGTGAATCATAGAACAATATGTGTTTAAGGTTCAAGTCTGCCTCTCTCTCTCTCTCTCTCTGTCTTTCTTTCTCAAAGGGAAAGGCCATCAGGAATTTCCCATTTTTCCCTTTGTTATAAACAAAGTTGGTTTTTATTTACTGTGTACCTCAAAGTGAAATACTGCTTCCCGAAAGTGATTTAAGATCATTGTAGATACTAGGCAGGTGACATATTGCTCTTGGATACGTTGGATAAGATGGAATTTATAATTGATCTTCAGAGTTTATAAATATAGGCTTGTATTTATTGGTTGCTTTGTTGCTCTCTGCGGTAGGCCAGAAACCACATCGGATGTTTGGGAAGGTATACGCTGTGCTTTAGAAAATAGGTACCAGTGCGCACAAGCATAGCGCATATACTCTGAGTGCCCTCTTTCCCCATTAAAAGCCAAGCGCTGCAGTCTGCGCGTCTGTGGTAGCGCTGATCCAAATGGAGCGCGCGTCTGCGTCCTGCCCTCACCCAGGTACTGTGCGCCAGAGCATATCAGCGAAGCTTTACATCATCCGCCCACGAGGCCCCTCCGCGTTCCCGCCTGCCCTCGGCGCCTGCGCCCCGCGTTTCTGGGCGCGCGGAGGCTCGAGTGGAGCGGCCGCGCGGAGAGAGAGAGAGCTGGTACCGCCGGCTCCGCGGAGCCAGGTGGTTTTCATTATCTCGGACGATTCTTGGCCTCAGCCGAAATTACACAGCTGGTTTCAGGGAACTCTACACGCATTGTGCAGCGCAGTGGGGTGGGGGTTGGTGGGGAGTCAACACGTACTTTAAAAAAGCTCGCAGTTGAAATAACCAGAGTTGATGCAATTAATCTAAATTAGGACCTGAGCTCAAAAAAGTATTTTAAGTTGCGCAGTCGCTGCCTTTTGTAATACGCGGGCAGCCAATGAGAAGCAGCCCTGTGAGCAGTCGAATGCTATTTAGAGCCGGTGAGATTGTTTTCAGAGGGACATTAAACCCAGGGTACAGGACTAATTACACAACTGCTTTCTTGCATTAAAATGTTTCTGAATAGTCTCCTCAAACCTGAACTGACAAGAAAACACAAATACCAAACGTACAGCTGTCAAAGGCATCTGGCAGGGTCAGAAACCTGTTCTTTGTTGTACTACTGTGTGCATTATTGCTCTTTGCAGACTGTCAGTGAGGATTACCTTTTGATTCCTTAAGAGGAATACACAAATACATAAGTTTGAAATCAAACATAATCAGTGTGGCTTCCATACTGGCCTGACTGTTACGTGCAAATTGGTGTGACTCAGCACACCGAATAAACATTACATGAGTGTGTATACAAACACAGAACCCTTGCATATGATGCAGATGCAAATGTTAAGGCTTTTAAAATACCTCTGTGAACAAGCTCACATGTACCCTGCTTTTGGACGCCGTTATTGAGAGTCCTAATGTCAATTTAAACGCTGCTTTTTATATACAGGTATGCATTATATTTTTACTGTAGGAGATGTAATATTCTGGTACTTTTTGAAAGGTGTTACCACGTTTGGTAATGCATCAGAGGTAACAGGCAGGAAATTACACTTAGAAAAGATGTAGCATCCATGTTGTGCGTGCAGTGAGGCCAGTGTGAAAGTCGCATTGATTGCAGTCTTGACTTTTGTCATTAGTTTGTGGGCTTGTCTTTGCCTGCACTCCTACTTTCAGTCCCAGTTAATGAAAGCATGAGGTTATAGTTTCTCCTTTGGATTATTTAGGATTAGGCGATGACACAGAATACCGTGGATAATGTCTTCAGCAAAGGCCAAGAATAAATCCCAGGTTTTGGCACACCCACCGCTAAGTGCTGTTCTGTGTTGAGGGAAGAAGCCTCTCGGGTATAACAAAGAACCTTCTTCTAACAATCAGAGAAAAAGGGAACAATCAGTACCAGCTTTGTAATTTGCAATTTGTGGCTGGGGCTCAGATTTGATTACACCCTTGCTAAAGCTGAAATATGTGTGCTTTCCAATTTAGCACAAATGCCAGAATGCTCTATTTTGGGTTGAAAATGTGCACAGGAAAAAAAAAAAAAAAAACCTGGATTGCAACCAAACGTTTTCCTAGGGAGTGTGCATGGGAGTGTGTTTCGGCATGTCTGCATATGAGTGCATTTATGCGCAGATGATTGTGTGGTATAGGTTGTATTTGTGCGTGTGAGTGCATGTAGGGCGAAGTTCATGCATTCACTCCTAGACTTCTGTGCCTTTCTGCTCTGTTTGCTCAACAGAAATATCCTCACAACGTTATGTCATTATGTGCTGTATGTTACATAGCACCCTTTGGCTCGAGCAGCTGACTGCAGTTGATGGACGTAAGAGGGCATGGTGCCCCTGCCCATAATAGTTGGGCTTGAATAGAGTTCATTAAGTTCTACATCTACTAGTTTGTGTGTGTGCGTGTCCGTGTGCGTGCGTGCAAGCATGCATGTATGTGTGCATGTGTGTGTGTTTATTCTTTTACAGTAATACAGTTGCTCAGAGATAGTTTTTTGCTTTTCCAGAAATACACATGGAGCAATTACTTGCTAAATAAAGTTGAACAGAAATAAATATGCATTAAGATGCTACTTATTTAAATGAAGTTCAACCTTAGGGAACTGTATAGTGGCCTTCCATGGCTTTCTGATTAATCTGGGGATAAAATGAGGTTGCGCACGTGTACAATCCATCACCATGGGTTAAGACAGAAGAACTCTTGGACAAAACTAGACAAAGAGTTAACAAAGAGGTGTCAAGAAATGGCCATAAACAAATAAATAAAAGACAAAAAATTGTACTTTTCCACTATTGGGTCAATAGTTAAGGTTCTCCAAACCCCTGGAATAGTAGTAAACTAGCCTGGTGGCAGATGCAAGTACGTACATTTTCCCCTCATTCACAGTGGTTTGATAGACAACGAAAAAAATGTGACCTTCAGCTGCCGGTCTACAAATCTTGGTTGTATCTTGGAGACACAAAGTCTTAAAATGTACATTAGATGCCACCTCCATATTAACAGCCTTTTTGGAAGGGTTGCCAGAAAAAAAGCCTCTTCTAGGGAAAAAGCAATGGACAACAATAAGCATCTGGAGTTTGCTCAACTCCATGGAACTTCAACTGGAACCAGGCATTATGGTCAGAGAAGACCAATATAGAAAAGAATGTTCAAAAGAACGTCATACCTTTGGTGAAATATGGTGGTGTTTCTTTGATGTTACGGGATTGTTTTGCATTTATTGGTCCTGAGACTCTTGTTAAGGTCAATAGAATTCCTGCAAGTACCAAGACATTTTGGCCAAAAATCTGGTCCTCTCTGCCAGGGACTTTAAACCTGACTGAAAATGGATCTTTCAGGAAGACAGTGATTCTCAAGAATACCTCAAAATCAACCAGGAAATGGTTAAATGACCACAAAATCACTGTTTTGCCATGGTAATCTCAGTCTCCAGTCTTGGACGGAATCAAAACATTTGTGGTTTCAATTGAAGAGGGCAGTCCACAAGTGCAGGCTGAAGGATTAGAAGGATCATGAAAGATTATGTACAGAGAAATGGTCAGATATCCCTCCAAAATATTCAGCAATGATAAAACACTTCAGATTAAAATATTTATTACACTTTTTTTGGAAATGAATGTATAATTTGAGATACTGGTGGGTTGCATACATTTGTGTCATCATCTGTGTATGCTCAGGCATCAGTGGAAACACATTGTTTTCTTTTCTCTTAACTGGGAACCAGGTAATGTAAACTGTGCTGTAAACAAAAAACACATACTGTGCTATGTGATATATTGTAGTACATAGTTTCATAGTTTTATGAATGTCCTTACAAATGCTTGCCTATCAGAGGTCGGTCCTGAATTGATCATTTCACTCTTAATGGCAACAGGAATTGAACCTGAACAATTCCCTGATCCCTGTGCTCCTTCAGAGCCATTTCTCTGAATTGTGTTTGTTCACTTTAATGCTGTGTAAATGAGGCCGCTGGAGTTGTTTTTCTCACAAGATTCTTGTCTTTAAGCCCTTCGTTAAAACGTCATTAAAAGCATGAAAACAGACCTGAATACGAAACGGGCGTTAAATGAAAACATCCCTTGGAGACCCGATAGGCTCACATGGCTTGTGGTGCGTGTGGTTCTTGGAATATGCCGGGAGCAGAAGTGTGTTTATCATGCTGGCAGTGAACTGCACATGGCAACCGTTCTCCCAGGACTCAACAGGGCGTTTTTACCATCCTTTCAGTCAGTTTAATATGCGCGCATGTTTACTGCCTGAAGCAATTTAGATGTTCATATATAACCTTTGATTAATCATTTGGAAAAATGAACACATTTTTTTTAGCTGTATTTAATATCAAGAAATGTTTCATTCAATAGGTTACTATCCAGTCACTTGACATTACATTGAAAGGTTATGTTCAGAAAAGTAAAGTGTGTATTTACAAACAACAGACTGCGGATGTAATTTGGATATATACAGGTTTCAGACTGTGTATATAGAGACCTTACAGTACAGCCATGTGCCAGCACAAATTGACCCCTCCTGATAATTGTTTGCCAATTTTTTTAATGTGTTTCTTCCTGCCAAAACACAGAGGGTGGTAATTCAAGTGAAAACAGGAACAAAATGAGGGGGATTTTAATTTCCGTGAGATTCCTGCTGACAGTTGTTTTCTAACAGCTGGCTCAAACAAAAAAACCAGCAGCTTTTGTCTAAGGGATGATAGTTGTCAGGTGGACATAAAATTAAAACATCATTTGGTGTATTAGAGAGTGATATGGACAACCACCCATCCACCAATTAAGCAGCTCTTATCTCTTTCATTATTATTCATTTACTCGGAAGAAATCATTATTCAGAGTGACTTGCACAGCTTAGAGTTTTTGGATGTCATTCAATTGTACAGCTGGGAATTTTGCTGAAGCAATTCTGTTTAAGTGCCTGACTCACATGTACTATGCCCATACCCCACCTGAGATTTGAATGTATAGCCTCCATGTTCCAAGCCCGGGTCCTTATCTGATTTAGTCCTTAAGCTACCTTTTGAGCCATTGATTGAAAAAAGATTATTTAACAGCCCTGGCACAGGCTGTGTGTCCCCAGTGGCTCTGTTATGCTTGCATTTCTTGCAGTTGCTTTGCACATTTTATTGAGAACAGCGTGTGCACTTGTGAATCACAGTTTTGGTATTCAGTACTCCTTTACAGTGAACTATCCGTTTACAACAGAGCACACATTAAAAGAAGTATTCAAAGCACCACATATGAGTGATTCCTACCGTGACCCAGAGACAAAGTGGATATGAAGTTGATTACTTGAGAACCCCCCCCCCCCCCCCCCCCCCAAAACAAAAAAACAGAATTCCCAAGCCAAACCATGTCAATTGAGGTAGGCTGAATTTCAGTAACTGGAATAGCACATAGAACTGCCTTTCTGCATTTCTATATTATGCTTTGATGTATGCACTCGCATGATGACTGCATTACTTGTTTTGCGAGGAATTGTAGACCATTTGTGGAAATTTGTATAATTGTGGGTTCCAAGGAATATAGGAATATAGTTTGTTCAGTGTATTTTTAGACTTTGTTCCAAATAATTGGAATGGCAATGACAATGGGAACTTCCCTCTCACTTTAAGAAAATTTTACAACTAATTAATGATGGATTCTGATCATGTATGCACACAGAAATTTT
Organism: Anguilla anguilla; assembly: GCF_013347855.1. Classification (NCBI taxonomy): domain Eukaryota; kingdom Metazoa; phylum Chordata; class Actinopteri; order Anguilliformes; family Anguillidae; genus Anguilla; species Anguilla anguilla. The sequence goes on along the minus strand of NC_049204.1, from coordinate 19,194,665 downwards.
GTAGAACAAAAACTGCTGTTTGAATAGTTCGTACAATATCCTTAAAGTGAGAAGGAACTTGCCCTTGTTTTGCATTTATGACGTAGGGTAGCAGTTCCTTTTGGACAATGCTGCTTTTCCAGACAGGAGACCACAGTGCAGTTGCTGACAGGGATGGCCTTGGTTTATGCAGGTGCTGAGTGAGAGAGCTGAACGGCGCTAACTGTTCCATTTCCTGCCTGTAATCACAATAGTGAGGTCACATGATGCAGCCTTCATTCCCAGGTGCAGACAAGCTTCCTCCAAAAAGAACTGCATTGGCCATTGTAAACTGCTGCTCTCTACTCCTTAAAATAAAATTGTGTGTAAACATCTATGTATATAATCTATTTACTTGGAAATTCACACAATATTTGTGTACAGAGTGACCAATAATAGTTAAGCTTTTGAGAACTGAATGAACCCGCCTGCATTTGCATATGACTTTTAAAGCTTAGCAATGAAACCTCTGCAGCCATTGTGGCATTTACACCATTAGAAATAGCCAAGGGGATAATGTCACATTGTTGGTATGCTAGAATTGTAATTGGGCACAGACACAATTTGTGTCACTGATTGCTGGGTGGACAGTGACACTGCAGTGCTCACATGACCTTCTGAGAAGAGCTTTGCTGCAATACCGGTATGCAGGTCTTACATCGTATAGGCTTTAAAATAATTTAGCAGAGGGATCCTATATGAGGTATATAAATTTGTTTGAGGTTCAGTGAAACCTTCAAAGAATCATGTAGCCCCTTTTTACAGCAGCCTGTGTGAGAGTGTGTAGCTTTGGAGGGAGCTGCCGCCTGCATCACTGATTGAGCTCTCTGATTGGTCTGGCTAATCACCATCTGAAAGGATGTGGTACCTTTGATCCTTGCGTAAGCTGAAATCGATATTGAGTAGCAATGAATTCTAGGGGTCTGACAGCTAGTCATCTAATGCATTGCTCACACAGAGGTGCCTGATTCATTTTTAATGTCGAGGGAACCAAATAGAGATTCTCCCACCCTCCACTAAAAAGTTAGCCATAAAAACAAAAGTGTAACAAATCTGATGGTGATGTATTACTACTGTGCTGCATGTTCTTACTCTCAAATAATTTTTTTGTCAAAGTAAATCATTCATGTTGCATGCAGGATGTTACCTGATATGGATGCAACATGAATGATTTACAGTACATTCTCTTCCACTGTGTATTTAAAAAAATACCTGAAAAACAAAACAAATGAAGAATGTGTCAAGTGAGTGCTTATGACCAGAATTATATTATGGGTCAGCTACCATGTGCTCTCATCAAGAAGGAATTAAGCATGCAGAGACAGGAAATGAGCAAGTTCTGAAAGTTAAAAAAAACTACTGAAAAGTCCCAAAGTTCCAAGCCATTTGATATGTATGTTCCCCTGTAGTCCCCTCGTCATTCATGATTAAAAACCATAAAACACCAGGCTTTGCAGTTCAAAACCAAGATATTTCTCCTGAGTATTTATGCCACCCTGAAGCAAATCTTCTGCAATGCAAGTGTAATGCATTTTGTTCATGCTGATAGCACCTTGATGGGCTAGGAGCAGGCATGGGACATGGCATTAACCATCCAGATAGCTGAAAATCAGTCAAGGTATTCGAAACCCTGAGAACATACATGAGAATGAATAACTGAAAAATATTGCTTTCAGTATAGTTTGGGTCAAAGGGGAATGAGAGCTTAAGGTTTAATCGTTTATTTTGAGGACTTGCTCAGTTACTGCAGAGGCCTATTAGGTTTCTTTGAGGGCTTCTTTGGCTACTTCTCTGGGTTGCTTTGTTACTTTAAATAAATGCAATTTCATCTGTTTTCTTTTTGGGATTACTCAGTTAAATTCTGGGTCCACATAGTTACTTTGAGTAACTTAGTTACTGTAATGCATTTGCAAGGGATGGAAGACAAGGAAATGAGTGAAGGGTGGGACTAATTATATTATGAAATTTGTGGTCTGGAATTGTGTTCTTTTAAATAATGCATATTTTGTCATTATTACATTTGAACGCATTTATGGAACGGTCCCCAAAACAAGGAGGGACTCAGTTGAAGAACATTTGTTTTTTTCGTTTACTTATGTTCTTCCTCTGAAGTGGTTGAGATTAATGGTCTTAAGATGTGTCATTTACCCTTCCTCTCTTCACAGTTTATTTGGCATGCCATCCGTTATTCAAAGTGACTGCTCACACACCTGGAAGTTTATAGTCAACCCTCAACTGGAGTGGCACCACTTTGTCAATCCCATCATGCTGTTGGTTCTGTACTACACCCTCGCCACCCTCATTCGACTGTGGCTCCAGGAACCTGTCGGCACTGTAAGCATTGAGTTCCTGCTTCTTCTCCCTAGGTTGTCCAGTTGTTCTGCCAAGTAGCATGAATAATAGTTTAGGCAATTCATTATTATTCCTGTAAACATGCTGGCCAAATTTATCATTGTGGGGTTGTGTATCCTAATAAAATGAGATTGAACGAATAATGTATTACTGTGTACAATACTGATATACTGTCATTCCAGGGTGTGATTGCATACATTGCTTGGTTGTGGCTGTTTGTTTGCTAAATTAAACAGTGATTCACTGTGTATTACCCTGTCTAAATTTGATGACACTAAGAGTGTTTGTCTATGCATTCAGCTCCTTTGTGTCAATTCTTTCATAGCAAAAATCCTATTTGCATGCATGGTAATTTGATTCTCCATTTTTATATTATGATTAACATGCTGGCTGTAAGATCCCATACAGATGAACTTTCATAGAACACATTGTCATTTGAAAGGATATCTTCAGCCAAATACTGATGTTTCGGTTACAACGAAAAGCAGCAGTTTCATATAGCGAACCAGTACGTGTGTATATTAGAGGTAAGAATGACATTGTTAAGACAGCAGTGTGTTAATTTGGTATTGGCCCATTCATCTGTTGGGAATTGTCAGTGGAACAGAGCAGTTTTAAAGATTGCTGTCCCAGTGGGTAAGCTGTGGTATGTGTGATTCCTAGGTGTCTGAGCAAGGAGATGGGGACATGAGAGAGCAGTCTGTATGCAGCGATACAGAAAACATGTCAGAGAAGAAGTGTGACATGTGGAGAACAGCGAACCACAGCACAGACGAAAGAAACGTACGTGTGTCTGCTTTCTGTTTACTTGGCTCCTCAGAGCTGCACAGATTAGCTGGACTCCAAGTTACTTTTCTGAGAATTCTACTTCCTGTTTGTGTTGAAAAAAATCTAATCGATGCTCAGTAAAACACAGTTTAATGCTAAATGCTGTTTCGTAAACTCCATAAACGTAGTTCCGTAAACTCAGACCAAACTGTGAGTCAAATGCTTGAATATTTTTTTTTTGGGTTACATTTGGCAGGCAGTTTAACTCAAAACAGATTTGTGTTAATCCTAGATTCTAGGTTTAGCATATATGTTGAAACATTGGGCTCTATCTTACACCCAGCACAAAGCGACGCCAAGCGCAACGCAAGTGTCTTTGCTAGTTTCAGACCGACGCAGTTGTCATTTTCCTGTCCAGCACCCACTTTGTTTAAATAGCAAATGTACTTGCACCCATCTGAGCGCCTATGGGCGTGTTGGTCTTAAAATGAGGTGTGGTCAGGCGCATTGTTGGCGCATTGCTATCTTGAGGCAGCGGAAAGCGATTGCGTGATTGATCAACAATAACCTGATCTTAAGTCAATGGCGCAGTATTTTGCTGTTATTTTAAGGGTGCATTATTAAGATAGTAATATGCGCCTACATAGGCGGGTGCACAACACGCGATATTTAAAAAAAAATACATGTCATAATGGTTAGTCATAATATTTATCAAAAATATTTGGCAAATCCGCCATTATAATAGCAATCCGCCAAGGTGCAAGCGCACCTGGCTTTTAAAGGGAATGGGAGATGACACTGATTTGTTTATTTCATGTTATGCCCAAAACACACCTATGATTAATAAAGACTAAGTCCATCCCTTTGAACCATGCGTTTTAATTTTCACTCAGATTATCCGCTGTTAAACTAGCAAAAGTGGATTTGGACACGCCCTAAATGCACTTGCGCCATGCGCTTTAGACCATGCGCTTAGATCGTTAAAATATAGCCCATTGTGTTCAGATGTAAATGAATATTGATATTTAGGATTTAATAAATCTATCATTTATTTCAGAACACACAAATGTTAATGAAATCCAAAGTTATAAAAACGGGTGATTTCCTTAAGGAAGTGTAGAGGAACTCATTATTAAATCTGGTGCATTCTGTTGTACTCATGAATTAATGACCACAGGTAATCCGGTCTGCTGTGAGTCTTAGGTCTTTTTTCATTCTATTCATTCTGTAGTCATCTCTCTCAAAGGGAAGTAACAGGGCTATACATCTCTCTGGAGTCTGGACCGGCCCTAGCTGTACCCAGCTTATCATGAAAGCTCCATTCCCCTAACAGCTGCAACAGAGTCCACCTAACATGAAATACGGAAGTGCTTTTAGTCTTGTGGTTCGCATGAGTGATGGAGCCTTTATGAAACAGGGCTCGGCTGCATTGTTCCTGCTTATCAGGGACAACACAGCTTACACTGTCTATTAATAATCCACCTTATGTTCTTTTGCTATTTTGCAGCTTCTGTCAACTCAAGATGGCTATGGGACATCTGAAGTTAGTACACAAATATTTCAAGCCAATATTAAATTTGTTTGAATAGCATGGCTCTTGTTATGCATTGCTTGGATAGCGAGTTAATTTGATCACTGCTATTGTTTGTAAAAACAAACATTGTACATTGTTGCCATTATTACTCACTGTATATAAGGTTTCCCACTATGTAATTAAATGGCAGTAATAAGAAAAGTATCCATGCTTAAAAATGAATGAATTCTAATACAAATTAATTAGCCTTGTTTTCTGTCTGTACAAAAAGTGCTTCAAAATTGAAATTGACTCATTATTCAATGGTACATTTAATATTTCACCTTCTTGTTATTTTGCAGATGTTTTTCAGTAGTTTGAAATGAACAGAAATTGTATAATCCATGTCAAAAGTTGATCATTAAGTGGATGCATTCCCTGTGAGATGGTGAGGCTCATGAGTGTGTTGTACCCCAGGTGTTGGTGGTGACCTCCAACGGGACCCCTTTGGACTTCACCCCGTCCACCCCCAACAGTGAAAATGGGCCTTTAGGGCTGGATCTGTACTCCACACCGCAGTACAAAATGGACCATGGAGACGGGGAGTCAGGTGAGTCTCACCCACACTCCAAACATCATAAAAATACCGACATGTTTCAGCACTGGGGAAAGAACAACACTTCTGGGAAATAAGCTGTTAGTAAAAGTTACCAAGAGCGTGAAAACAGGGGGCTTAGACTTTCAAGGCTGCGGTTTATGAATTAGGTGATTTTCATTCATCTGACAGTTTGCAATACTAACCAACCCCTCCTCCCCCCCACCCCGGTTCCCTTCGTCCCCCCCGGCAGGGAAGAAGGACGACAGTGTCTATGAGGTCACCGAGGATCGCCAGGAGATTTCGGAGGCGGCGGAGAGCGCCAGAGCGAGCACTTTAGTCACGGTGTTCAGATTCGTCATGAAGCAAAGCTACATCTGTGCTTTGATCGCCATGATGGTGAGTGAAACAGGACCCCCTTTCAGGAGAGTCCCGCCCGCCCCCTCCGCTTCCATGGCGGGGGCCGATTTAGTCATTAGCTGTGACAGGTTAAAGCCGTCATTGTGCCTCTGTGTAATGCGTGCCATGTGTGAAGAGCCTTCTGATGCTACGCTGTAGAGCGAGTCTCCTCTTTGTTCGCCGGCCTACCGCATCATCAGATATCTTAAACCTCGTGTCTGCAAAGTAGGCCTCGCTCAATCCGCACCTCTAAGTTCTCTGATGGGTGAATTTAGGAAAATCGCCCATTATCCCTCTTTATGAATTTCCACGCTAGACAGATTCAGTTTCTTGTAATTTGGAGGATACTTTTCACCTCTGAATAGGTTTCGAGGTCTAATACGCTAGACTCAGAAATAACTGCTCTCTGGATACTGTTTCAATTTGTTGGTTAAAAGTGAATCAATGCTGTCAAGTGCCTAGTTAGGTATATCAGAATTTGTGATAAACGGGAACGTATTAATAGTTATGTTTCTACAGAATAGGTCAGGCCTGTGTCACTCAAAGAGATTCTGCTGACAGCGCCCGGCCCGGTTTTGAAGCGAGGCGAAGCTTTGGCTCGCTCTCTAACGGAGGTTTCCCCGTTCGCAGGCCTGGAGCATCACGTACGTCAGCTGGCTGACCTTCGTCTTTCTGATATGGTCCTGCTTGCTGTGGATGGTGCGGGACCGGCGGAAGTACGCCATGCTCACGTCCCCTTTCATGGTGCTGTATGGGAACCTGCTGCTGATCCTGCAGTACATCTGGAGCTTCGAGCTCGTACAGCCTGTCCCAGGGCTTTTCCTAAGAAAAGAAGTGCCCTTTCGGGAGCTGGGGTCAAAGGTGGGTCCCTCTCAACTCCGAGTCTCAACATTCGCGTGTTTACTCAACTGAAAAAAGTCTCTCTTTTTTCAGTTGAGTAACTTAACACACACACACCCACTATAAATTTGTGTGACATATTTTTTGTCCTTAAGGATTCCGAGCCCATGATTCAACTAGACCATCAATCAGACATTTATGTGGTTGTTATTTTGTAAAAGTCTCTTATGTGATTTCACTGCCTGTGTAGTGATTAAGTTTTAAATTTTCAGTTGACAATAATATAGCAATCAAAAAAATTGTTGATGGAGTTAAACTAAGATTTCATGGTGACTCAGATGATACAATAAAATAAGTTATTTTGTCATTTCTGGATTCATTTGATAATGCTGAGTTTATAATGAAAAACTGTTCATTGCTAGTTCTGTTACTGGTTTCTATATGCCTTTTTCATGTGAATAAATACATTTTTATGTCGAACTAGCATGTTACAAACAGAAATGCATTCTTTGGCATTAACTGTTTTATGCACCTCTGAGTTATACTGGGACCAACACCACCAGTAACCACAAATTTCAGCTGTTTTGTCTGGGAGTAGTGATTATATGCATTGTACAACGAACTAGCAGAAGAATGAGCCAGTACAACATTTACTCTGGGGTTCATTTATTTATATTTCACCTTAAAGTATTACATTACATTTTAGGCATGTCGCAGACTTACACAGCTTACATTCTTTACAACCAATTAATTTATACAGCTGGATATTTACTGAATCTAGTTCCTCAAGGGTGCACCAGCAGTCCTCCACCTGGGAATCAAACCTACAATCTTAGAGTTTCAAGCCAACTTCTCTATTATGCCCCACTGCCAACGCTTGTTTAAGTGATTTGATTTGATTACTTATGTCTTTTGTGAGGATCTGTGTGCCAGAATAAAAATTAGCTGGGTCGCAATCTCACATAACGTACGCCCTTTTAAAACGCCATAAAAATGCATGTTCAGGGGACTTACCTATTTTTCTGCATTCTCCATGTTAATATGGGGTCGGGACATGGACAAAGCTGCTGAGGAGAGTCTTTAAGCCCAGAAGGGCTGTAATATGTGAAGTAAAGTATGGTGGCCTGTGGAATCCCTGGTATGCAGGGTGTTGAGTGTGGAATGTTGCCCTGTGTGTGCAGATACTGTGTCTCCTGAGCTTCTGGCTGCTGCTGAGACAGGCGCTGACCGAGAGGAGGGAGAAGCTGAGGGAAGAGGCCGTGCTCTCCGACGTCAGGGTGGACGCTCACAGGAAGGGTGAGGCCTCAAGGGAACCATCTTAAACACTGCAAGGAAGTCCAGCCCTGCTCTCTGCCAACTGATTGATGATATAATTGGCTGGGCTGCCAGGGGGTTGACTGATTGGCTTTTGCCTGTGTGCTATTTGTGATAGAGGGGGCATCCAGAATGTGGTACTTCATTTAAGGTCGATGACGTGAAACTTGGTTCACTTATGTAGGAAGCTCTTATTTTGTCTTGTAAAAGCACAGAATTTGGAACCTTTGTTTTCTGGTAAGGGGAACCTGGAACAATCTTTCCCAGACATCTAGGATAAATAAACTTCATTGTTTATCTTGAATTATTACAATGTTTGTGTATCATTTTTCAGCTTTGGTCCAAGCAACTGAAATTTTATTGAATCAATGTTTATTGTTCTGGAAAAGAAAATTTTAGTGGGTCAGAGGAATGCAGTCACACTTGCACACAATTGGCCTGCATGTAAATTTTTAAAAATAAAATCTCATATGATGCGTAACTTATGACCCTGAAAATTTGAATATCTGATATAGTATATGAAGAATGGACACCACCTACGTTAATATTTCAAAGATTTGAAAATCATTACATTTTTTAATAGAGGAGGAGGAAGATGATGAAGATGGTGGTGAAAAGGATATGGTTCAGGTCCTGGGGAATATGGTGATGGCCATGTTCGTCAAGTACTGGATCTACATCTGCGGGGGCATGTTCTTCTTCGTCAGCTTCGAGGGTAGAATCGTGATGTACAAGATCATATACATGATGCTATTCCTCTTCTGTGTGGCATTGTATCAGGTGGGTCTTTCCTTCCAGTGTCTCTAAAGCAACTTTAGAACATTTAATATCAAATCAGTAACCTTCAAGATGTTAGCGATGCTTATCATGAACCAACTATGTAAGAAATGATAGATTTATAGTCGATACTTGTACAGTTCAATTCCAGTGCTGGAGGCATACATATCTGGAATGAATCTGTATTCTGCGCAGTCCACCAGTTGTCTCTGATAGTCGAAGACACTATGTCAAAGATACTAATATCTAAGAAATACAGTTTGATTTAAATTCAACGTTCATCTTATTTATCCATACTGTTTTTTTCAATGCTCAATGCATAATAAAGCCAGAAGTCTGTCCCAACTTTCTGATTATTACGATGACAGCACGTAATTCGAAACAGCATAAATGACAAGGCTTATTTATGAGACTTTTGAATTGAACTAGACTTTTGTCATTATTTCACCTGGCCTTTGTGTCTTATTTTGATTTTGCACAATTCTGAAAATGTCACATTGTTTTCATTAACATCTCTTTTAACTCCTAGGTGCACTATGAGTGGTGGAGAAGGATCCTGAAATACTTCTGGATGTCAGTAGTGGTTTACACAATGTTGGTCCTCATACTTGTCTACACCTTCCAGTTTGAGTCTTCTGTACAAGTGTGGTCAAATATGACTGGAATGGATAAAGAAGAGTGAGTTATTCCTTCTCAATTCATGCCTACATCTATTTACTAGAGATTATGGGGTTATTCTGGGATTATGTGTTAGTGTCTGATCAATTACATAATATACCATCATTTTACCATCACTTTTTCATTACCATGAAAGGTGATAGAACTGCATAAACATATTGAACAGTTATATACAGGTATAAACCTCTGGTCAATTGGAAATACAGTAGCAGGACTGGTGACAAAGCATACTCTGTAGATTTGGGTCTGAGGATGGATGTCTCTCTGACTCCCCCTGTAGGCTGGAGGACCTGGGCTTGGAGCAGTTCTCAGTGCCAGCTCTCTTCACCAGGATATTTATCCCCACCTCCTTCCTGCTGGTCTGCATCCTCCACCTGCACTACTTCCATGAGCGTTTCCTGCAGCTCACTGACCTCAAGGCTGTTGTGGCCAAGCACGAGAGTACCATTTATAGGTCAGCTCTAGTCCGTCTGAGCTCTGAAAGAGGTTGCAGTCATTCTATTCTAAAGATGTACCCAAAAGAACAAGGGCATGGGGTTTTAAACACTATTCAGCATTGTGTATGCCGAGTATAATCATGTCTCTGGTGGCATCATTTAAACATTTTAATCATAATCTGAAAGGCTGAAAATGTAAACTGGTTAACAAGTCAGCCATCATATGGGCAGTGTTTAAATGATAGCCTGATTTTTCTACATGCTACTGTTACATATGCAGTAACTGATTTGGTGTTAGTGTCTGACTTTTAAATAGAACACTCTGGATATGATGTGGGATAGACACTGTTAACAATATGCTTATCATTTATAAAATGTCAGACATTGCTGAGTGGATCCAGTGGTTCTGTTAATTTCAGCCGTAGAGACGTGGTTATTGGAAAACATTAACTTGAAGAGGCAGATACCCGGTGGCTTCAGGCAACTTTTCAGATCCCATCACATTCCATACATCCCCTTGGCGCTTTCATTCATGACCATTCCGCTGTACCGTTCCTTTCCTTTATTCCGCTTAATTTCAAAATCCATCACAATAATTCATGGCCTTTGCAGACTTCTTATTAATGTTGTCATCATGTTGCTAACATACAGCTTTTATAATGCCATCCTGAATTATACTCCCTCTGGGGTACAGGGATGGTTCGACGAATGGCCCTGTTGTGGCATATCATCAATGTAAAGAATGTATTTCACCTCCAGTGGTCTTTTGGAAAACTGTCACGCTGAGTAATTATAATGAAAAGTTTCAGTGTTTTGTGAACACGCCCTGAACAAGTATGAAATCCATTCTGCCTGTCCGCTGCTTATTTTCTTCTGTCCTCTGGGTTTGTCTGCCTTCTTCCTGTCCTCTCTTTAACATCCCCCTGTCTCTCATTTCTTCTCCTCCTCCATCCATTTCCATTTCCCATCTCGCACAGCCATGCCAAAGTCAATGGCCGTGTCTATCTGATCGTGAATAGGTGGGTAATCGCTTGCTTTCTGAACTCCGATTAATTCTATAAGGAGACTGTCTTTCTGCTCATCTCATCTCTATGTGGGTTGTCAATATATGGATACTCAAGGAGCACCAGTGTGTCTGTGGTTCTGTGTGTGCGTGCGTGCGTGCGCGCGCATGTGTGTGTGTCTGTGTGTGTGTGTGTATGTGCGTGCACGTGTGTGTGCGTGCATGTCTGTGGTTGCGTGTGTGTGTGTGTGTGGGGGGGGGGGGGGGGGGGGGGTTGTGTGTGTGGTTCTATTAAATAAGGTTAAATCTGGTCAAGGTTTGTCAAGGCTGAATTTCAGAACGCTTTGCCAGGTGAGAAAAATATTCAGAGTATGACTGTTTTTCACACCCATTTTTTGTATTCAAATATTTATTTTTCTCTAATGAATCTTGTTTTGAGAGAAATGCAGCCTTTGCCTCCTTAATCTTTTTGCATCTCTCTGCATCACCACACTTTGGAGACCAAACCCATCTTACTGTATGATTCCCATTCCAAATCCCGATTCCAGTGATCTTTAAACACACAAGCATGCCATTCGTACAAATTCTCTTTGACAGAAGAATCCTCTTCAGGGTAGACATTTGGCTACTCATCCTGAGTCTTGTTGTCATTCCCTCCTTTTAATCATGTCTGACCAGAAGCTCAACACTCAACAGCCTGTAGACTAAATCCTGTTTGACATGTCTGCTGTGTTCTCCTTTTTATTCCTTCTTCCTGTCAATTGCCGTTTGCATAGCATCAAGCAAAAAATACCCATCCTTCAGAATGAGTAAGTCTTACTGAAGACATGAAATGCCTGCCTTGATATGCTGCCATTTCATGCTTCCTGACCTTAAACTCTGATCCATTTCCTTCTATCTCAGGAGGAGATGTCAAGTTTAAGTATCAATGTCCCCTGTCCCCCTACATTTCTACACTCGCTAAAAGATATGGCAGTGGGCTGTGCATTGCTTTTGTGCTATGCAGTAAAAGAAGCTAAACAATACCTAGCCCACAATAGTGAAGGACAGCATAATGTCCCTAGGCTTGCTTGCTGCAGGGTAGCGTGCAGGGGGAGGGGGAAAGGTTTTGGAGCAGCTCGGAGCTGGAAACCAGTCCTCTGTGTCTCCAGGCTGGTGAACCAAGATGGCAGCCTGGCTGACATCACCATGATCAATGCGACACTGGGCTCGGTTAAGAAAGAGAAGGAGGAGGAGGAAGGGGACAAAGTGCTACTGGATGATGGTGTGGAGAAGAAGAATGAGAAGGAGGCACCAGAACAGGGCAGCAAGACCAGCGGGGGCCCAACGGAGCTGCCCACCACCCAGAGCTCAGGTACCTGAGGAAGGCAGGTAGACCCAGGGTTCTCCTGTTAAATCTCTCTGCATTTCTTGCTCTAACAACAGCAACCCTTAAGCAGTATATCCATTTCAATCCAAACAGCATAGCTGTAGCAAAAAGATCATATGAAGTGAACACAGCCACTTTATAGTTCTCTTTAGTCCTCTGTTTGAACCACACATAAAGTTCATTCTTTGTGGTTCGACATCCCCAGGTTCTGCCTCATTTAAATGCAACAACTTAAAACACAGAGAGCTGGGTCAGAACTACACGTGAAATAGATATACCTTGGAATGGGCAAATATTCATGAACACAGGAATACCACATTGAGGTAAAATAAAAACAGACTTCCTTTCCCCCTTGGGGCACTGCAGCTACAGTGAAAATAAGGGTATTCTTCATGGCGCATTAGCCCCAGAAAGATGCCCCATGTTGCTGCCAATGACCAGGAGTCTAAAACATAAACCGTTAACCACTGGCCCAGAAAAACCAAATTCTGAATTATCCTTTTTATCAGACCAAGACGGCAGAACAGGAAGGCGAGCACTTCTGAATCAAAGCGTCTAGACTGGTTGGCTGAGCAAACAGGATTCAGGGCAGTGGCGAGGAAGGGCCCAGTTCTTTGTAGTTTCCCCACAGTCCCCTTAGGCCCAGTCACTGAACAGAGGCTCTCTTTTTGTGCTGCTCACACACATTGTCAAATTAACTGAATGCAGCGATTTCTCACTGAGCTCACACGACCACAAAATGCAAGCCTAGACGAGCTATATGACCTACTCTCATCATCAGACATTCTTATGTTCTGAGGTTATCACATGCACTGAACACTGACGTTTTTAACTGTACTCACGCAACACAGATGGCACAATCAGCTGAAATCTCACTGTGGTCACATTCTGAGCACAATGGATTTATTTAAATTAATTGCTCTTGATTGGCCTGGTTAGTAACCTAAAAGAGCTTTGTTAGCCAGTGTGTTTACACGCAGTGGTCTGTTTATTAATTACCACTCAGCGCTGCCATGTTCTCTCTCTCTAATAGGGTTAGTCATATGACAGCAGTAGTATAAATTTTTCAAAATTGCTTTGAGGCACAGCACAGAGAAGTAGGATTATTTAAATAAACAAATGTGAATCATTCTCAAGTAACAAACATTTGTGTCTCAGGATATTTACTCTATGATCAAATTTTTTTATTTGAGTTGCTGTTTAATAATGATTTACCTAATCAATGTATGATTGTGTTAAAACTAGTGAGCTGAGCATTGATAAGAACATTTTGTAAATGCATAAAGGCAATTATTTCATTTAAACTCAAAAAGTGCTATATTTTGAAATGCCCATCAGTGTTATAGATATTTTATATATTTGTTCAGTATAAGTAATCTGAAACAGTCAGCAATGTTCAATATTGTAGGCAATGTTCTATGTTCTGGCTAAAAGAATCCAGTGGTAATTGGAAGGTGTATAATATCTCTCCAGCATAGCATAGAATATTACCTTCATTTCAAAACAACATGTTTGAAAAAAGGTCTGTATATTACAATAGGTTCTAGATTCTATTTAACCATTTCTGACAGTTTTAGCTCTGGTGTAGAAGTGCCCCTGTTCACTATAATTTAAATGTAGTGTCTGCCCCTAGTGGCAGCTGTCGGAAGCTTGTCATTAACTTTTATTTAATGAACAAATATGAAGTCAGCAGGTGGTCTCAAATTAACACCATCCTCTTCATCTAGTATTATAAAATTTCATATAAAATTGTACAAATATCTTTTTATAACTTTACCTTGTTATAAGTTTTGCCATTTAGTGTTTATGTATCATAAATATTTTGTGCTTATCTTAAGATATGTTTGAATCCCTTCTCTGCTAGAAAAAATGGCTTCATAAATGATATAATTTTGCAGTATTTCTATCAGGCTATAAGAAAAATGGAGTTTGTAGAATTATATAATCATGTTGTTTTTGAATGGTGTTTTTACAGATCTGAAGAACAAATGGCATCTTGTGGTGGATCGTCTGACAGTGCTGTTCCTGAAGTTCCTGGAGTACTTCCACAAGCTGCAGATCTTTGTCTGGTGGCTGCTGGAGCTGCACATTATCAAAATCGTGTCTTCCTACATCATCTGGATGTCTGTCAAAGAGGTCAGGGCTTCTTTTGGGCCCATACTCTTAAAACCTAATGATTAATAGGATCCAGAGAAGGAGTCAAGCTAGGGGATTGAGTAGTAGAACAAATAGGCATATTTATAGTAGCGATAGGTATGATAATGGTGATAATTGCCTGTGCGGAGTAGTACTTAAGAAACAGGGCTTGTAAACCAAGATTACAAGTTGGAGTCCCAGAACAGTCAATGCTATTCTAACTTTGAGTAAGATAACACATTAATTGCTTCTGTAAATAACCAACTTAGCACTCATCATGAAATCTGCAAAGGGCATCTGTTAATTAAATGAGACATTATAGCGCCACACCTTCCCCCTGAGATATATTTTGAGCATAACTTCCTGTAACCAACTGTTGTTTATGGCAACAATGAGATAGACAGATGGCGGACAAAGAAAATGACTTACTGTGTTGTTGCTTTTGTCTTTTGTGACTCAGGTGTCCCTGTTCAATTATGTTTTCTTGGTGAGTTGGGCCTTTGCTCTCCCATTCAGCCAGTTCCGCCCCTTAGCCTCCAGCGTGTGCACGGTCTGGACCTGCATCATCATTGTCTGCAAAATGTTGTACCAGCTGGCTTCCATACAGCCTGTGTCCTACTCCAAAAACTGCTCAATGGTGCGTATGGCTACTGCTGTTGCGTCCGTCATACTGTCAGCATTCCGCCTGTCCTGAGTTCCACTCGCTGATGGCGCTTCTGTCATTCGGTGATGTTTCAATTTGTGTCTGTTCCAGAACCTTCAGAGCTCTCAAGTTCTCTTCTTTCTTCACAGCCACTAACTTACTCGCCTGGGCAGAGGAGTGAGATGGAGAAGTCACTCCTGTACAGCAGCCCAGTGGACCCAGCCAACTGGGTGGGCCTGAAAAAGTTCTCCCCCCTTTTAGAGAACCTGAGGGTGAGTCCAGGGTGTCTTTGCAGCCCGGGAGAACAGTGTACCCAAAATTATTGCAAAGCAAGAGCAAAAATATTTAATGGAGTCATGGACCATATTCACTAATGTAACATCTATATATATATTCTGTATGAAATAATAAGTTTGTTTTCCTAATGGCTGATTTCACATATAATGGTGAAATTGTATCAATGCATATTACCTAGAAAGCCAGACGAAAAGGATTTTACAATGGATTTTTATCTGTTCCACTAGCATTGAATTGACAGAAAAAGAAGGTGTCCTGCAGAAGTAACATACTAACAAATTGAATTGGCTTGCTGGGGGCAAGATGGAATGAAGAGAATGTGATAAAACAAATGAACTAGGATAACAGAATATTACTACCTCACAGACTGGCTTTGATAAACAGGGATTGAGATGAAATGTCATATATATATATAAGGTGGAGCTGAGCACAGTTCCTAAGGGGCTTTTATAGAGCAGACATAAAGTAAATGCCAAAGGTGAGCTGTGTGGTCTGTGAAACCCTGAATGAATGACCCTTCTTACTCTGCCCATCATGGGGCTTAGTGAAAGACACAGTTTACCAACTGCATAATCACCAACAAATAATTCATGAGAGGCAGCGATGAGACTGAGCGACAGTTGGCAACAATGGAATTAGCCACATATGTTCCGCCGCTTGTGAAAAAGAGCAGTGGGGCCTGATTTACAGTTGCAGCTTGGTTGTGGGGCAAGTGAGGGTACCTGAAAGCACATTCATTCATCATTGAACCAGAGTTAAATGTGTCACCAGAGTTAAATGAGAAAAAAAATGATGGTCCTCTTGCGGAACAAGGAGCTTTTATACACCCTGGGAACAGCACTTAAAATGTTTAGCCAGATATCTGCCAAATACCCAGCAAATCCACCTGTTCACTATGAGGTACATGCAGCTTAACATTAAACAATTTATTTTAGCTAATAATATGAGCCCAGTCACTTCTCTGAGTGATGAAGTTTATACAACAAATTATCTTGAGAATTATGGCCAGTTATGAATGAACAATGAATCAGACTGAAAGCCAAAAACATGTATACTGTACCTTAAAGAATTCACGTGTGACAAAAGTGATATATGTATTATGATTCTTAGTATATCTTTTGGTGCAATGGCACACTTTAGTATAGTATGAATAATAGAAAAAAATGTTTTAATTCCAGTAAAGAAAATTGAGGCATAAGAGGCTGTAATATATCATGAGAATTAAGCATGGCTGTTGGTTAAGTACCAGGCTGTGCCGTGTACTGCACCTCACAATACACCTTGCATTAACTGGTACAGTGTGTGCCTTTCTGCTCTGGTATTCATCACATCTGAACCATATACACTATCCAGAAGGGCCATGCAAACAGAATTTGCTCGAGTCCTACCCACATGACAAAACAAGTATATGTTTAGAACACAAAAAATCCAAGTACATTGTATAACCATTCCGTGTTATATGAACTACTCAGCGGGAGCCTGGATGCCTTACACACAACAGCCTGTGAAGCACATTCAGGATTAAGAGCAGACAAGATAGTATGTCAGCTCTTCTCCTCACTAATTTCTTTCGCTTGTTTTTGCTTTCATTTAGAACAACCTGTTGATGTTGGCCATCCTGGCCTTTGAAGTGACCATTTACCGCCACCAAGAGTTCTACCGGCTGAGAAACAACCTCACCGCCCCAGCCACTAAGACCATCTTTCACGATATCACGAGGCAGCACCTCGACGATGGCATTGTGAATTGCGCCAAGTACTTCATAAATTACTTCTTTTACAAGTTTGGCCTCGAGGTATGTCATCCATCATAGGGCTTATTACATTACAGTAGAAATATCAGCTCTTTTTAAAAAACTTGAATCAAAGAGTTTGGTCACACTCAAATTCAACAAAGGCTTAATGAAATATTTTCAGGACCTCACCACAAAAGCAAAAGATTGGGAACTATTATTTTGTAACTGGGGAATGTTAGTTCTGCTTGAATTACACCATCAAACAAATAAATATGGTGCACTGGTGGTTCCCTTCATTGTTCTCTCTCCTCTGCCCCTCTTCCGAAGACGTGCTTCCTGTTGGCGGTCAACGTGATAGGTCAGCGAATGGACTTCTACGCGATGCTCCACGCGCTCTGCTTGATCGCTGTCATGTATCGGCGGAGGAGAAAGGCCATCGCGGAGATCTGGCCCAAGTACTGCTGCTTCCTGGCCTGCATGCTGACCTTCCAGTACTTTGTGTGCATTGGCATCCCACCAGCTGCCTGCAAAGGTGGGTCTTCCCTTCACTGCACTACAGTGCCATTATTTTTCTTTTTTGTTTTACCTCAATGATGTTTAGGCAGCCAATTTTGAGAGGTTCATCCTCCATTTATATTTGCAGATTACCCATGGAGGTTTCCATCTTCCGCTATGGGCTCCAATGTTATAAAGTGGCTCTACTTTCCTGATTTCCACACCAGGCCCGACCCCCTTTTCCTCCTGTGTAAGTTCTTATGAGTGCTGGAGTTTGTTGAAATGATGGGGCTTCTTCCAAAATGGCGTGTGATGTCATTCTGTTCCCTCCCCCTCTCCTGTCTCCAACCTCCTGCAGATGACTTCATGCTGCTGCTGTGCGCCTCCTTGCAGAGGCAGATCTTCGAGGACGAGAACAAGGCGGCGGTGCGTATCTTGGCCGGGGACAATGTGGAGATCTGCAGGGACCTGGACGCTGCCTCCTTCAGTCGGCATAACCCCGTCCCTGACTTCATACACTGCAGGTAGAGCCTCCGCAGAACCCCCGGGCTCAGAATGTGTGTGGCAATCTCCATTTTCACTATATATATGCATGTTGGTAAATCAGGCTGCTTGAATGAATCCTTAAATCAATCGGTTATCATTCATTATGTAATGCAATGTTAGTGTGTGAACAGGGTTGAATTGAATATTCTATGTGTAATTTTCTCAATGAGTGATGGATGAACAGACATTATCTGAAGAATCTAATTAAATCATCTTAATCAGATCACGAGAGGGTCATGAACTAAGTCACCGGTAGACATGCAGCTGTTTGAGGAGACCATATGGATGTCTTATCATCTTGAAGAGGCCATATGGATGTCTTAATTTGCCGTCTAGGTTTACAGCAATTCTAAAACATCACTAACATAGATGTTTAAGGATAATTTGAACCCCAGATTGCCTCTGCCATGCTTCAAGTGTTATATACTTTATCCACTGAGGGGTTTCTTCACTGGTGTCCATCCTTTCTAGATGTCTGTGGCTAAGTGCTGCCAAAGTGCTGAGCACTTTGTTTTAACTGGATGCTTTGATCTTTGGTTCCCACATCACTTGAAATAACAAAATAATAAATAAGAAATGGCTGAAACACGAGAGAGCACATCTTGGGCCACACATTGTAATTGATTATGTAGACATCCCTTTGTTTTGATGTGTGAATTGGTGAACTGTACTGACTGTACTAAGTAAAGGAGGATTGGAGAGACCCTGTTTGTCCACTGCACTTACTCCTTCCTTCTTTCCTCGTGTCTGATTACACATGAAAGGGAGAAAAATCCATAGTTCATGGCCACTCCAATCCATCCCATAACCACATCCTTTGACTCATACACTATTTTCTTCCATCTAATTCAATGAATCACTTTTAAATATGGAAGAAGGGACATGATTTTGACATGACTTAGTGTAAGCAGATTTGACAGCAATCCATCTGAGGCAATCAACATAAGGTCACATTGTGACCATATACCGTTTCATCACACAGTGTTACTGTCACTCTGTTGCTGTACCTATGGCATTAAATTGACAATAATAAAAATAACAATAACATGATAACATTTGTGAGATTAAAGAGATTTCCGGAATGTCCTCACTGTAAATCATCCTTTCTGAGGGACCATACAGTCTGTTGAGTCGTTTTCATAATTTTCTCGCATGCCTACAGCCAGGAACTAGGTATACCCGTTATGACGCAACACCACTAGATGGGTTATGTTTACCCAAGTATTTACCAAGATCGCCCAAGGATTTCAACTCATGATGTATATACATATATGCATATGTATAACCCATTAGGTTAGATGGAGCCAGCACTGAACAGTAGCCACATAATGAATATAGGTCACATGCATTTCATGTGACACACATGTGGTTTTGGAAGAAGGAGTGTTTAAGGACTTGATAATGTGTCCTCGTGCTTTGTCCTAGTTTTTTCATTCTTCATCGATGTCTCATGTTTTCATGGATACTCATCTAGACCCCCCAGTTAACACTGCTGTGCTGACAGCTTTGGTGTCTTCATTCATTTCTGGCCTGTTTGCAGGATCACAGCAGCTGGTGTTCAGTTTTCACTGACTGGCAGTGAATTGGACAATTTGCTCAATAACATTGGTTCCTGGACTGCTGCCATTCTCTCTCCTAAAGATGTGAAAATTCTTCCAGAACAGCATAATGAAACTTGAAGCCCGTGGTTCCCAACCCTGATCCTGACGGGCCATGTTGTCTGCTTATTTTTTGTTGTTACTGAGCGCTTAATTTATAGATTAAAGCAACAGATTACACTGTTAACTCACCTCATCCGGTTTCTTGTATCTCAACTGGTTGCCAAAATACTACAGATGCTGCAGCCTGCCATTATCAGGGTTGAGAGCCACTGCTTTAAACAGTCATAAGAGGATAGGCTTTGCCCATCCACCCTGTTACTGTCTTGCAGGTCTTACTTGGACATGCTGAAGGTGATCGTGTTCAGCTACCTCTTCTGGTTCGTCCTCACCATCATCTTCATCACGGGAACCACCCGCATCAGCATCTTTTGCATGGGATACCTGGTGGCCTGCTTCTACTTCCTTCTTTTTGGGGGTGACCTGCTGCTCAAGCCCATTAAGAGCATCCTGCACTTTTGGGACTTCCTCATTGCCTACAATGTGTTTGTCATCACCATGAAGAACATACTCTCTGTAAGTGCTCCAGGAACTCCGTTTATGCATCATATGGACAGCGTAACACTTTTGAGTGAACACTCAGAAAGTACGAATGCAAAATATATGTTGACATTGTAGGAGTATTTACTGCACGGCAGGTTTGTTCTAATGTGGAATAGTATCATTATTTAATTGTGTTGACAATGCTTCTTTTAGATTTAAATAACATTTGTCAATTCTGTTTATCTCTGCATATATTTTCCTTTAAATATTTTTGTGAATGGAGATTGATTCAGTTTCTTGATCTGATATTCTTTGCTTTATTAAATTGTGTTATGGTAATTGCGTTATTTCATGTCATTAAATCATTCTGAAAATAGGATGCATATTATTTTCAAGGAGAGCATATTTCATTAGAAGAGCTCCTTGACAAACTGGGATGTGATTTCTCTGCTTGTCTCTCAGATAGTCGCCTGTGGCTACATCAATGCCCTGGTTCCAAAAAACTGTTGGCTGATCCAGCTGTTCAGCCTCGCCTGCACTATAAAGGGCTACACCCGTCGTAAGTAACCCACATTACTTGCCTGATCATATTCTGCCTTACTCTTTAAGCTTGTTTATGATATTCTCAATGCTGGGCGATGGCCAGAATGAAAATGTGGTTAATGTACGTTTTACCGTCCAAGAAACGTATTGCTGCGAAAGGACGGTGCGTTGCGTAAAATCACCCCTGAATCACGTTTTTAACTTCCTGGCCGGCAGCTGACCCCAACCGGCTTTGCGATCTGCCCAGCGACGAGGCGGGCATCATCTGGGATAGCATCTGTTTCGCCTTCCTACTGCTGCAGAGGCGTGTCTTCATGAGCTACTACTTCCTGCACGTGGTGGCCGATATTCGCTCTTCTCAAATCTTAGCTTCCAGGTACGCGCACACGCTCATGTCTTTACCCTGCAAAGCTATCCAATGCTGACATTTGGCTAAATTTAATAGTCTGCTTTTGTTGATTTGTTCAGTTTATGCGATGTGTGTTTTTTAAATTCTTTGTGCAAGCATATGATGCAGTCTGAAACCTTTTAAAAACACTTTAATTGAATTTGTTTGTCAAATTAAAAGGACACGAGTAACAGCTACATGTACAAGGAACAAACACACAGCATACTTAGTAAATAGGGACTTCACAATCATATTCTATACAACGGAATCTTTCCCTGGTTCATACAGCTTGATAGCCAACTTGGATGGAAGGAAAACCAAACGGTGTATTTCCCCCCTGTCACCAGTAGCGTAGACTTCAGATAATTATATAAGCATTTTAATGTTAAAAGCCCATGAACCATTAGCTATAGAAATAGCTGCTTCTGTATTACAGAGGGGCAGAGCTATTCCAAGCCACAATTGTGAAAGCTGTCAAGGCCAGGATTGAAGAGGAGAAGAAGTCCATGGACCAGCTCAAGAGACAGTGAGGCTTCCCTTCTATTTATATACATTTCAATAAAATGAACATTAACTCCCCCCTCACATAGATTTGTATGCTTTCTTTATCACGTGTTTGACCTCTTAATACATAACGGATGTTATTAAAACCATTAATACCAATGCTTCACAACGATTCTTGGTCATTTATCCGTAAACTTTGTATACATTCTCCCCTCTTGTGTTCTGTTAGAATGGACCGCATTAAAACCCGCCAACAGAAGTTTAAGAGGGGTAAGGAGAGGATGCTGAGCTTGGCTCAGGAGTCGGGGGAAGGGCGCAATCTGTTCAAGGAAGAGGACGACGATGATGGTATGACTTTGAAATGAATGTTTGTCAGTGACATGCTTCTGAAAGGGGGGGGGGTTGTTCTGGCTTTGTTTCATTTTTTTCTTTACATACACACTTGAAACTAAAAATATTATATATACACATATATGTATACACATGTAATTGTATTTAAAAATGGTATCAGAGGCACCAGGGTTAATCTGACTGAATCTTTGAATCATTTAGAAAGCTCTTGTGAAGCTTATATATAGTTCAGGCAATTATGCATAGTTCCAACAAGTAACTGAGTTATACAGCTGTAATCTTTACATTGCTGACGTAGTGTTGGAAACACAAAGGTTTGTTAAAACCTTAATGTAGCTTAGTGAATTGTAATATAATTATAAGGTTTGTGGCCAAATACTTTGCGCCTCAAAAGGGATGTTGCTGCTGTGTGAAGTCTGTGGCCCTGGTTTTTCCTAATAATAATGTCTAGTAAGCAGAAGAGTAAACATTTACAGTATGTTGTTGGGTAATTATGCATAGTTGTGCAACTACATACATGCTGACAAACACACAACATTCATTTACAAAGTGAATAGAATGTTTATGATCCTGCTTTTCTGTGGAACAGTGCATGGTAGTATGTCTGTATCTGTATTCTGATATGAAATGGCTTGTTCATGTTCAATATATTTATTTTCAAAGTCTGAAATAAGTACATGTGTATATATGTAGTAGCGGTAGTGGCTGTACTAGCTATAGCAGTAATAACAAAGAGTTACGGATGACCACTTTGAGGAGTTCTAAGTGCTCTGATGTTCAATTGAAAGTATGCTCAGTTCCAGTTGTTTGTGATGTTCTTTGGTGTTTTTTGAACTGCCAGTTGTTTTGAGGTCAGTATTTCCCCAAAATTAATGTTTGCAAACATTTTATTTTAGGAGAAGGAGAGAAAGAAAAAGCCAAGAGCAAAAAAAAACTGTGGTGGCGGCCTTGGGTTGACCATGCTTCCAGTAGGTTCTCCCTGTCTTTCTTGGCCCTGATACACCTTGTATCCTTGACCAGAACACTGTGGATTCCTTTACTGTGCTCCTTTGGGCTGTACTGATGCTGAAGAATGCCCTTTTACTAAAAAATGATTCATTAGACATCTCATCCAGGCCTTATTCTTTTTTTACCACATTCTGAATCTGAGAGGAATTTAAATGTGTCCATTTATGTGCATGTGGATGTTATAAATCATAAAATACCGTTATTTCAAAAAAAATAAATGGGAAAACCGAAAATAGAATACGCTATTCCCAGAAAGAAAAGATATAGTGCCAAAATGTGTTGATTTGGCTGTCCTATGATGTCTGCAAGGATGTCCAGTTCGTTGGTTCATATGATACTA
Source organism: Anguilla anguilla (assembly GCF_013347855.1). Taxonomy (NCBI): domain Eukaryota; kingdom Metazoa; phylum Chordata; class Actinopteri; order Anguilliformes; family Anguillidae; genus Anguilla; species Anguilla anguilla. The sequence continues at coordinate 19,171,475 of NC_049204.1, read as the reverse complement.
TGCTGAAAAGTGCACAGTAAGGAATCACTGTTGTTGTGAACAATTCACTGTGTCTCAATGTCTCATTAAAAATGGATATAATCCTTCTCCTCTGCTTTGCATGTATCAGAAATGCACTTTTTATAGTGCTGCCAATTAGCCAACATCAAAGTAACATGAAAGACTGAAGCAGAGGCGAATGGATTATGTTTATGTGAAGTGAGAGGTGTCAGCACCTGAACAAGAATTTACTGAATGCATTCAGTAGTTTTAAATGCATTCTTTTATCTTTCCACAAAATAGACCCAGCTCTGGTCAGCAATAATAATACCTGGTCTTATTTATTTCTACTGGTAGTTGGCATTGGTACACTTGAACGTTTTTAATGTATTTTTTTTTATCACTGTTAATGTTCTGGTTGGTCCTCTCAAAACAGTGCCCTTCATTTTCACATTTTCACTGTCTTCCATCTGTTGTGATGATACACTGTCAACTATTGACTTGCATGGATTCATGGTGTTCTCGCCCTCATAATTTTCAGCCTGAACAATTTCTAGTGTTCCTCATATTCTTATTCTTCTGTATTTATGATTCTATACCATTCCATTGTGCACTTCTGTTCAAGGATATAAGGTTGTTTTATTCAGTGACTGTTCTGTCAGTGACTAACAGTCATGCAATGTGATTCTGTGAAGACCTGGGTCTGCCTCTAAACTGCGAAGAACTCACTGAGATAGAAAGTGATAAAGTGCCTGACCTTTGCCACCGCAGTGTCTGCAATGCCAGTCTTTTCATTGTCAAAAATCAACGCAAGCCTCACAACTGCAATTTGTGTTTTAATTTGCTGGCTTTCTATCCAACATAGACATACTGTTCCCTTTCCTTCCTTCCTTTTCTTTATTCATTTATGAGACTGGTAAGAAAAACTAAGCTAGTTTACAGTGTAGTGTTTAAAGAATGTAATAGTTATTAGATTGAAAACAAACAGGTTGCTATTCATTCATTAGTTGCGATTCATTGATTCACATGGTTCTCAGACCAGCTATGGTTTAGAACAGCAGACACTGCTTACAGCATCAGCTGAACTTCACTTAATCCTCACACTAACTCTGACCTCATCTAAGATCCTCTGAAACACCTGTCAAAATATGGACTTCCTTTCTTCAAATTAACCATCCAGTACATTGTATTATACACTTTTTGTATGAAGAATATGGAGATAATACTGTATGCACATGTGTGTGTCCTTATCCAAATTCAATAGCTTCAGTGGACCTTTTAAAAAGTTTTTTTAAATAAATAATTTAAGTAGTTACAAATCGGCTTTTACCAAAATGGCTTTTGTGATTGAGTTGCATTTACCCATGTATTTTTTCTGTTTAGCATAGAAAATACTGTGCAGACTCAAATAATTGCCAGGTCTTGTATAAAGCAGAGGGGTCCTTAACTGTTTAGCAGAGCAAAACATCAATGTTAATCAAGTTCCACACAGCCATGATCTAACTCTCCAACTGTTTACCTCCCAGTGGTAAGGAGTGGAGATTATTACTTATTTGAGACGGACAGTGAGGAAGAAGAGGAAGAAGAAGACAAAAAAGAAGAAGAGCTCCCTAAAAAATCTGCTTTCCAGGTAATATCCAGAGGAGAACTGTGGTTCTGTCTCTCCTGGTTGCACGTACAGCATGTGAAGTCTGAGACACTTACTGCACTGGTCTCAAATGATCTCAAATTACAGCTAATTGCTTTTACTCTTCTTGTAATACTTTTTGTAATGTTTTATGTTTTGTGTGGTTTCTGATATAATTTGTACTAAAATTGAACTAATATTCTAACATTGTTTGGTATGTTTCAGACGGAGCTCCTGCAAGTTGTTTTTACTGTATATTTTCACTGTTTCTAGCAATACCTTGTGCAGAGAACTTATTGCTAACATCTTTTGCATGGTCTTTGGTCAATGACTATTAGCTGAAATGCTGTGTTCCACTAACTTTCACCCAATTTATCCTTCTTTATAGAGAGCAATTGGAAAATTTGCTTCTGCTTTGTTGGCTTTGCCAAAGTCTGTCATTAAACTGCCCAAAACTATACTTCAGTATATAATCAGGGCGGCAAAGGTATTTTTCCAGGAATATATATTCTATTGTGTTTTGTGCGTAAAATCCCCAGTCCATGTTTGTGCATCACTTCAGAAACTGCATTTTCATTTCATTGCTTCAAGAGCTCATTACTGCATGTCAAAAATGGTTACATTTAATGTTTTAATTCATTCATCTCTCATTGATTTGCAAACCAGGTACAAATATCACTCGAAGCATGCAATGAAAATACAGTGACTGTGTGGTCTTCCCATCTCTTTATTCCTGTTTGCCCTTATGTTCAACAGTGTGCATGCCCCCATGTCTTTCCATGCTGGTCCATGGAAAATGAATTGGTCAGTATTGTAAGTCAGTATTGTATCTTGGCCACTTAGGGGGTGGTTTACTCCATTGCAATTTCATTTTCAAAATTATAGCAAGCAGTAATGTAAGGAACCAATTACATTATATTAGTGCTTATGCACTTTATATTTCATCCTTATGCTCTCACTTATGATTGGATCAAAACACCCCCTAAACCTGGTCTGCATTGTTTATGTCCTTATGATGCTTACCGTACTTCCTGGTTGCAATGGGTAAGAGACAGAAAGGGCTGTGTATTTTGAGAGATATTTCCCCCTCCCGGAACATACTTTTCCATTAGTAATAAGCACAGGTGATTCTCATTTGTCATTTAATCAAATGAAATAGATCCGGTGTAATCAATAATTGGTGCAATGCCATGAGATCACATGAGCGATGGCCATTCTCTGAAATACGATGTTTGAAAGGAATGAAAATCTGAAAACAAAAACACAAAAACCAGACATTCAAGGTAGACAGCCCAAATTAGACCGAGCTTTCTGTCTTTAGCGTGTGTGTTTTATTCTGAGGCTCGTCCGGCCCAAAATTCTAAAAGCCGTTCCCTCCTCCCAGTTTGTCTACCACGCCTGGATCACAGACTCCAAAACCGCCATGAAGGAGCGGAGCCGGGAGAGGCGCAGGTTCTGGAAAAGGCACCTGGAGTCCGACGCCCCGAGGAAAGACAGGAAGGAGGGTATGAGGCCCCAGCTCCGGCTCTCAACAGATGACAGTTTGCAAAACAGTGTTTTTATTCCCCGGCAGGTGGAGAGAAACACTTCGGTTCATCCGGGCGGCTGGCCCCTCTCGTGTTTGCTCTCGTCTGTTTGGCTTTCCGACTACATTGCTTTTTCGGGTTGCAGTGAATTTTAGTCTCCGTGGTCTCCAGCCTGGCACAGAGTGTGGTTCATGAATGAGGTTTTTGTGCGCATTATGCAGTTGACTTCAGATAACCACTTAATGATTTGCTGCAGTCATTGAACTGCATGCAGTGACAGTCCTTAATGCGGTCAAGCTTTCATAAATGCTTCAGGCCATCTCTGTTTGGATCAGGCTTATACATATAAGTTGCATTGGCATAATGTCAGCAAAATTCACTATCAAGACCGAGGACCATCTTATGCAGTAATTCTCATTATCTTGTATGTTTATTAACATGAATATTCATATTCAAGGGGAAGTCATCATTTTACAGGTGTTTAACCTGTTTAATTTGCTCCTGAACTCTGTTTGTCATCTGTTTGTCCTCCTCTGCAGTTCATGTTGCAATAGAAGTGGGGGATGTGGAGGATGAGCGGGAGATCAGAGAGGAAGAGGAACTCGATGGACCCGGTGATTTTTTCATTTCTGGTGTATCTCATTTTCAAAACCATCCAGCTGCACACCCTCCTCATTTTGAGGTTTTAGTAAAGTAACATTTTTCTAGTTATAGTCTATTTGTCACATGTTTCAATTACAATTCAGTGAATGTGTTAACGTAAAAAGACTAGCCGGCTTCCTGAGTGAATGACACGTACACTGCAGATGATGTTGCCAGGTCTATCCTTGTTATGGCTGGTCTTGACTCCACCCCCATCCTTTTCCTCAGACAACATCATCAAGCGCGTCTTTAACATCGTAAAGTTCACCTGGGTCCTGTTCCTGGCCATGCTGGACAGCTTCACTGCCTGGCTGAACTCCATATGCCGAGAACACATCGACATCTCCACCGTCCTGCGCATTGAGCGTTGCATGCTCACGCGTGAGATCAAAAAGGTGCCAGACTCACCAGTGCCTAATCCTCCAGTTTTCTCTCGCAGCTATTAGTGGGATCCCACTATAATTGTTTGATGCATCCCTCCTGCATCTGCATTTGAAGCCTGCTAGCTGTGTGAATTGAATATAAAGTCCTCTATTTTATGCACATACTGTACAATAGTGTGCCTCCACCTTAAATCATGTGACCAGATACCTGTATGGTGGATAAAAATAAGACTTATGCAGAGCAAAGGATTGGAGCAACAAAGGAACTGATGTGTGCACATGGCTACTAACATGTGTACTAACTGGCTCTTTTTAAACAGGGGAATGTTCCATCACGGGAGAGCATCCACGTTTATTATCAGAAGCAGATGCGTATGAATCTGTCCAGGGAGTCCGGGCTGGACGGCATCGACGAATTCTCTGTGTCCGGATCTCAGAGGGTCGTGCACAAAAAGGACAGGCTTAAAATGGAAAGCCAGGAGTCTCGTGATAGCTTGTCCAGGTATTTTTTCAGGAGTCCCACTGATCAACATGGTTGCTCGTTCAACAATAGTGGAGTTATGGGCTTCGCTAATCTGATATTGTTCAGTCTGTGACAGCAAGCTTGTGCAGATAAATGGAGCTTGTAATCACTGCAATCTTGATTAAGTTAGGCTGTCGGTGTGACTGTATGACGTCAATCAATTTACAGAATGTGCCTCATATTAACTTAAGCTGCTAACGTAGGTAGCCTATATGTAGGTATATATTTTGCTGCATCCCCCAGCAAAATTAACAGTGAACTTAGCCAGGACAAAGACCAGCATATGTGGTGGTTTCCCAGAACCAGTTTTGACAAATGATGACCCAGTTCAGCTAAAAGAGCACCATAAATTTCCAGCATGACACCCATTTTCACAGTTACCATTTTCAGCACGCATTGATGTGTTCCTGTTACTCCACTTGTTTTTATCGTGGCACAGTCTCAATGGACACTTTAGCTTTGGTAATTTCGCCCGCTCCGCATTTCACCAGGTTGTCAGTGTTTGTTCCTCTCATAAAACACAGAGGAATGCTAGGCTTGCTTAAGCATTTGTAAATGGCATGGAGGGAGTGTGCCAGGTTCCCACAGCAGCTCCCTGTTTCCTGGAACAAAGTAGAGTTCTCTTCTCTGCTTCTGCTCCTCATTTTAAACGGTCTTATACATTTCACTGTGATTTAATCATAAGTTCTGAATGCCATTAGTGTTCATTTCGCTGTACACCACTGTGGTATTGTGTTTGTTTTGCTGAAATGTGCACAGCCCGTAAATAAGAAAAACTTATTTGCAGTACATGGTGTATTGCAGTTTCTTTACTGTAATTCACCATGTTGGAATACATGTACTGAATCTAGATTAATTTGGCTTGAAAGATATTTAAATATCTGTGTACAATATGAAGTGTACAGTTCTTGTGTATGGGCTGATTGTCACATTGTTGGTGTCACATTGTTGGTGCGTGACTGTGATCATCATTAATCCCACTCGTCCCATGTCCACGGTGTGGTTCGGCAGCGCCTACACCGAGGCCACCATGCTGTACTCCCACCAGTCCACGCTGGATGACCTGGACGGAATGTCCGAGAGCATTCCCAAAACCAGCGAGCGCGCCAGGCCCAAGCTGCGCAAAATGTACAACCTGGACGCATCCAATTCGTCTGCGGACAGCGGCGGCAGCATTGTGTCCAGGTGCCTGGCCTCTCACCCCATCACCGACCCGCCCACCCACCATATCCACCCACGCCTGTGCCATTTGTTAGTTTCATTTCTCGTAACGGCATATTCAACTTGCCTGTGTTCGTTATGCTCAAATGTTTGTCACCAGGGTCCACTCTCATTCGGAAGGCCTCTCTGTTAAAATCCAGACGCAGAAATGTCAGAATGGTTTAAAGAGGACTACAAATTCTATGTGACCACCTGACTCCTCCATAATTTCGCTCTGTCATTTTGAAATGGAATCCCTGGTGACCAGTACCATGTCATCTCAGATGGATGGATGGATTCAGTGTTTTCTTCTGCTATATGACTGAAAGGATGACGTTTGTTTGCCTGGGGTGCGGGAGCTTAGTGTTCTCACAGTGAGGCAAGATGCAAAGGATATTGAGGGGGGAGGGGATATCTCTTCGTACTTGTCTGGCAGACGGACGGGGCAGGGGGGCTAACTGTCTGACTCTGTGTGCTCCATGCTTCAGTGCTGACAGATTGCTGCTGTGCTTAAATTGCTCCTCTCTCAGCACCTCTGCTGTCCTCACTGGGGACATTCTGAAGAAAGCAAACAGACAAACAGCCAGAGTCTAACACTGGCGCATGTATGAGGGATGTGCAAGAAATAAAGCAAGGGTCCGCATTTCACTGAAATTGCCCCTGCGTTGTATCACTGTAAAGGGTGATTTACGGGTGCTTGCTTAGCAGCTATTCGTTTTCAGGAGCATTTCATTCTTAAATGAATGTACAATTTAGTATAGCAGTTTGATATAACTGATGTGCAACTCAGTCTCAATATCTTCCGTCAAAACACAAATATTTTCTCGTTGACATGGCCACAAATCCTTTCTGGGTCCAATTCTGTGAAATTCTGCCCTCTTGTGCCTCCTTTCGAAACTGTTATTTTTTAGTGAAAAATGTGGCGATGTAATTCACTGAAAAATGTTGCAAGGCTGGCATGAAAGCTAAATAAAATATCCTCCCATATATCCCCAGTATATTGCCTTAAATGTTATTCATGTATGTAATCAATTGGACCAGCGCTACCCTTAAACCAATAATCCCCTGGTTGCCATCTCTGTGGCTCAAGGCAGATTAGCAGCAGCTGAATTTCCCCAGAGGTAGGGCCGGGGGATTTCAGTTCTGACGCTGGGCTTTCGTGTTCTCCCTCTCCCACGCAGTGAGCCCACACAGTGCACCATGCTGTGCTCTCGGCAGGGCACCGAGGACGCCATAGAGGAAGTGGAGGATGAGCAGGACCAGGACTCCCCCAGGGGGCAGGGGGAGGTGGGGCCAGAGGCGGAGCAGCCGGAGGGTCCATGTTTAGAGGCGGAGGGGGAGACTTCAGCGCGCGCCACCGACGGGCGACCCGGGGGCGAGGACGGAGACGGGGACGTGGACGGAGATGGGGACGGGGACGGGGACGGAGATGGGGACGGGGACGGGGACAGGGACGGGGACGGGGACGGGGACGGGGACGGGGACGGGGGCTGCATTTTGGAGACGGAGGAGGCGGGGCAGGACTATTTGTTCCCCGCGGAGTGCGAGGTCCAGCTGTACTCGTCGGACACGGACGCCCCCACCACTTTCCCCACGGACGCAGACGTGCCCCCCTCCTACAGCAAAGCCGTCAGCTTCGACAGAGGCTCTGTTGGCTCAGACAAAGACGACAAGCACCTGACGGACACCGATGCCTGCAGGTCGGACTACCTGGACGACTCCCTGCTGCCCTCCTTTACCCACGAGCTGACTGCCAGCGAGCTGCTGCTCAACAAGTAAGGCCTGAACAGCCACTGTCGCTGCACTGTCACTGACAACACAAGGGACCCTTGGTCTTCTATACACTATTTTACAGTATTTAAATTTGATAATCAACTCCCTTCAAACACATTGGAAATCCTAAAATATGTTCTTCAATGGTGTGATTTTCTGTAAAAAGTTTGTTGACATATGACAGCACCCTTCCATTCCTTGTCATGCTTTTAGCCGCGTTTCCACCGCAGGAACTATACCCCGGAACTAGGAACCTTTTGAGGAACTCAGTGCGTTTCCACCGCAGGAACTAGGGTCTAAATTTAGTTCTGGGGGCTTTGTTTTACCCCCCAAAACGTTCCTGCTCGGGGGGTAGTACTTTCCGAAAGTACAGGAACCTTTTGGGTGGAGCTTGCAGCGCTGAACATTTCTGATTGGTCGAGTACTCGTAGCGTTTGTGTTGTATTTATTTTCCGCCATTACCCGCCATGTTTGAAAATATGCAGCGGCAACCCAATTTATTTTCATAATAACTTCAAATCAAACTTGTATGTTATGCGGCGCAGTAGCCTACTTTTGGTTATAGCCTATCAACGTCTTGGAATTATAACGTGTGCTCTTCTGTTCTTTTCTTGCTTTAGTATTCGTTTTATAAAATGCTAAGCATTCGTGCTGGGACAGCATATTACGTAGGCTACCAAAACATTCAAACGGATTAATTCGGTTGCTGAATATTTTCTTCCGGATTTTCTTTGTTAGCCCGTTGTAATTGACTCAAAACGTTTGATACAGTTATGTGAGGTATGCGGTAGTTCTGCATAATTAACATTGGTGATACAGTACAAGCAAACTGGAAATCACCTTCCGCACTTTTTATCCGGGTAAAATATCAGGTTAATTCTAGTAATCTTCCCTTTAGCTTTTTCAGACTGCCGTAATTTTACTCAATTTTACTGCCATTTTTCAATTCCACGAAAAGACCAGGAAGACTATGGACTAATTTATGGTGCATGGTTCGCATCTGGAGGGCACACTTCGCTGCTCGGCTAGCAGTAACTTCGAAGGAAAGCAAACGGTGGCTGTACCACTACTAATTTACATTTTCACCCAAGTCCGAGTTTTCGTTCTATTCTTGTCATTTTGCGATTAGCCTATATGGAATTGACGACGAGAAAGTAATAAAACAGCTAATTGTTTACAACGTGTGCATGTTTTCTGCTGTTAATAAATGTGTTTGAGAGGATATATGAAAATAAATAAATACAAAAGTAACCATATATAGTCATTGTTGGTAACCCGTTGTATATAAGTGGAATAAACCCCTCCGGGCTGTCCCGGTTATTAGAAAATAATGTAGGCTACTTCGGTGGTAGTATGGGGTTACAGAAGAAATCATATGACAGATGGACCGACGACAACGTCAGTGGGCTAATTTGCCTAATCTTCGCGGTACTTTAGACCCCGGTGGAAACGCAGACAACCATTGGCTGAAGGAACCTTTTAGTTCCTGGTAAAGTAGTTCCTGGGACTGAAAGTTCCGGGTAATTTTGGTGGAAACGCGGCTTTTGTTAGCCTTATAAGGACCAATATACACAATAGTTCAAACACTGTGTAGAAAGTATACATTGGTTTCTGAATTAATTGTAAATATAAATTTAAGGTTACATTTTCCAGAAATTTAATTTGATTAAATTGAAGAGCATATTAAGAACTCTTCATAATTGAGCTTTAATGGAATACCATGTCAGCACGCACTTGAGCACTGCAGCGCATTGGAGCGGTTTAGAATTGGGTCTGTTGGTCCCTCCTTTGCTATTCAGGATGTTCTACGATGAGGAGCTAGAGGCCTCTGAGGGGTTTTACCAGAACCAGCCCCAGCTGCTGCAGCTCTCCTATGCTCTCTACAACATGCTGGTGGCGCACTCCGAGATGGTGTGCTACCTGGTCATCATCCTGAACCACATGATCTCCGCCTCGGTGGTCACCCTGGTCCTGCCCATCCTCATCTTCCTGTGGGCCATGCTGTCAGTTCCCCGGCCTAGCAAGCGCTTCTGGATGACGGCCATAGTCTACACGGAGGTACAGCGCCCCCCTGTGCTCAATGAGTGGGGTGACCAGATTTCCCGTTTTTCCTGGGACAGCCCCATTTTATGTCCTGACTTACTCAGGGAAAGCCTTCATTTCAGTCCTGCCGTACTTCAGTGGGTTTTCTGTTCTTATTGCATTATGTACATGGAGCTCCATGGAATCTGGTCACCCTATCAATGAGTCACAACCTCAGCACAGCTTTGTCCATAGACTTCACACCAGTGGTAGCTCCTGGGTGGGAAACATATCTGTCATATCTGCAGTTGTGTGCACAAAGAAATATATATGTCAGATTTAACTGAGCAGCTAAACAGTACAGTAGTGCCTGGGTAGGTTAGAAAATATAAAATAATATAATTCTTAATTGTTTTCTGTGGTCTCACTTTAGTCGTTCAAAGCCACTCAAAGATTAGCATTTAAAATACAATTTAAAGCATATTAATTGGATTCAGAATGATTCGTTTTAATTTGATGATACACACAAACGTTTGGGTCTCATTCACGACACGTGTACGATCAGATTTGATTGTTAACTGTGCTTACTAATGATTCTGTGATGGATTTTGGAATTCTTTCTTTTTTTCTTCATCTGTTGGGCAACACATGTAAATGCAGAAGATTTTTTCTATTTCGAATGCTTTATAATTCATGCAGTGTCGTTTTATGTAAGTTTTTGATAAAATGGATTGATGGTGATTGATAATCGTATATAACGGCCCACAAGTGCACAGCGAAACCCAACACTTATGAATGGCGTATTTGTGGACTGCTTGGCTAATGGTGCCTTGGGGAAGAAAGCACGCCTTTAGGGACTATGAGGCATTGATATGTTTGCGGAGAGAAATGAATGGGTAATGTTTGCACACTGCCCTAAAGCGGCTCGCCTTTTATGGGTTCACTAGGGTGTTTTCTTATGCAAATCAGCATGAACAGGCGCACGCACATTCAGTTTTATGAACAATTGCCATTAATCCTCTGATACACCTGGGGTACGCACAAAATCGAACACCTGCGTATTTTTCATGAATCCCACGTTGGATTTTCTGTACTAACTTTTATTAAGAAGAATTTAAGAAAAGTTTTGTGAATGAGGCTCATTGTTTTGAAACACTTAGTAAGTTCTCAGTTCTCAGTTCTCAGTTCCTTTGTCCAGTGGCAATGCCTTGTATTGTCTCTGCTCTCAGTGGAAGTGTAGCACAGTGGGTAAGGAACTAGACTTGTAACCGAAAGGTCGTAGGTTCGATTCCCGGGTAGGACACTGCCGTTGTACCCTTGAGCAAGGTACTTAACCGAAATTGCTTCAGTATATATCCAGCTGTATAAGTGGATACAATGTAAAATGCTATGTAAAAAAAGTTGTGTAAGTCGCTCTGGATAAGAGCATCTGCTAAATGCCTGTAATGTAATGTAATGGAAGATTCATGGAGATATAACTTAATGTAACTTAATGGTAATAAAAACATGTTTGTATTCTTAATGAGCTCATATTATGTATATTCTTTTTCCAGGTCACCATTGTGATAAAATACTTCTTCCAGTTCGGCTTCTTCCCCTTCAACCAAAATATAGAGTTTGACAAGTCAAAGCCTTTCCACCCTCCTAATATCATTGGAGTTGAGAAGAAGGAAGGCTATGTGCACTATGACCTGGTTCAGCTCCTAGCTCTCTTCTTCCACAGATCCATCTTAAAGGTACTTCCTCACAATACACATTGCTTTTATTCTGAAGTATTTAATATATGAGTTTAAAAACTACTCATATTATTGTATGATTTATGTTTTTATGTACATGGTTTTTTTTTACATGTAGAAAAAAGTTCTTGCATCGAAAAGCTAATGTTGCTGAAGTAAATCAGTTGAAGTGTTCTGCACACCGTCCCTGTAATGGTTTATATAACAGATTTCAACTACACACAAATTTTTGCTTATTCTTCCTTGTAACATAACATCTGATGATGGAAAGTACCAATTGCCGTACTCTGATTGGCCTTTTTAATTTCCACTTTCCTCACATCTCCGGCCGCCGATCCAGTGCCACGGCCTGTGGAACAAGGACGACCGCAGAGCGACGGAGAAGGTGCCCCTGCACGGCGGCGAGCCGGAGGAGGAGGAGGAGGCGCAGGCTGCAGGAGAGGGGAGGGGGTCTGCGGACAGCTCCCTCAAGTCCGTCAACCTGGAAACCTCGCTGGAGTCGGTGCACGTGCGCTTCCCCGAGCAGCGCAGGCTCGTGCGTAGGAAGAGCTCTGCCACGGGCTCCCACATGTCCCACCGCTCCTTCCACTCCAAGAGAGGTACGGGCGGGGCCGGGGGGTCATTGGAGCACTGTGGAGGCGGATTTGGGAGGGAAGGGGCATCCGTACATGTTGATGGATTGAGAAAGCCGTTACATTCCAGCTTAGCTAACAATCTGTAGCATAATGAGAGCCCGTTAATGGATTTTTTAAAAACCCTGTGCAGTCAAAATAGTCATTTTTCTAATTGTTGTATTATACATAAATGAAAGTTTTTTTTGTTTTTTTTTTGTTTTTTTTTCTTTTGTGAATGGAACATTTTTATACTGCCTAACACAGAAGGATTTTGTATTGGTCAGTTTGAGACCATATTTATTGCATATTTAGTATATAATTTAATTGTCTGGCAATTTAGTGGGCTGCCATAATATTAACATAGCGTGAAAATGCTTTACCTCTGGAGTAAATCCTAAAGATCACTATTTAAAAATCACTTATCAATTCTGTTGCCATGTGCGGTGGGTATGGCTTTTGGTAGCAGACATTTCCATGATTCCCACAGGCAGTACAAGCACACGGAACAGCCACAGGAGGGCGAGCAGTGTGTTCAGTGTCCACCAGAAGAGCCGTAAGGAGCTGCTCCTGGAAAAACTGAGGGAGCAGCTGATCAAAGCCAAAGCCTTCACTGTGAAAAAGTGAGTGTGTCCTGGCTCTAGTGAGCTATACATTTTATACTGGCTCCAGTAATTATGATTGATATATAGTTAACTTCACCTTATGTGTTTAAACGTTTGACTTTCCAACTACGTATTGTACTTTAGAATCCAAAGCATTTAATCACCAAGTAATGGCTTATTTTCTTTATTTTTATTGGCTTTGTCTTTGCATGTGCAGAAACATGACCATGTATTTAATGTTCATTTTTGCTTCTTTGTACAAGAACCCTTGAGATATACCTCCCCATCCGTCAGTTCTTCTACAACCTGATTCACCCAGAATACAGTGCTGTGACAGACGTCTATGTACTCATGTTCCTGGCGGACACCGTAGACTTCATTATTATTGTGTTTGGCTTTTGGGCTTTTGGGGTACGTTTTTACATTTCATTTTCTGTGATTCAGTGCAAATTATTCCTGTATTTTTTTTTTCAGAAACGCTTAAAATGTTTGTCGTAAGGTAGTTAATGACATGATTATAAAATAATGATTGTGTTAGTACCTATCGTCTGGATAAAATTAATGTAGTATTATTATTAATATGGTATTGACTCTAGTAAGTCACATTTGGGAAGTAATTTTGTACCAGCTTACCACAAGTCTAAAATGTAATATTTTGTTTCTGTTAATTGATGGGTGGATGTGAATGAATAACTTATGAAATACAGTATCCTAATTTTAATTATTTTAATTCAGCTTTGTGAAAAAAAAGTGCATTTCACAAACATTTCCAAATTATAGTGAGCTATTTCCTTTTCCCTGTTTGCCCCAGAAACATTCAGCAGCTGCTGACATCACATCCTCTCTGTCAGAGGACCAGGTGCCTGAGGCCTTTCTGGTCATGGTCCTCATCCAGTTTGGCACTATGGTGGTGGACCGGGCCTTGTACCTAAGGAAAACAGTCATGGGCAAGGTCATCTTCCAGGTCATCCTAGTGTTTGGAATACATTTCTGGATGTTTTTCATCCTACCAGGGGTCACAGAGAGGTACCGATGCACTCAGATTTCATGCATTATGTTAACTCTTCTATTGCATCATTATCTTCACTTAATTGTAACTCTGTTAAGAATCTACCAGTCAGCAATATGAAACCACTCCTGCATCCTACAAGCGCACACTTTTCTATTTTGTGTCGAAAAATATTGTTTGTCATTTTAATTGACGACATGTTCATAACAGCATATGTTTCCATCCCCAGACGCTTTAGTCAGAACACTGTGGCGCAGCTCTGGTACTTTGTGAAGTGCATATACTTTGGACTGTCAGCCTATCAGATCCGCTGTGGTTACCCCACCCGAGTGCTGGGTAACTTTCTCACCAAGAGCTACAATTATGTCAACCTCTTCCTCTTCCAAGGGTGAGTGACACGGTTATGAAACTATAAACATGCAGAACAAAAAATATCTGTATAGCTGTATCAAAATAAATGTATCACTGTAAAAATCTAAGAAATATTTTTGCTGAACTTATGAATAACATCTTACATGATTTTTAATTTGGCCACATAAACATCAAAGAAATGGGCGTAAAGAATTAGAGGAGAGCAAACCCTACAATTTCACCGGAGCCAGAGCCCTGATTTTTTACACCTCTATGGCAATGTGTACCTGCATTTAGCTTGTGGGCCCTCACAATTGTGGGCAGTATAGTATGGGACACTTTGCTTAATGTTCCTCTTTCTTTGCGGTGTATGAGATGGCATGTGACAGGTGCTGTGATTTGGGCCCTCTTACCTTTTCGTGAGGTCTCAGAATCCTTAAAATCACCACTTCCCACTATATTTTGAGATAACGCTAGGGGTAAGGCCCAACTATAATAAAATATGCGAAACAGAACTGAATGCCTCACTGCTGCTCACATGTTGCTTCTGTTATTCCATCCACTTGGATGGAAATGGCTGCAGTTATTTGAGTTTGATTCGTCCCTCCAGTAAATGCAATGTCCTGTCTGCGACCCAGGTTCCGCCTGGTGCCTTTCCTGACGGAGCTGCGAGCCGTCATGGACTGGGTCTGGACCGACACCACCCTGAGCCTCTCCAGCTGGATCTGTGTGGAGGACATCTACGCGCACATCTTTGTTCTCAAGTGCTGGAGGGAGTCGGAGAAGGTGAGGGACGACTGAGACAGACGGTCAGTGGCTAAACCGGCCACACTGTCTCTCTTTCCCTTCCACCAATCCGCTCTCTTCCAAAGCGCTGTGCTTTGTGGTCTGACCAATAGAGAGAGGTTTTTAAGTGTTTGGAGGCATTCTGGGTTTCGAGGAAGGCTGACCGGTCTGTACTGGCACGCAATGAAAATGTCAGAGCAAACTTTCATTTAATAGTCACATTTACAAAAGCGAACAGGAATTAACACTACCATTTTCCAGAAAAGTGATAAAATTCAGATGTGGCAGCATGACATCAGGCAAACCATTTCCATTATTTTTTTAAGTAAGAATAATGGTGTAGAAGAAGCTGGAGTGAGCATGTGTGAACTGCGTGTGCCCTGTTTCCAGAGATACCCCCAGCCTCGGGGGCAGAAGAAGAAGAAGGTGGTGAAGTACGGGATGGGGGGCATGATCGTGATGCTGCTCATCTGCATCGTCTGGTTCCCCCTGCTCTTCATGTCCCTGGTCAAGTCTGTCGCCGGGGTGGTCAACAAGCCTCTGGACGTCTCTGTCACCATCACTCTGGAGGGGTTCCAGGTACGCCTGTCCTCTCACTGTCCGACTGGACATCAGAGGTGTAAACGTCTTGCAAATAGCAGAACATTATGTGTATATTTATGTGTATTGTAGAGTGATGTATTTTATGAGCAATTCAGCATTTTTAATGTAATGTTTGATGGATGATCATTACATTTGTATATACTTTACTATTACTGACTGTGAACATTTGGTTAGCCAGGCTCATGCACAGTATGAATTGCTTTAGAACGGTTTAAGTGCCTTAATCACTTCCTGATTGTGTTTCTGCAGCCTATCTTCACCATGAGCGCCCAGCAGAATCAGCTTAAGGAAATGAGTGAATTAGAGTTCACTGATTTTGTGAATTCACATAAAATAACTCCGGTAGGTTAATCGGTATTACTGCTCAAAAAACTGTGAAGACTCATACATTGAGGAGTTAGCACATCACCAAGTTACTCTAATAAATGTAAGAAAAAATGAGTGGGATTGCTTTGTAATTTGGCTTGTCTAGTTTTTATATTCATAAAAGATTATTTGTAACCAATATTTTGATATCAATAATTTGCTATCCAGATAGATTTTTAGAAATTGTGCTTTTACGTATGTATAGACAGTATATGCTCTTTGTATGTAAGTCACTTGGTTTTGTGTATGCCCCCCCCCCCCCAAAAAAAACGGTACTAACAGAGCATTAATTATGCTGAACATCCATGTTGTTAGAATTCATAAGCATGTGGTTCTTATGGTGATAGATTTAAAAGGGGTTTTTTTTCCTGTCTCCAGGGTGCATTGCAGTTTCTGGAGGCCTACTCATCTGAAGATGTGACTGTAGCAGAACTGGAGGGCAGTTCGAATTCCCTATGGACAATCAGTCCACCCAGCAGGAAGAACCTGATGAAGGTGTTGAAAGATGAGATCACTTTTCCTGTCACCGTTACCTGGACCATTCAGAGGTACAACCAAACCATCCTATATTCATATATTCATTTTGAATACAGTGTTTGGCTTCATGTTTTGGAAACCTTAATTTCTAACATCAGGTGCAAGCCTGTGACCTAGAATGCAGATACACAATGAAACCATACTCATGTTTACTGGCACCTGGGCTATAAGATGTGATTCCATTATGCAAGTTGACTGATTGTGATCACAAGATGAAGAAAAAAACGTTACCCTTGTGTTGCCTTTTGGTATTTTCAATGTTTTCACATTTTTTCTCTCCATCAACAGGAACCTGAGTTTAGGAGCTAAAGCTGAGTTTGCAACAGACAAGCACATAGCCTATCTAGACACAAAAACAAGAGTGGAGCTTATAAAACTGTTAAA